>NC_090256.1:37333017-37642578 GCF_037325665.1 Littorina saxatilis
ACATTTGTTTTCTGTCAGTCTCAGGGCAGAGAAACAGTGTCTGTTTATGCAAATTGCGTGCTTGTCTGTCTGTATGTGTGTCGGTCAGGGATTCATCAATCCATCCATCACCATCATTGTGCTGTACTTGTATGTATGTGATATATTGGTTGCTTTGTACATGCAAGTGGTAGGTTGGTTTATAGTCTGAAACATTTAAGTTATTGTTTTTCGAAAATAGACAGAGAAGGTTTATTTTCGGCATATGAGAGAGATAGAGAAAGAGTGTGTGTGTGTGGGTGTGTGTGTGTGTGTGTGTGTGTGTGTGTGTGTGAGTGTGTGTGTGTCAGTGTGTGTGTGTGTGTGTGTGTGTGCGTGTGTGTGCGTGTGTGTGTGTGTGCGTGTGTGTGTGTGTGAGTGTGTGCGCACGTGTGAACAGAGTGACTGAATAAGTAAGCGAGTGAGTTTGTGTGTCTGTGTCTGTCTTTTTGGCAAACTTTACTTCATTTTTTTTAACTCTGCTTTTGTGACAGACATGAAGGTGGAGAGGAACATGCTGATGAAGGAAGCTGTGTCCCACCTCAGGGATTACTGCAAAGATCGAGGCCTGGATTATGAGGTCAGTTTCTCTGTGCAGATTATGTTGTGCTTCTATCTGTCTGTCTGGCCATGCAGCTGGCTGCATGCAGCAGTCCATCTTTTTGTCTGTGCATCTGTGACTGTCTCTCAGCTAAAAGGAAAAACATTTAAGTATCCTTTTTTTCTTTTTTTTTTTTTTGTTGGGGGGGGGGGGGGGGGCAGGGTTAGAGTAATTACTTTCTCTGTCTGACATTCAATTCTCTTAAAATTGTCAGAAGGTGTACGATTGCTTAATCTTGTGGCTGATGTCTTTTTCTAGCACTTACAATTAAAACAAAATTAAATGACAGTTTGTTTATTTTCTGCTGTGGGTGAGAATTTGCAGAAGCCTATATACCACTGAAGTAGGGTACGTTGCATGTGTCATGACATGCACTTGGTCACCTGGTGTACCTTTCTGTGTAATAAGGTGGTGGACATGCGATGGGGGGTGAGGGAGGATGCCAGTGTGGAACACACGACCACAGACATCTGTCGGCAAGAGATCGCCAACTGTCGGGAGCTTTCCGCTGGCCCAAACTTTGTGGTCAGTTTTGAAATACTGTGAAACCCCCCTTTTAAGACCTCCCAATTTTAAATTTAAGACTTCCCCCATTTTAATACCTTGCTTTTTCAGATTGTCTGTTCATAATTTTAACCTCTGTAAACTTTACCACACACCCCCCCCCCCCCCCCCCCCCCATTTTAAGACTCCCTCCTTTTTAAGACCTGATTTTCTCAGATTGTTTGAGGTCTGTTCTGGTCTGTTGAGGGTTCAACTGTAGATTCAGACCGCACACCGCCTCTTTTGCTCTCTGACAGAGTTAGTGTAGTGATGTGGCATTTTTTGTAAGACCTCATGATGTATATATAGTCGAAACTCCTTATTGAAAAAGCAGCTGAGCATTTATGGATAAATATCATTGTTTTTTGTGTGAAACCAAGACCATTATACTTCTATAGCAGCATCAACTGCATATGTTCAAGCACTGCAGTTTAAAAGGAAACAGATAGTCACTGAAACTGTTTGTTTCAAGCTTGAGTTGAAGGTATTGTGTGAAAAGCTAAGGAAGATATTGGAAATGCATTAGGTAAGTTCAGTGCAATCAATCAACAATGCTCAAGTGTGTGCATGTACTTGCACACATTTTTCTTCTTCTTTCTTTTAGCAATATATTTAGTGTGAAGTTTCATCGCATAAGGAGACAGTTCGAAACACAGTGTCTATTTTTCTTCAGTATATTTAAAAGATTATCTCCCACCTGATGTGTTTTACTTTTGACTTTTTATTTCAAGCACCGTAATTAAAAATGTTACTGTCTACACATAGGCCTTCCTTGGGGATCGTTATGGGAGTCGCCTGCTACCTTCCTCCATACCTGTCACCGAATACCGCTCTCTTCGTCGATTGGCGTCTTGGATGGACGTAGATGATTTTGGTGCAGTGGACAAGTGGTACATTGTGGACACCAACGCTGTACCAGCCTTGTACCGCATCCAGCCAATCACTGATCTGTTGCCTCACTACAACGACTTTGACCCAAAGCACCGAATCGTAAAGCAACAGGTTGGTATTATTTTGTCTTTGTTGTACAGTGAAACCTTCCGTTTTAAGACTGCCTGTTTTAAGATCCTAAGGGATGTAAATGTACCTCCATTTTAATGCTTCCTTGTTTTTGAGACCTGATTTTCTCAGATTTAAAGACTAGTGAATCTAACATAAAATTTCAGCAATTTTGAGGGTTTTTTTTTATTTTTTTTTTTTTTTTTTTTTCAATTTTCAGAAGGTTAAAGCAGTCCTTGTTGTCAACTTCTCCACACCGATTTTGGAATATTAGTTAGACAGATAGACCATGTTGGATGCATGTAACATTATATAACACACTTTGGAACTGTAACCCCTGGCAAACGTGTTCTCTGCTTTTATATTAAATTGTTTTCTTGTGCCACAGCATCACCAAACCTGGGACAGGGACCATGGCAAGATGATGAACGCGTTTCGGGTGGTTGCTGCTGAGGCCCATAAACGCAAGATGATCACAAATGAAGAATACTTAAAGTACTACATTTCAGGTATGTCAACATGTCTATAAACTCTCAAGTTGATACAAACTTAGATCTGTAGTGCCCCTCGGACAATTGCCCCCCTACGACAGTTGCCCCCTGGACAATTGCCCCCCACACAACAGTTTTTGAGCAAGTCGCATTTGCATGGTTTCATTGAAAACTTAGATCTGTATGTTTGTGTGCTTTCTTTATATGACTTTTTGTAAAGCTTATAACTTAATTCTGTGCCACTTAAAAAATCAAATTCCACATATACAAGCTGTAAAATAGAGAGAAAAAAATATGTTATTATATGTAATTATATCTGCATGTAAATGTATCATTTAATATCTTGATACCAATTGTTACCTCTTATTTCTCTACAGTCACACACAGAGAGGTGATAGATGGAATGGTGGACATCCCTGGTATGAACAGTCTGAATGACGACAGGGTGCTGAGTTTTCACAGGAACTTCACTGACATCAATATCAATGACAAGATTGCTAGTGAGTGATAAAACAGTGTTTTGTTTGCACTTAACTAAATAAGAGAATGTCATGGATTTCTTTTTATTCAGTTTTACATTTATGAAAATCTTTTGCCAACAGCACCATTCAGAGAATAATTAACCAGCATTGAAATGAATAAACGTCTTTCATCTTTTAAGATTAGACTGTATTCTTCTTTCCCACAGAGCGATTCATTGACCTGACTGAAGAGGCAGCAGAAGATTCCGAAGAGGAGGTCAAGGTGGATGCGAAAGCTGAACAACTGCGGCAGGAGCTGAAAGCGGAAGTGGTACCCAGCCATCTCCAGGGCTCCAACATCAGCGAGAACACCATCCGATGGACAGAGTACGGCGTGTACCAAGAGGACCCAGAGCACGCCGCCTACCTCCGGACTTTCTGCGACGTCTACATGGCCAAGATGATGGCCATGATCGACAAGTGTGCCCAGAAGAAAGAAGTCACCCTGAACCGCAGTCAGGAGCTGTACGAAGAAGTGGTGGCCCACCTCAGGTTCTGCAGAGAGAAGTGCCGGGTGTTTTGTGGGCGCGAACAGGAGCTGCAGAGGATTCAGGCCAGTTTGGTCACAACGCACACCCTCAAAAAGGAGTCTACTGCTAAGGTTCAGGAGACAAATATAAAACAAGAGAAGGATGCAGAAACGGATGAGGATGAGGAAGCACAAGAGGAAGAGGACACTGAAGAAAACGACATGTATAACGAAATGGACATGTGCAAAATGACCGGTGCCACATTCTGCTATGGTGACACTTTCAATGACCAGGAATCCGACCCCACACGTGACCTTAAGGAGGAGCACATCAGCATGCCGGAGATCAAGACGTTCAAAAGGCCCGTCATCATCCACGGACCTACAGGCAGCGGAAAGACAGCGCTCATGGCCAAAGTGGTGCACATGTCTAAGAGGTGGGTGCCGGGGTCAGTGTGCGTGGCTCGCTTCCTGAGCACCACCACGTCCGCCTCCTACGTCCGCAGCACGATGATCAGCATCATTGGTCAGCTGCTGGACCTGTACGGTCTGCACCCTCCAGCCGGGCTGGACCTCAGCGTAGACTTTCACTACCTCACCCTCTTCTTCACGGCCTTGCTGTGGCGTATCGACTCCAAGACCAGCCCGCTCTTTCTGGTCCTGGACTCTGTGGACCAGCTGCAGTCCAACGACTATGCCCACATGCTCATCTGGCTCCCCACCATGCTGCCACCCAACGTCCATGTCTTCGTTTCCATGTCAACAGACCACCCCATGTGCCTGCGGAGCGCTCTGGAGGTCCTGCCTTATGAGGACCAGTTCATTCAGCTTGGTGGGCTCAACAACAACACGGCCGACAAGATTGTCCGTTCTCTATGCCATCAGGTTGGAAGGACGCTTACCGTCTTGCAAAGGTCACACGTTCTACACACTTTTGCAGAAAGTGGTCAGGTAAGAAAGAAGCTTCCCTGTAGATGTACGCTACAAGCCCTATATGCTGTTAAAATTTAGTCTTTTGATGAATTTGTCCAGTTTTTCTGAATTAACAGACACATTAATTTCTATTCACTCAACTCTTAATAAGCATTTTTAACAAAAGTTACAAAGACATTATGGCAGGTACATATACCGTATTTTCCGGGTTACAAGGCGCTGCAATCAATCAATCAATCAATGACGCTTATATCGCGCATATTCCGTGGGTACAGTTCTAGGCGCTCTGCAGTGATGCCGTGTGAGATGAAATTTTATACGGCCAGTAGATTGCAGCCATTTCGGCGCATATTTACCTTTCACGGCCTATTATTCCAAGTCACACGGGTATAGGTAGACAATTATTAACTGTGCCTAAGCAATTTTGCCAGGAAAGACCCTTTTGTCAATCGTGGGATCTTTAACGTGCACACCCAATGTAGTGTACACGGGGGGAGGGTTCGGACACCGAAGAGAGTCTGCACACAAAGTTGACTCTGAAATAAATTTCCGCCGAACCTGGGATCGAACTCACGCTGACAGCGGCCAACTGAATACAAATCCAGCGCGCTACCAACTGAGCTATATCCCCGCCCCCGCTGCAGCACATAAGGCACACCCCCTTCTTTAAAAAAAAAAATTGAATCCAGTCACCCATTGGGCGCAGGGGGTCGATAGGGCGCACCAAAATTGAAAAAGTATACCGGTAAACGGTCGAAGAATGAAAATAAGCCGCACATCAAAGGAAGAATACAGATTGGAAATATGTGTGCTCTGTCGTGTGTGCAGCGAGATCAAAGGCAGGTACGGTCCATTTTGATAGCTGGGTTGCCTTGTTTATAGACACTGACCTTCTTCCGGGGGGGGGGGGGGGGGTCAATGACCCAGTTTTAGCTATGAGAGGTGGTTCCCCTGTCATATCTGAGAGAGGAAACACTTCCTGCACCGGGGTCAGTGACCGAGTTTAACCTATGGGGCGGTCTCTTTGATGTCTTGAGAGGAAACTTGGCCAATGTATAGTACCTTGTAGCTGAAACATGCATTATCACAAGTTGTTTGACTGGTAGGGTGAACTGATGCAACTCCCTTCATGTGGAATTTTGTTTATGATTGTTAGCTCAAACTGTTAAATTTCTTGGCAAAGAACCTTTTTCACTCCTTTGAAATGACTTAAAATGTATATATAAAAAAAGACATGTCTTCTCTACCTGCATAAAATTTAGAAAGAATGTCCCTACAATGCAGGTGTCTTCTATATAATAACAGAGATATTTGGGGAAGTTGACAGACCACAGGACAAAGGAATGTGTCCTTTATCTCATTGTCTCCCAGGTACGGATATATGCGTACCCACTCATATGGCTCTATCTGACCTGGTACGGATATATCCGTACACACAGTCACTTCAGTTGAGTTGCTTCCTGTAACCTCGATCTAACGCCTGCATTCCATTGTGTTGATACACAGTTTCTACACAGTTACTACAATTCTGAGTGACCTGCTGCAGCACAGTTGGTCATGGCTAAAAAATAACTTGGTCAACATAGGTGGGGTAGAAACTGTTATTCAGAGGAGTCTTCTAATTCTCATCAGAGGGGTTAAATATAATTTACTACAAGTACCACTGCATCACTATGTTCCTCATAGAAACTGTGTATATATGCATGCAAAGAGTACTACAATGTTTCTGGTTAGAAAAAAAAATGGAAAGTGCACTATCTCAAACTGCTGAGCGGTCACTGATAGGTGTACTTACTGGTCCTGTGTTTGCGCCCCCTAGCGCTAATGAGGGGGGGGGGGGGGGGATATAGCTGGTAGCAGAACAGTGTTTCCCCCTTCCCTGCATAAAGTTTACCGCGTTGCACACCGGTATGTATATATGCATGCAAAGAGTACTCCCAGACGCATTTTTCATGTTGCCATGGGCTTTTTGTTCAGGCTCTTCATCTGACGTTGATCACAAACCAGGCATTGTCATGGCGATCACACCACAAACTGTCAGACCTGAAACTGGCGGGTACAGTGGAGGCGGCCATTGAACAGTATTTCTGTGAACTGGAGAAAACACACGGGCACATTTTTGTGTCTCACTTACTGGGTATATACATCTCCTTATCTATTTTTGATTTATTTATTTTTTTAAACTAATCTCATGAAAATCTAACGACAGAGCTTAAGTTGGTTAAAATGACGTCTTGAAAATCTAGCAACAGAACCCAAGTTGGTATATTAATGACTTCTTAATTCCTGCAGTGATAGTTGAAACGCTTGATATGTGCTACTACCTGTGACATGCATTGACCATTTAGGTATTGAAATAGCATACACAAAACACATTTCTTTGAACCTTTATTTTAAAAATTCACGCAGGTTATGGAATAGGGAATGTAGATATCAAACCATACACAGAGGCAGGTATATATGTAGGTAGCCACAGGTATTTGTACCTTTAGAGGAAGATATATTTTCATGTCAGTCAGGCTCATAATCAGATAAAAATTGACAATGTTTAAGGAAATAACTGTCCGTGAGAAAGGGGGAAGGGGGGGGGGTGGTATTCCAGGCTGTGGAAGGGCACCAATTTGCATGTTATGCAGTGTTTGCTTTTAAGTATATGCGCATGCATGCAGCATTTGAGAGCACTCAATTTAATTGCCCCAGTGATCATAAACCAAATTTGTTTGCTTTACTGTTTTGAAGGGGTGCAACTCTTCCATAAAGATCCTGACAGTGTTCTTTCTGGAATATATCTGTTGCAGTGACACCCCCCCCCCCCCCTTCCCCTTTTGCGACCTAAAAAAAATCTGAGAAAATCAGGTCTCAAAAAGGAGGGAGTCTTAAAATGGGGATAAATATACAAAGATTATGAACAGAATATCTGAAAAATAAAGTCTCACAAGAAAGGTCTTACATTGGGGAGTCTTAAAAGGGGCGTTCCACTGTACAATAACAATGCAAGAATACATTTATCTGTACTCAGACCAAAATCAAAACTCATGAAGACATGGTTTTGATTCTGTGTGCAGGCTATTTTACACTGGCCAAATACGGCCTGACCAATGGAGAAATTGAAGACCTCCTGTCGCTGGATGATGAAGTTCTTCAGGATTCCTACATCTATCATCTTCCTCCTGACCCTCACATGATCCGAATTCCAACATCCCTCATCGTGCGTGTTAGCGATGATCTTAGCACTTACATTACAAAGCAGAAGAGTGGTAAGCTATTTATCATTGCTGATATTTATGTTGGTTTATGATACAAATACCAATATATCCGACATTGTTTGCATAACTTTTCATTACAAAGTAAGATATTGGTAGAATTTTGCTAATTGTTTGCTTGATTATTTTTTCTCTTCGTAAATGCTGTTTTGATCAGACTAGAATGGTGAGGGACTGCATGTGTAAGCCGGGTGGGGGGGGGGGGGGGGAGGAGGGGGGTGGAGGAGGGGGGGGGGAGAGAGAGAGAGAAAGAGCAAGAGAGAGAAAGGGGATGAAAAAAAGAGAGAGTGTGTGTTTGCATTTGAGTGCACAGTCGAGTGGTTATATATATGCAAGTCATCTTCAGTAGTACCTGTTGGAGACGCATTATTACAACAGCCTAGGGCTTCTGAGAAAATGTTGACTACTTTTATTGAGTTAATGTCGGTTTATGGGCTGGTTTTTTTCAGTTTCTTAGTTGTTGTATGGACCAATTTGCTGTTAATTGATTTTGATGTTGTTGTGTGTATATGTGTGTTTGATTGTATATGTGTAAAAAAAAATTCCATCTCACACGTCATAAATAAATCCCTGCGCCTTGAATATGTGCACGATATAATCTATTGCATAAAAAAAATTTGTTTAAAAATTTTAAAAAATCCCTGCGCTTACAACTGTACCAACGGAATACGCGCGATATAAGCCTCATATTGATTGATTGATTGATATTTGCATGTGTGTGTGTGTGACAGTGTGTGTGTGTGTGTGTGTGTGTGTGTGTGTGTGTGTGTGTGTGTGTGTATGCACCCACACAGGCATGCACAGTTGTGTATTTTTGCCTTACATTTTTGCATGAATAATTGCTTTACGCATTTCTCTAAGCGTTCAATTTGATTCGTCTTCCCAGCCAGCGTAATTTATCTTTTTTATTCAGTAATCTTCCATTTTTCCATCTATGTATCACCTTCCACCAGGTGAAAGGAAAATCAGCACCTGGTTTCATCGTCAGTTCAAAGAGGCGGCACTGAGGCGTTACTGCACAGAAGACAGCACTCCAGTTCTGCATCGCGCAATGGCAGACTATTTTCTTGGCACATGGAGTACCCGTCCAAAGCCTCTGGAGCTGTACAAGGGAAAGACGGGCAGTTATGAGGATTGTCTGCGTGGGGTGCCTGTACAACCGCTGAAGTATGATGGTACGTTAAAGGTACTTTGTTCTTGTGCAATCGGTCGTTTATGGCACCACAGATCTGTCTGCAGGTTTTTGCATGGAAAAAAGCATTCATCTAGCTGGACACATACCAGAAAACAATCATGGTTGTCATTACTTCTTATTCTTCTTCTTCTGCGTTCGTGGGCTGAAACTCCCATGTACACTCGTGTTTTTTTGCACGAGTGGAATTTTACGTGTATGACCGTTTTTTACCCCGCCATTTAGGCAGCCGTTTTCGGAGGAAGCATGCTGGGTATTTTCGTGTTTCTATAACCCACCGAACTCTGACATGGATTACATGATTTTTTTCGTGTGCACTTGGTCTTGTGCTTGCGTGTAAACACGGGGGTTATATACACCGAGGAGAGTCTACACACAAAGTTGACTCTGAGAAATAAATCTCTCGCCGAACGTGGGGACGAACTCACGCGCTGACAGCAGCCAACTGGATACAAATCCAGCGCGCTACCGACTGAGCTACATCCCCGCCCGGTTGTCATTACAATTATAGGGATGCCTTCTCTTGCGCAACAAAATCAAAACAAAATCGTTCTGCAACTGACCTTCCTTTTGGGTAGCTTTCCCCTGTTTACTGTAGAATAAATTCTGTGGGATGTAATTTAATGTAACTATTTTCTCCAAGCCTGAGATCAATTAAAATGTAACCTTGGACTCTTGTTGTACCTAATGTTCCAATCTTGGATGGTGGGTTTTTTTGGGTTTTTTTTTTTTTGGGGGGGGGGGGGGGTTGTTGTTTTTTGCAGGAGGCAAAACTTAAAGACAGTACAGTAAAACCTGTCTCTAACGGACACCCTTGGGGAATGGTAATAGTGTCCCTATTAGACAGGTGTCCCTTCTTCACAGGTGGAGGGGCCGGGGCAATATTTTACAAAGAGCACGTAAAATGAACAAGACACTTTTTGTCAGTCCTGTAGTATGTATTTATTGGATTGAACATGAGACTCACTGAAAATGTGAGTAAACAAATGATACATGTAGCAAACAACAACAACAACAACATCCCCCCCCCGGGCCCCCAACCTACCCCGTTCCCTACACACACTGTGCATTCAAACTTACGCAAGTCGGACGTCACAAAGCTAAAAATAGCTGACTCTTCATCAGTCATTCAACGGGAAATTCCGCAGTGTGTCTCGACCAAATTGGGTCAGCTCTTGTTTCATTCAGTTTTTCTAGTCTCAGCATAAATGCATGGAACAAAAATTTAGCTGTGTTAACTATTGTTTCCTTCGAACGATTGCTTACAAAGAGAGAGAGATCATCACGTCTTCTTTTTCCGATTTGATCCTCGCGATCTGTGTTTTACCACATCCCATCTCCTTCGCCACATCTCGGCATGATTGGCCGCTATCTAGTTTTTTCAAGGCAGCGACACGCTGCTCTAAAGTCAACGCTTTTCTTTTTCCTGCTGGAGATTCCATTTTCAAACACAGTAGTCTACTGTTGCTTTTGGTTGTGACTGTATCCACAATGCGGAAAAGCGAAAGTGAGCGAAGCGAAAGTGAGTGAGCGAAAGTGGGTCTCCATCTAAACAAGCCACTGATTGGTCAGAAAAGGGACAGGACAACCAATCAACAACCATTTGTGCTACGGCTGCCGAGCACTGACTGCATAACAGTCGAGTTTTCGAAGTTGCGTTTTTATGTACGTTGTGTCCGTTTGTGACAGTGTTTACACTTCCTACGGTCCGAAAAATCGTGTCCGCGTCCGTAAGTGGCAGGTGTCCGCCCGTTAAAGGTTAGTTATTGTTGAAATCGTGTTCGTGCCATGATAAACTGTCCGTATGTAGCAGGTGGCCGTTACAACAAGGGTCCGCTAGACTCAGGTTTTACTGTATTCAATATCCATAAACTTCATAACTTTTCCATGTACCTAGTAGCTGAATGTGATAAGTAATTGGCACATCTTCCACACGTTGGCTTGTACATTGGCATAACATTAGCAGTTGATATAGCAGTGTTTTAGTGGGAGTTCATACAACAAAGGATTCAATATACATGTCTTTTTCACTGTCTTGTTGTGATTATATTTCATTGCAGGAGGCAACAAGACGCTGTTCATAATTGTCCCCATGTTGGCTTGTTTTTGTACAGTTCTTCTTCTTCTTCTGCGTTCGATGTTGATGGCCGTGCTAAATCCTCAGACCAGTGGCTGCCAGGAAGTCCGCAGTGTTTTTGTACAGTGAAATGGTTGATAGCAGTCTTGTTGTGGTTATATTTCATTGCAGGAGGCAAAGAGATGCTGTTCAATGTCCGCAAGCTTCAGGAACTTCCCCACCACCTAGCTGCATGCGGCAGCTGGGATGAGTTCCACATGCTGGCATGTGACGTGGAATGGCTGGTGGCTGTCTGCATTTCCCTGGGTGTGACTCATCTCCAGTCTCAGTTTTCTGCCATGTTAAACTGTGATATGGATGACATAGAAGATGAAGAAATCAAGCAGAAAGCAAGGGACGTTCTCCTCGTGCAGTCCATCATCAACCTGGGTATTGATGACATCCGTCGCGACACCCTCTCTGTCCCTGTGCAGGTGATGAAACAAGGGGTTGTGGTGGTGGTGGTGGTGATTGTAGTGTTGCCGGTGATGAGGATGAGGATGATGATGTTGATGACAATAATGGAGTTGGTGATGATGACAACAACAATAACAACATCATTGTATGGTGTGAACTTTCAGTTTCACAGCTGCATAATACATGTATTATATAAGATATGATAGAGTGCGTGTGTGTTGTATGACAGAGGGAATTGTTTGTGTGTGGATGCAGCTCAGGGGGGGGGGTTGCAGTAAGGAGGTGTTCATCAAGTGGATGGATTATTCGGTTTGTGCAGGCACCTTAACACACCAATAAATTTAAACTTCCGTATAAGCATGTGTTATCAGCTCCAAACTAACCTGAAAGGTTTTTACCCTCTTTTTATATTTCCAACTATTCAGATTCTGGGTCAGCTAGGGCCCCAGTACAAAGGGTCTGCTGGTATCGAAGGCTTGCTACAGCAGTGCAGGGAATACCTGGCTTCCTACAAACGCTCCGTCTTCATGCCGCAAAACGCTTTCATGCCGGCACCGGGAGGTCTGCTTTTGTCAACCATCAACCTACGAAACTTTCTCATGGGTAGGTCAACATTTTCTCTTGCCATTTTTTTTTACTGTGGTTTATGAAAAGTGCCATAGTATTGGAATGCTTAAACAGGAGAGGGACTTTTATGCTGGATTTAAAGAGATCCACAAGTTACCTCTATAAATTTACCCCCATTCTAAGACTCCTTTGTTTTTATAAGATCTGACTTTCTCAGATTTTTTGAGGTCTTGAAAGTGGGGTTTTGCTGTACTATATGGGACCCCCCCCCCCCTCCTCTTTTAAGTCCAGCCCCTTTAAAATAAACCTGCCCCCCCCCCCCCCCCCCCCCACCCTTATTTGTGTTTTTCCAGACTTTCTGTTTATACAGTTTGTAAATTCACCTCCATTTTAAAACTTCATTCCTTTCAAACTTGATGATTTAAGATTTTGGAGGTCTTGAAAGGGCTCTATTGTATAGTCTGCAGTCACAACTTATATATGACTCAAAACAAAATACTCTGTATAGAAGGTCTACACATTTCTTTGCATGTTTGATTTCAGGTGCTGAAAGAGAGTGTGGTCAGAGCGTGTGTGTGGATAAAAGCAAGCATTGCCTGTACGCTGTGGAATGGAGCGCTGACAGGGGAACGGACAGTCTTCTCGTCCTGGACTACGAAAACACTGGCGTGATCATGGCCCGGCAGAAACTTCCCTTCTTCATCCATTCCATTGAGCTTGTCACTGTCAACAGGTGGGCCTTGCACTAAATAAAAAGCTTGGGTGCATGCACGGTGTTACATACAGTGGAACCTCTGTTTCAAGACCTTCCATGATAATAAGACTCCCTCTGGTATACAGCCTCATTTTGTGATTGTCACTAAATTTACCTCCGCCTTACGACTCCCCCTCTTTTAAGGCCTAAACTCCTCAGATGTGTGCATGCGTGTGTGTGTGTGTGTCCACAGTGTAGTGTATGTGTGTGAGTGTGCTTGTGTGTGTGTGTCCATTGTGTACTGTGTGTGTGTCTGTGTGTTTGTGTGTGTGTGTGTCTATAGTGTGTATGTGTCCATAGTGTGTGTGTGTGTGTGGTTGTGTGTGTCTATGTCTGTGTCTGTTTGTGTGAGTATGTCTTTGTATAGATCTCTGTCTATGTGTGTCCATTTCCTCAGTTTTTGCTGATGTGACAGACTTTTCTCCTATGAGTCTTTCACTATAATGTGTGTAGATGTGTTTCTGCACTCGTCTGCACACAAGTATGTATTTTCTCCATCTTTTTCTCTCTCAGATTCTTCGTTCTGAAGACGTACTCAAAACTGTCCAAGTATGATCCAAAGTTCAGCTACATTCTGTTTGAAGGAGGTTTCTCAGCCCCTTACATTTTTGAGAAGCCTGTCACCGCCGTGGCAATTGCATCGCACGGTCACCTCATTGCCTTTTCCTTCAAGGATGACAGTGAGTTGATTGACAATGCTTGAGAAAAAAGGGCATAAAGGGGCATGTAATTGTGTGTGTGTGTGTGTGTGTGTGTGTGTGTGTGTGTGTGTGTGTGTGTGTGTGTGTGTGTGTGTGTGTGTGTGTGTGTGTGTGTGTGTGTGTGTGCGCGAGCACGTGTGTGTATGCATGCGTGTGTGTGTGCGAGCACGTGTGTGTATGCATGCGTGTGTGTGTGTTTGGGTGTGTGCATGCATGTGTATGCATGCATGTGTGTGTATGCATGCATGTGTGTGTGTGTGTGTTTGAATGCATGCATGTGTGTGTGTGTTTGGGTGTGTGCATGCATGCATGTGTGAGTGCATGCGTGTGTGTATGCATGCATGTGTGTGTGTGTTTGAATGCGTGCATGTGTGTGTGTTTGGGTGTGTGCATGTGTGTGTGCATGCATGCGTGTGTGCATGTGTGTGTGTCTGCATGTTTTTTTGTGTGTTGGCTAAAAAGAACTGAAAGAAAGGGACAAAAGAGAAATTTAGAGTTTGGTTAAAAACATTCATACAAAAAGTTGACAATCTGAAACTGCGACACACACAGCAGAACTTTGAGTCCATACCCTGACTGTTACAGGAACAGTTCACATGGGTCTGCCAGAGAGCAAAGCGTGCAAGGTGCAGGTGAAGCAACACATGTACATGGACAATCCCATCGCTGTTCTCCTCTTCTCTCCGGACGCCTCCGAGCTGGTCGGCGTGGACGTGATGGGAAACATCTCCACCTACAACACATCCCTGCGTCAGGCCGTCACACTGCACACCAACACCGAGCGGCTCTTCGGCTCCTCGCCCAAGCCGCACCAGTTCCGCATCACTCGTTCCAATGTGCTGCTGAGGGTGGTACACAGTCTCTCGAAGGGTAACGCTGTGGTCGCGCTTGACCTGGCGAATCAACGAGAGATGCACCGCATGTCCAGCGAAAAACTCATCTATGATTTCGACATCATGGAGCTTGACGAGCAAGAGGAGTACGTGGTAGTCTGCACCAAGACCACTGTGAGTATATATATATAGCAGGTCTGAAGTTTCATGTTCAGTGGTCTGCTTTAACATGTTAGAGCAGCTATAGGTTTATAAATGAGAACAAAAGTGCAGGACCTTTAGTGGCTGGAAAATGCTTGGAATAGTCTGCTGTAGTGAACATAGAACTGATTAAGCTCAGACCGGACTTGAGTCAAAAGTGCACGTGCAGTGCCACCCTCATTTTAAGACACACAAATTCTGAGAAAATTAGATCTTCAAAAGGAGGGAGTTTTAAACTGGAGGTTAATGTACAGAGGTTATGAACATAGAAATCAGAAAACGTAAGGTCTGTAAAGGGGGGGAAGTCTTAAATTTGGGATCTTGAAAGGGAGTGACTATATATATAGAGAGATTCCAAGGGGAACAAAACCAAAAGTGCAGACTATGTGTAGTTATTCTCACTAATGGTATATAGTCTGCTATTTTGAACAGGCTTTCACGAGCCAAAACTGACAGCCCAAGTTTGGCATTGGGTGACTGGGTTTACAGGGGGACTAAACCGCAAAGGGTTTGCAGTCACTTTCTTATTACAATATCCTACAAAATGTCAACTTTTTGCTTCTGTTTTTTTCAGTCCATTATCAACGGCATCAGAGATCGCCCAGGTCTCATGTTTCGCCTGAGTGATGGAGTTATGATGAGTACCATCAAGAGCAAAGAAAGCTGGAAAGCGGTCAAGCTGATCGGCGATGAAACCCTCTTCTGCGTGGCGTCCTATTCCAGCGATGGCATCATTCGAGTCCTGAACTGTGGGCCCAGGGAGTCACCTGTGGCTGAACCTGAGATTATCTGTGAGCTCAATGACCACAGCAACAGCGTCTTCTCCTTGCTGCTCATTCAGGTAAATGTTTGAAGTGATGTTGTCTGCAGAGTGTTAATAGATGATGCTCGGAAATAACTTGATCTGTCGTGTTTGTATGAGTTGTGAAAAAGTAAATACCCTTACTTTTTGTGAGACAAATAATCCACACATGCTCCTTTTTGTTCACGTGTGTCAGGCACACCCCTCACTAGTGATAGGCAAGGGTACTCACTCTTTCACAACCCATACACACCCGACCGAGTTATATTTTTAGAATTCGTCTATTGTGGCAAACAGATTACTGACATTTTTGAAAACTTGCAAAAAAAGATTAAAACAAATTGCAGCACTCTTTGCACCTAACTTAAAAATGAACACTGGTGTTATTTTATTGCTTAAAGCTGGGCTTGGGCTGTTTGAAAATCTCTTTTGATTATTTTCAAACTCTCACAATATTATGGTTATGCATACATGAGATACTTGATGTAAAAGGTTTGATTATTATAAGTATTCACTCAGATATATCCAACTTTCCTGTTTGTCTGTCCGTCTCCATCTGTGTGTATATATATATACATAATCATGAACTCCTGTATGGAGTCATTCAAAATTAATAATCATGCAGATCGTTTACTCTTTGCTGGCATACATCGAAGCACAACTTCGCATAGCAGCTAATGCAGATCGTTTACTCTTTGCTGGCATATATCGAAGCACAACTTCGCATAGCAGCTATAATGCAGATCGTTTACTCTTTGCTGGCATACATCGAAGCACAACTTCGCATAGCAGCTAATGCAGATCGTTTACTCTTTGCTGGCATATATCGAAGCACAACTTCGCATAGCAGCTAATGCAGATCGTTTACTCTTTGCTGGTATACATCGAAGCACAACTTGGCATAGCAGCTATAATGCAGATCGTTTACTCTTTGCTGGCATACATCGAAGCACAACTTCGCATAGCAGCTAATGCAGATCGTTTACTCTTTGCTGGCATACATCGAAGCACAACTTGGCATAGCAGCTATAATGCAGATCGTTTACTCTTTGCTGGCATACATCGAAGCACAACTTGGCATAGCAGCTATAATGCAGATCGTTTACTCTTTGCTGGCATACATCGAAGCACAACTTCGCATAGCAGCTATAATGCAGATCGTTTACTCTTTGCTGGCATACATCGAAGCACAACTTGGCATAGCAGCTATAATGCAGATCGATGTGTCTTTCAGGATAACACGCGACTTGTATCAAGCGCCACAGACAACACCGTGAAGTTCTGGGACATGGCACGGATCCTGAGAGAGAAAAACTTGGTGGAGGAAGAAGACAAGTTGGCGTGGAACAAGAAGGAAGAGAAGAAGGAGGGAGAGAAAACTGGAGTGGAGCAGCTGGGTAAAACCACGACTGTGGCTGTCACAGGGTAAGAATTTATTGTAGAGGGGGGGCGATTAGTCTACCAGCCAGCCTTCTATGTCATGTATGAAACCTGGAAATGTCTGTTCCTGTAAACTTTTATGACGGAAATGTAATCTATAGGGTACGGAGAGTCAAATTAGCTTGGTTGCCTAAAGTTGCACTTTGGGAAATTCTCAGAATCCAAGATGGCCGCCCAACGGTCATCTTGAAGATGGTCAATATATAACTTTTGATCCAGATGGGCTAAAGAGTCGTGTAATACCTCAATATAGGGTTTTTTGATGTCGGCGAGTTCATTTCTGAGGTTGGTTTGTCAATCCTGTCAACAGAATCCAAGATGGCCGCCAAAATATATAAAAACACATTTCTCGCCATATCTGGGTTTCTAAAGCAGCTAGATTCATGATCTTAGTGCTGACCATGTTTCCAAAGGCTGGGAAGCCGTTCTGATATCACCCAGATGCAAGATGGCTGCCAAGATGGCAGGTAAACGCCATTCACGCTCAAATCAATGTCACACAAAAATAAGGAAAACGCCATATTGTTTGTCTTTTGTCTGAAAGAACATGTTAGCATCCAGTTAAAGAGGCAACTTTCAGAAAAGCCGATGGGTCTCGATGGTGGGGATGGACAGAAGGAGAGCAAGCACAAAGAGGAAGGTGAAAGAAGGCGAGCGATGGACGCAGCAGACCGGACGAAGATTGCAGAGGAACTGCAGAAGTACTCGCACCCTCTCATTGTTGAGTCCACTGACCTGTACAACATCGTCAACAGGCAGATCGCGCCAGCCAAAGTAGGCCTAAATGTCCAAGATGCACTCAAGATCGGCAGCACTCAAAGTGAACAGTTCGCCGCTTTGCTTCACAGCACATTCCATGGCCCGATCGAGAGGAAAGTGAAGACCATGCAGGAGATGAAAAAGGTAGTGGTTGTGAAAGACAAGGCCATCTTTGACATTGAAACATTATTCGTACGGTTTCAGAT
This sequence comes from Littorina saxatilis, assembly GCF_037325665.1. Lineage (NCBI taxonomy): Eukaryota > Metazoa > Mollusca > Gastropoda > Littorinimorpha > Littorinidae > Littorina > Littorina saxatilis. Next base: position 37,350,844 of record NC_090256.1, read on the forward strand.
CATTAGGCAACAACGTGGTGTGAAGGCGACAGACATCTTCAAGTACGAACTCAGTCCCGAGTTTGAGGAAAGGAGACTAGGCTGTGCTCGTCAAGTGTCTTGGTGTGCCGGTCAACAACGCACCTGCACCAGACGTGGTGCTGGTCGACTCCTGTACCATGTTGTGTGGCCTGTTGCGGGGACAGCAGGAGATTTTGTCGCGAGTTTCGGCGCTCGACTGAGCCGCTATCCTCCAGCAGCACAGAAACTGGTGTTGTTTGACAGGTACCATGAGAATCAGCCAACTGCGAAGGACCACGAGAGGATGAGGAGGGCAGGGGAAGGATCAAAGGACTTCCGTCTGACACCCACAACCCCCCTCCCACACAGAGAAGCTATCATGAAGAATGCCAACAACAAACGCCTCCTCAGCAACATCCTCTGTGGATATCCTCTGCAGAACAACGTGGAGCTTGTCAGCAGTTTCGATTGTCTTGTCACCCATGAGGAGGCGGATATCACGCTGTGCAGCTACATGCTGAAGGCTGCAGCAGGTGGGGCGGAGACGATCAGGGTGCTGTGTGACGACACTGATGTGTTCGTCCTTCTCGTGTACTGGGCATGGAGGAAGAGGATACAGAAGAGCATCCAGATGGAGAAGTGGGACCGCACGATGCTTGACATTCAGCTACTCGGCATGCACGCCTTATCGGGCTGTGACACCGTGTCGTACCCCTGTTACAAGGGCAAGAAGTAAGCGCTCAAGGTGCTTGGAAACAGCGACATCCTAGGCCTGCAAGATGTCCTTGGGGAGCCAGACGTCAGTCATGACCAACTTAAGGCCACTGCCGACTCATTCTTCCTCGCGCTGTACAGTCAGAAGAAGGCCAAGTCCCGCAATGGTGCAAGATCCAAACTGTATCTGGGCAGGAAGAAACCACCACCTTTGAAGAGGCTACCACCAACAGATTGCAACCTGAGGCTGCATGCTCTCCGAGCACATCTGCAGATGATGTTGTGGAAAGCAGCAGACCATAAAGATCCACCAGCCGAGGCTCATGATATCCGCTGCTTCGGATGGGATATCGATGAATCTGGTGCTGTGACACAATCGCTGTCTAATGCGCCGATAGCACCGCAGCAGCTCTTAGATGTCGTGAGCTGTAGTTGCAGCGCCGAGGGGAAAGCGTGCAGCGAGAAGAAGTGCAGTTGCCACAGTGGGAGACTTACGTGCACTGAATACTGTTATTGCGAGGGAGGAGGTGGCTGCTGCAGCCCTTACACGAAGCATGAGCCTGTGGTGGAAGAGGAGGAGGAGGAGGAGGAGGAGGAGGAGGAGGAGGAGGAGAAGGAAGAGGAAGAGGAGGAGTTTGTTGAAGACGACCAGTAAGACGAGAAAGAAGCTGACATTGAAGAAGGAGATATGGTTTCAAAGTTTGAATCGTTTGTTTGCTGTAACGCAAGAGCAGTAGAGTTCTTTTTTGGTCGTGGCGTGCCAGCTAAGCTGCTTTTGGACATGGACTTTCCCACATGGACTTGATTGAGGTCCTGAAAGTTGCCTCTTTAACTGGATGCTAACATGTTTTTTCAGACAAAAGACAAACAAAATATGGCGTTTTCCTTATTTTTGTGTGACATTGATTTGAGCGTGAATGACGTTTACCTGCCATCTTGGCAGCCATCTTGCATCTGGGTGATATCAGAACGGCTTCCCAGCCTTTGGAAACATGATCAGCACTAAGATCATGAATCTAGCTGCTTTAGAAACCCAGATATGGCGAGAAATGTGTTTTTATATATTTTGACGGCCATCTTGGCGGCCATCTTGGATTCTGTTGACAGGATTGACAAACCAACCTCAGAAATGAACTCACTGACATCAAAAAAACCTATATTGAGGTATTACACGACTCTTTAGCCCATCTGGATCAAAAGTTATATATTGACCATCTTCAAGATGACCGTTGGGCGGCCATCTTGGATTCTGAGAGATTCCCAAAGTGCAACTTTAGGCAACCAAGCTAATTTGACTTTACATACCCTATAGATTACATTTCCGTCATAAAAGTTTACAGGAACAGACATTTACAGGTACTCTTTTTGGCAAGTAGACTAGATGCTTTACCACGTGCACCGGGAATGGGCTTTTTGGACGTAACGTGCATGGGAATGGGGAAATTCTCGTAGCGTGCACCGTGCACAGAGGTCCGGCGTGCACCGTGCATGGAGCTTTTTCGTAACGTGCACCGTGGATCACCGTGCATGGCACTTTTGGCCTCAACAGACCTGGGAACCCATACGATTTCGCCGTATTTTGTACGCATGATTGTCAAGAATACGCTCAGTACGGTCAGTGGGAAAAAAATACGACGAGAAAAATTCCTACACTACTTTTCTTCACAAGCCCATCCTGAAGCCGATCCAGTATTTTGGCACATGATTACGTCACTATATTAGCCGCCGTCGAAAAAAATATGATCGGATCGTGTCAATCAATCAAAACAACCAGGCAAATGAAAGTACAGTATTTGGCAAAATCGGCTCCGAGAATAAACAAGGGAAACAAAGAAGAAAAATGAAAAAGTTTGAAGAAAAATATCACACACACACACAATTTGTTACAAACACACACATGTAGTCCCGCCCGGAATAAGCTTTTTTGGGATGATTTACGACTTTTGCATTTTGAGCAGACGAAAACACAACATGGCGGCTCTCGCTCCTCCAACTATCGTGAGACACAAAAAAACAAAATCTCCCGCACGCGAGATCCTGATACATCCGGTGTTTCTCTGTACGCTTGTCACGACGACTTGTTGACAAACGAAGATTCGCGAAAGAAAGAGAAAAGCGGCGTGTCTTGAGTAGAGAGCTAATAAAGTACTGGTAATCGCTAATCGAGCGAAATGAAAATCCGCGGCGACTTCCATTAGGTGAATGCTATTCAAGTTTAGGTAACGTTTTAGCCACATCTTTTTATAAGCCGCAATGCGATTTTTTTTTTTGAAGTCGCGGCTTGTAGTCCGTCAAATACGGTACAGTTTTTGTCAGTAAAAATTGAAAAAAGCATTTGTTTTAAATGTATAGGTAAACTTAATTAACGGTGTGACGAACGCGCGTGAGGCATATGTTTTAATCATGGATGTGCAAACGCTGTGTGGAGTACGCTCATTATTTTGAAAATACACCAAGTTTGTTTGAGAATACTCAAAGTGCAAAACAGGGGTTCCCAGGTCTGCCTGAACGTGCACGTGCACAGACCCCCCCCCCCCCCCCCCCCCCCATGGTGACCCTCATTGTATAAGTTCTATTTTCTCTTAAAAAAATCTTGCTGAAAAGGTGAGTTATATGTGTTTATGTAGGGGATGTAGGCTCGATCTTCCTAAATAGAAACTTTCAATTACTGGACATTTGCAGCAAAAATTAGTGTTTAGTGTTTCCATTATCTCTGACTGTCATGCATTTAATTACTTGCATGGCACCCAAGTTAGAAAACAGAGATTGTTGTCTTTGATTTGCATACATGTGTGTGTCTATGCGTTTTTTAGCTATAGTCCATAATAAACAATAGAATTTGCTGTAATTTGGTCTTGTACAGATAGTGAAACGTCGATCTGTTTTAAGACTAGCTGCTCTTAATAGTGCTAATAAATATACCTCCATTTTAAGAATCTTGCTCTCCTAATTAAGACCTGATTTTGTCAGTTTGTTGGTGATCTTTAAATGGAAATACAATTGAACCTCAGTGTCTAAACAATTACCCACCCAAAGACAGTTGGTAACACTATGGCAAAGTTAATCATACAGAAAAAACAACCTTTAGGTGGTTGCCAGGGCAGGTTTGACTAGCATTAATGTACATTTTAATTGCTCATACTGTACCATACCTCATAATTGCCGTACACGGGAGGATTAATTAGGTCTGTTGCACCCAAGATCTAAAAAAAGATGTATGTCAGTGTAACTGAGTGCCGAAACACAACAATCACCTTTGGAGGCGAAGTCCAATCAAACAGGATTGAGAATTTTAGAGCTAATTTCTTAGCCAGGCTATAAAAACTTTTGGTTACACAAAGGAAACCAAGAACATACAGGGAGACAGCAGCCGCCGGAGCCCATCACAAACAGAACTCTACAATCCACAGGTGTCTAGCCGGCAAGCTATAAATAGCCCGCACTCAAAGGCCAACAACTCTGCAGAGCCTGCTGTGAAGGGCGACGGTAATCTCCCTGTCACATCAGTATTGCGCCAGATACTGGCAGGTTTGACAGTAGCACTAATGTTCATTTCCCCAATCTCCAAAGGCTGGAAGACAACCTGGCCTACTTTGGCACAGACAAGGGAGTGGTGGCCTGCAGCAAGCTGGAGAACTCGGAGGATGTTGGCATTGAGGTGGTGACCGTCGCTACTGGCCTGCCTCCTGTACACCTCATGGTGCTGTCCAGAAAAGGCGATTACCTCATGGCCGCAGCTGAAAACACTGTCGCCGTCTTTGACGCTAGGCAGGGTAAGTTGCACCAGCAGTCAATGAAAACTTGTTCTTTTTGCATTCAGTCGGTACTTGACTGAATAATTTAACAAGGGCGGAGGGGAGCTTTGTTTCCAGATGTATGTGTGTGTGTATGATACATGTATTAGCATTTCTCAAAAATTGATGCATACTTTTTTTACAGGTCATTTTAATTGTTGCCTGCTTTAGGCTGGACTTTCAAAGTAAAATGATTGTGTTTCAAGGAAGTGTACAAGTAAGGATTTGTGTACAAGTAATGACTCTAATGTCAGAGTCTTACATGACACATAAGTTCATGAACATTGTTCTTTCATTTTATTTTATCTTTTACAAAATTCAACAAAAATTTCATAATTTCATCAAATAGGAAATCTGAAGAGTTCCGTACATTTATATGCCTCTTTTATGGCATAGTTATTTCAACTATGCAAACTTGCCCCAACCCCAACCCCACCCCCAAATTTCATTCAAACAAACAAACAAAACAAAAAACAAAATCTAAAGAAGTGGTCTATACTTTTATATCTGCCTGTTTAACTCCTCAGCACGTATCATGTTCCACAGCATAGTTGAGCGGAATTGTGATGGCTGAATGTTTGTTATCAAATGTTCACAGCCAAGCTGCTGTACAAAATGCCAGGGGTAGACAAGCAGACGACTATCAGTTGTCTGGCTGAAGGCGGCAACACAGCGGCACTCGGACATGGCGGCATGGAGGGAAAGGTGAAGCTGTGGGACCTCAAATCAGGTACTGAGCCTTCATTGAGATAAGCTAAAAGGTGAAGCTGTGGGATCTCAAATCAGGTACTGAGCCTTCATTGAGATAAGCTGAAAGGTGAAGCTGTAGGATCTCAAATCAGGTACTGAGCCTTCATTGAGATAAGCTGAAAGGTGAAGCTGTGGGACCTCAAATCAGGTACTGAGCCTTCATTGAGATAAGCTGAAAGGTGAAGCTGTGGGACCTCAAATCAGGTACTGAGCCTTCATTGAGATAAGCTGAAAGGTGAAGCTGTGGGACCTCAAATCAGGTACTGAGCCTTCATTGAGATAAGCTGAAAGGTGAAGCTGTGGGACCTCAAATCAGGTACTGAGCCTGCGTTGAAATAAGCTGACATTTCTTGTACTGTGGTATATGTACTGCAGGGTCCCTCTGATGAGAGGACAGCTTCTAACAAAAAGACAGTATTTTCCCTTTGTCTATTTACTTGACTAAATATGTGATGTAGATATGTGGCTGGTTATGTGTGAGTATGTAAATAATTGTGTGTGTGTGTGTGTGAGTTGTGTCTGTGTGTGCATGACAGTGTAATGTACGTATGTATGCATGCATGGTGATGTGTGTCTGAAAATGTGTCTGGTTGGTTTTTATTTTATTTTTACCGTGCCGTGCCAAGATGAAATCCTTTTGCAAAATTGGTGAATAAATATCTTGTATCTTGTATCTTGTAAATAAAACCTATCATGATAACTCAATCTAGAGACCCTCTTGGCTGGCCCCAAAGGATCTAACTATTCCATTTGACTGTGGTATCATATCTAAGGGTTCCGGCCTCTGAATAAAGCTTGACATGTACATTTCCATATGTGACCCTCCACCACGAAATGAGTCGCATGTCACCTCGCGCGGTTCTGCGCTAGGCTTAATATAAGTCCGGGGAGTGTCTGGTAACAGTGTGAGGGTCACCTTTGTCACAGGCTTATAACTCAAACAGTTTTCGCTCTTTTCTAAAACGGTTTTCACCACTGGATAGAGCATAACAAATTCTTTAGAAAAATTTAAAAATATGAAAATCATGCAAAGGTGACATGCGACTCATTCCGTAGTGGAGAGTCACATATTTCAATTGAATTATTAACTTCACGAAAGGTCACATACACCTGCAGTGTCTGGACATTTAGTTTGTCCCAGGCTTGTCCTCAAACTACAGCTGAAGGGGTCAATGTCGACCAAAAGGGTGGGATTCCCTGTAGGTGGAGTTCCTGTATGCATTTTCCATGTATACAGGGAATCCCCGTGGGTGGAGTGCCTGAAGCGTTTTCTTTGATATCACTGAAAGTCACGTGATGTTTAGCGACATTGGTAGAATTTGATGTTTTTCCATCTTTTTTGGTATTTCTTAGAAATTCGATTCTGTTTTGCTATTTTTATTTGAAACATTTTTAAATCGAAAACTAAAGGACAAAAAACGCAGCTAAAATGAATTACTCGCAACAACGACATACTGCAAACCGTTACCTAGTCATTTCACTTCCGTTTGATGCCATGGACTTCGATCAAGCTTACGAGCGTGAAAGTGAAAACGATTCAATGGACGAGAGTACCAGACAATCATATTTGATGGAGCGATGTTTCCTTAACCAAATCCTTTCGAATTATACGTCGTTCTCGCCGAAACATGTTTGCTTGGCTGAATGCTGCACGCCAATTCAGGAATTCTAAAAAAAATTCCTGTCGAACCGCCATTTTGGAAGGGGAAGTAACGCTAAGGTAATTCAAATCAGTTTACGGCAGTCACGCTCTTGGCGCGAGATTGGGCGGTATCGTACTTTCCTACGGGAACTCCACCCGGGGGGATTCCCTGTATACAGGGAAAACGCCTACAGCAACTCCACCTACAGGGAATCCCACTCTTTTGGTCGACACAGCCCCCTTCAGCCTAACTACAGGGTCTGCTTTATTTTTTTTAATATGTTTTTTCACACTATATTTTCCATTTCTCTTGTTTGGGCTTAAAAAAAAAACGACCAAAATCAGTGTTTTCAGTTCACGGACCAACCCTATTTTTTTCTCCCGACCCCACAACTTTTCTTGACGCTTCGAAACAAAAATCAATTCAAAATGACAAAAGTCGATTTTGTAGACTTCACAATTCTCAGGAAAGCTTAACCCTTCTCAAACATTTAGGGATCACAGTTAGTACATTCTAACCTGCACTAATGCGACCACCTCTCGAAAGGGACCTGCACTGGTCCACAACGACCACTCTGAAGGATCCCAGTAGAGTTTTTCTTCTCAAGTGGAACCCCGCGGCCCTTTTAAGACTCCCTCATTTTAAAACCTGATTTTTTCAGATTTGTAGAGATCTTAAAAGAGAGGTTTTACTGTAATTGTAAATAATTCAAATCCAAAAAACAAAGAGACTGCCAACAATAACAAACGTTCCAACAACCTACCTTTCTTTTTTTTTTATTGTAAATAATTCATCTTTACATAGTGACCACCTTACTGTAATGTCCACTTTAGGTCAGTCCCTTTGGTGGTCGTTATAGACAGGTGCTACTGTAACAGTCTTGTATAAAGGTAAATGATGCTGACACCGATTAACCCATTTTGTGTTTTCAGGGGAGGTGATCAAAGAGTTGTCCTTCCTGTACTCCTTTGACCGCACTGCTGTCAACAGAAGTGGCACACAGGTACGTAGAGAGCAAGATTCTCGCTTGATGGCCGGGTTTGTTGTGTGTGTTTGTGAGCGTGTGTGTCTAGTCTGTGTGTGAGTGTTTCTGTGTCTGTGTCTGTCTGTGTGTGTGTGCATGTCTGTGTGAGGGGGGAGAGGGTAATGAGTTGTAATTTTTGTGGTGCTTGGTTTTTGAAGACTCTAACATGTCTGCATGCCTGCACTGTGCTTCAATGAAGTTTTATCAATATCATGGAGAAAGATAATATTAGTTATCGTTTGATGTGGCTGTGATATCCACATTTATCAGACAAAATGTCGATAAAGGAGGAATCATAACAGATCGAGGCTGTTTTTTAACAGTCTAAATATGGCAGCCTGTAACCGATGACTGATTTCCTGCGCGATATCACTTGACTATGACAACTTCCTGCGATGTATCAATTGATGGAGGGTGCCTGTTTGACCCATGGTTGGTTTCAGTCATGTGACCTGAAGAAGACAATATCATTTGTCTCGCTGTCCGGTCTAACAGTATCGATATAGACGTGTGATCGACAAGAAGAAGAAGAAGTCATGTGACCCATAAAAACGCAATAATAATTTTTGTCTTGCTTGATTGTCCCTCAGGTGATCGCCTCCATGTTTGAATACCCCATCGTGATGAACATCTATGGAGAAGAGAAGGAGCAGATGGCTGGTGCAGAAAACTTGCACATGGACAAACTGGATGTTATGATGACCGGGCTGACCTTTATCTGCATCAGTCCTGATGACCACATGGTGGCCGCCTGCGCCTCAAACGGTTCAACGCGTGTTGTTAGCATGGACAACAAGTACCTCCATCGTCTGCAGGTAATGAAAGCTAGAGACTTTTTGTCTGTTACCATGCTTTATTTATTTATTTTGTTTATTTTTTTGCTTTCTGGTGAACAAATTAATATGTGCAATGGCTTTCTTTTCCGGCTGATTTCAGTTACATAAGTAAGCAATTTTGGACCTTGTATGTTAGAGCATGTGTGTGTGTCTGTGTGTCTTTATGTGCATGAATGCAGACTTGCGTGTGTGCATGTTTGACTGCATGTGTGCATGCGTGTGTGTGCGTTGAATAGAGAGAGAGGGAGAAAGAGACTGTGTGACAGTGATGAATTCGGGACGGGCAGGGTGGTAAGACGTCGGCCTCTTAATCGGAAGGTCGAGGGTTCGAATCCCGACCGCGGCCGCCTGGTGGGTTAAGTGTGGAGATTTTTCCGATCTCCCAGGTCAATTTATGTGCAGACCTGCTTGTGGCTTATCCCCCTTCGTGTGTACACGCAAGCACAAGACCAAGTGGGCACGGAAAAGATCCTGTAATCCATGTCAAAGTTCAGTGGGTTATAGAAACACGAAAATACCCAGCATTCTTCCTCCAAAAGTGGTGTATGGCTGCCTTAATGGCAGGGTAAAAATGGTCTACACGTACAATTCCACTTGTGCAAAAACACGAGTGTATGTGGGAGTTTCAGCCCACGAACGCTGAAGAAGAAGTGATGAATTCCCAGGATGCATTGTCAATGCATCCTGGGAATTCATCACTTCTTCTTCAGCGTTCGTGGGCTGAAACTCCCATGTACAACAGCCAATGCCATTGGCTGTTGTATCTCTCAATTAAGTATCACTTTACACTTCACCTTTCACTGCAGCTCAGTTGCAACTAGCTGTTTACCTCTTTTCTCTGTTATGATACCAAGACAATTTTTTTCCTATACAGCAACGATCAAGCCCCACGTATGCCGTCTTCACCTCAGACAGCCAGTTCCTGCTGACCAGCGGTTTTCGCTCCATCTACGTTTGGCGAATGAATGACGGCAAGGGGAAGCTGGAATGCAAGCTGACACGACACCAGGATTTTATCACCTGTATGCGCTTTGCTCTTAATGATCGCTTTCTCATCTCCGCTTCCATGGATCGTTCGGTGGCCGTGTGGGATTTCAAAGCCAGGGCGACCGTGTGTGTTATGTCAACCCAGTGTCAGATCATGAATATTCACCTGCTGCCAGACTTGTCAAAGTTGGTGTACATACCTGACCGTGTGGCCCACCTGGCAGTGTTAAAACCCAACGATGCGCTGCAAAGAGTTCTTGGTAAAGGGAGGCGACTGAGAGACATGGCAGATCCTGAAATGGTGGAGCAGACGTCAGCCTTTGCCACGTCCTTCAACACTCAGAGAGATATGAGCAAAGCCACGTCAGTCGCCTGTACTATACTTTAAACAGATTTTTGTATACAGATAATTTTTAACCTAGGGGAATTTCCCCAAAGACATTTGGGCAAAAGGATGTGTCAGTTGTGAGATGCTTGAGTGAACAGGACCATGCCAAATGTTTACAGTCTAGTTTGAACCTAGATTCAGGTTTGTTTTATGCTGCAGTATGTTGATGTAGCAAAACCCAGCCGTTTGTCAGAGAAGTTGATATAAGTATGCTTGTAACACCATGCATGAGTCTGAACATTGTTTACCTCAGTTGACCGTCATGTAGTTGTACAACGTGTAGAGCACAGAGTAATAATAATAATGTAATATATCAACTCAGATATTTTTTTTATCGGAAATTTGCTGGAATGGCCATATAATAGTTTTGGCAATTTTCTGAAGTTAAGGCAGTTCTATATGGATCAACGTGAGAAAGTCTGACTGCTCTGTCAAAATGATGGCAAATGCAATTTGAAATAAGTTTTGCAGACTATAGTGCTCCCTCTACATCCCTGTAACTGCATGGTGCTTTCAGCACATCATTATTTGAAGTCTTCGACTTTGGCTAGCCAAAATCCATGTTGTCTTTGTCAGGTTAAAGGCATGTACAGAAGTTTTAGCAAGGTTTATTTATTAAGACTTTGTTAAAATTAATGTGAAGATTATATCAGCATTTTAAGTGCTCATGCTTGAAGACAACACAGAAAGTAAGATGTAGCATGTTATATGCCAAGGGTAGGAGGTGTTGCAGTATTATTGCCTGTGATATTCAGAGAGACGGGCGCTGTGGCAGGGGTGGTAAGACGTCGGCCTCTTAATCGGAAGGTCGAGGGTTCGAATCCCGACCGCGGCCGCCTGGTGGGTTAAGTGTGGAGATTTTTCCGATCTCCCAGGTCAACTTATGTGCAGACCTGCTAGTGGCTTATCCCCCTTCGTGTGTACACGCAAGCACAAGACCAAGTGCGCACAGAAAAGATCCTGTAATCCATGTCAGAGTTCGGTGGGTTATAGAAACACGAAAATACCCAGCATGCTTCCTCCGAAAGCGGCGTATGGCTGCCTAAATGATGGGGTAAAAACGGTCATACACGTAAAATTCCACTCGTGCAAAAACACGAGTGTACGTGGGAGTTTCGGCCCACGAACGCAGAAGAAGAAGAAGAAGAAGATATTCAGAGATAATCAAACAGTGCAATTAGAATCAAAGTTATAATGAGCATTAACAGGACACACTGATAATACAAAAATTGGTGAGGCTGCTGTTATTTACTGGAGTGCAAGTGTTCTTTTTACTTTTTCTTTTTTTCTTTCTTTTTACCCTTGACTGATTATAAGCACAATAGTCATCTCTGAAGACTGATGTAAATATAGTTTTGGATTTTGTAAAACTGATTTTTGTTTTTCAGTTTGTGGTTGTTATTTTTGTTTCATACTGACAAATGTATGACACCTGCAATCATGGATCAAAACTTGGACATTCATGATAAGCTATGCGGGTTTCAAAATTGAAAAGCTGATATTCGATCTTCTTTGTGTTTCTTTGTGAATCTGTGTTGTGTTGACATGTGAAAACTTTCTTTATTTTCTGGAAGTAATGGACACTTGTGTGTAAAATGAGGTTGATCGATGACAAAGACTATCAATTTTTCTATTTGACCTTTTAATCAAATGACAATCACCTGTTAAAGTGATATACTATTCTGTGATTTTACATATCCTTTTTACATGCATTGTATTTACATAAAATGCTCATATTTTCGTAATCACTGATATTTTGAACAAGTGACGGAGAGATTTTTAACTGCAACCAATGTCTATCTAGAGTTCTCATTTTCTCTGTAATGACTGACAGTTTATCATTCTAGTTGTGTAACCTGTGTAATGTTTTGTAAGTACAGTGAAGCCCGGATGTAGTGATAGCCCTCGGGACCAAATTTATTTATCACTACATCCGGACTATTACATTACACCAGGACGTCCGGTTATAGTGATATTTTTGTAGGTTTTATCACTACATCCGGACGTCCGGTTATAGTTCTATTTTTGTAGGTTTTATTACTACATCCGGCCAATCGCTTGTAGTTGTAGTGATATCTTCAAAGCTTTTATTGCTACATGCGGCGGCACATTTGGTAAACTAGCCTCAAGGCAGTAACAAGGTGATTTTGGAACCACTATTGATTTCGTTTTGTGACGTTTCTTCTGACGTCTTTGTCAGGCTTGCAAATGTCCTGTGTTAACCTACCCCCGTCCTGGCAGTTCAACAGCCGGTGTGTGTGTGTGTGTGTGCGTGCGTGCGTGCGTGTGTGTGTGTGTTTTAGAGAGAGAGAGAGAGAGACAATGACAATGACAATTCTTTATTTAGAGAGAGAGAGAGAGAAGGGCCACTTAGAAATAAGGGTTAAATGAAAAATTGTCAGATCAATTTTCCGCTTCAGGGTAAGCACAGTGCGTGGCTGGCTTTTGCTTGCCATTTTGGTAAAGGGAGATTACTCTCGAACATTATCACTACAGCCGGACTTTAGCTTCCCCGGGACTTGAAAATAGTATCACTACAAGCGGACTATCGCTATATCCGGACTGAAAAATATCACTACAACCGGACTAAGTTAACAAAGAACATGAACAACTGGGACCGGGACCCAGAAATTCTATTACTACAGCCGGACTATCACTATATGGGTCTATCACTACAGCCGGACTTCACTGTACATTCTATTTGGTGTCTGTGCCCTTTTTGCAACGGCTGTGCACTGATCTCTTTGGTCAAAGCTTTTCAAGTCTCTCATCCTTAAATGCAAGTACAGATTTCTCCACATGTCAGGTTGTGTGCCTTAATTATTTCACCTTTGCAGATACATAATATTTATACACGTTTTGCAATATAATTTAACTGACTGTGATCAGCTTTCTCTGAGAAAAGATGTTCAAGTTTATTGACTGTTTGAGCAAGTACTGATTGCTTATTTGTTTTAGTAATCCTGCTTTTCATGTATGACTGAATCTGCTCGAGCAGAGGTATTTTGTTGTTGTTGTTGTTGATTTGATACTTTGAAACTGCAGACTTAGGTATTCAAGAGATGTGATATTTTTGTTGTTGATATTGTTGCAAGGATTTTACACTGTTGAAACTGCATAATCAGTATTTTTGTTTGTGTGGAAATATGTTGATGCATTTCTGTGCTATGATTCTTTTTTCAAATGTACATGCCATATGAAAGTACTTGCCGCTGTCTTTTTGTCAAATATGTGAGCTCCCGTCTATGGATTCAAACTTCACAGGTCCTCTTATATAGCTGTCAGTGTTTTTGACATTGCTTTCAAATTTGTTATTTGGCGTGTCAAGAACTCACAGGCACTATTGCACTTCATACAAGCACATACATATACATGTACTCAGAGTTTTAGATCACTTTCAATGTTTTTGACCTTGCTTACCACCCCCCGCGGGTTAGGGGGAGTCCCATATTGGTTGGGACAAGAAAGAATTTACCCGATGCTCCCCAGCATGTCGTAAAAGGCGACTAACGGATTCTGTTTCTCCTTTTACCCTTGTTAAGTGTTTCTTGTATAGAATATAGTCCATTTTTGTAAAGGTTTTTGTCAATCAGTATGTAAGAAATGTTAAGTCCTTTGTACTGGAAACTTGCATTCTCCCAGTAAGGTCATATATTGTACTACGTTGCAAGCCCCTGGAGCAAATTTTTGATTAGTGCTTTTGTGAACAAGAAACAATTGACAAGTGGCTCTATCCCATCTCCCCCCTTCACCCATCGCGATATAACCTCCATGGTTGAAAATGACGTAAAACATCAAATAAAGAAAGAAAGAAAGAACCTTGCTTACCATATTGTCCATTGGCATTACAAGCACATTTACTGGCACTATTGAACTTTCTTTGTGTATTTTTTACACTGTGATCTGAACCTGCTTTTGGTCTCTTTCAACTCTTGTATAGGGGGTGCAACTCAGTGTGCGACCGGCAGTGTCGGTATGGTATCGCCGACACTGCATATATTGTACTACGTTGCAAGCCCCTGGAGCAAATTTTTGATTAGTGCTTTTGTGAACAAGAAACAATTGACAAGTGCATGGCTCTATCCCATCTTCCCCATTCCCCCGTCGCGATATAACCTTCGTGGTTGAAAACGACGTTTACACCAAATAAAGAAAGAAAGAAAGAAAGCAAAAACGAAAACTGCAAGGATTTCAAGTGTATAGAGAAAATTAGACTTCTTGAATGTAAATTCTCTAGCGGTGATATATAAAAATGAATTGTTTTTTCCTTGCAAATCCGAAAAATGCACTGTCCACATGCAGTTCATGAAAGGCACTATACTTTTCATCTCAGTGATGTCGTATTTGACGGCTTAATATTTTGTCTGTGATAAGCTCTCACTCTCAGAAAAAGAGGCCTTACTAATATACAGCTATCGATAAGACCAATTAAATGCCTTATTTGTTAATCAGTGGCATTGTTGTCTTGCTGTTACCAGTCTTTTCTTTTTGTTTTTTCCCCATTCATTTATTCTTGGCTTGTACTTGTTCAAGCCTGATTTTATGCAAGTATATTATACTGTCATTCCTTTTTGTAAGAATGTGTGTGAAAACTGTGTGTTTATGTGTAAGTGTGTTGTTATCATTCCTTTTCCCCCTGTGACTTATTGTTATGAGGGTGTTTGCATGCTCTCTCCTTTCAACAAATGAAGTGAATCAAAAAACAAAAAGAGTTAGAATCTGTTAATTGTTATTCTATGAAATTGAAAGTTCCAGTCAGTAACTCTTCTTGCTAGCATAACATATAAGCCGTCTATTTTGGTTTGCGGAACATTAGCAGTCTATTTGTTTTGCTTTTAAAAAATGATGTTGCCATCTGTACCTCTACCTTGTGTCATAAAATGTTAATAAAGTTAAACACAAAATATTTGTTTGAGATGTTTGGATAGTGTGCCATATGTGCCTTTATACCTGATTATGTGTGTGTGGGTGAATTTGGGTGTGTGTGTTCTGGCAAGCTGTGCATGCATATGCATTCCAACCAAAATGAAGTATGCCAATACATTTTGCACTTGAACTGCAGTCGAGTATCACACACAAACACTTTCAACCACACACACACACAAACACTCTCAACCACACACAAACACTCAACCACACACACACACACAAACACTCTCAATCACACACACAAACACACACAACCACACACACACACACACACACACACACACATACTATCATTCATTTCGATAGGCCACTGAGAGAGCTCTTCAGCGGCGGAAGTGGGATTTTTTGCTCCACTTATGGCGGCGGCTTTGAAAAAAAAAACCCATAAGTCTATAGACGATCGGCTTTTTATCTTATCATCAACTCATGTTACTAAAAGAAAAATTTTCCTGTGAGAACGTTAAGGACCCCCTAGTTAGTTAGACGAGCGGCCAAATCGAAAAAAGGCGCTTAGTTTAGGAGTTTAATGCACAGGGGGTACTCCCGGGCAAATTTGATATCATTTGAAAGATAAATGCATACAGACGTTAAAACAACCGTTCTAGGTACCCAAAAGTGGCAGCAGCTATACGCAATTTTAAGACAAAGTAGCCCAGTTATTTTGAAAAATGCACTACAAAAAACCCCACTTTGTTGCAAAAAACGGCAATATCAGCAGGCAGCAGAGTAGACATTTCTGAGTGAACTATCAAGGTAATAAACAGCAAGTGAAAAGATTGTTTGCGTGCAACACATTGGAGCACAGGAGGCCTTGTATTTCAGAAATTGTATTACGTCACGTCATTTTCACTTTTCTGGATAATGTCAAATATTCTCAAAGACGTTTTGTAAGCCACAATCTAATAAAAGACATATCAGAGGAAAGTACATTCGTCGGGCTTTTAGTTGCAAGTACCTCTGATGAGATAGCTAATAAACACTAAGTGTGAGAAATCATTTCCGAAGTAGCCTACACCCCCTTATTTTGTAAGTCAAAGTTATGTCATTTAAAGCCTTTTGAGAGGCACTATGACAGGTAAGGGTGGAGTGTAATGGACCTAACATGTACGTTGATACATATAAAAAAAAAAGCCTGCTCTAAGCGTAGGTGCAAAAGTTATAAAGATACCTGTGAAGAAATTTATGCGCGAGACGATAACTGTGTGATTGGTCTCATTCAGACAAATAACGCCTTTAATTGCGTATCCTTACATGTTCAGGCAGTGCTGGTTTTCATAAGAGTTGCATTTGAGCCTCCAAAATGCCCGTGAATATTAAGTTAGAAGATAGAATGTATCTGTGATTGACAATGTGCGCCATATTTATTGAACATTCACTTTAAAAATCGGGTGCATACCGTTTTGTGCGGTTTTACGTTTCACTGAAGGAAAAACTGAATTTAGTGTGTTATACAAAACTCTCTGGTTATCATGATTTACATAGATTACCGTGTGTATATCTAAGGTATATTTTCGTGCTGTCATTGGTCGAGGTATGTTCGTGCCTTGTTTCTTTTATCTTCCCCTCTCTGTCGGTGACTATACTCTATCTCTCCCTGTCTCTCTCTCTGTCTCTCTCTCTGTATGTCTCTCTCTCTCTCTCTCTCTCTCTCTCTCTCTCTCTCTCTCTCTCTCTCTCTCTCTCTCAGTATGGTTTGAAACAGTTTTGCGTGACTTAAGGTCGCGGATTAGAATCCGACCCGGGCTGGACACGGGTCAACTGTTTGTGCAGACCCATAGACAAAGAACACCATTCGTTTCAAGCTCGATACTGCCGCTCAAGTCAACGTTCTTCCGTCATCGATACACACCACTGAAGAAAACGCCACCCCACCAGCCAAGTGACAGCAAGTTATTCGGCTACACAGGGCAGCAGCTAGCCTACTTGTGAGAGGTTGCATAAACATGACGTGCACTTACAAAGACCACATATACGAAGGCACTTTCCACATCGTGGACACCCCAGCCAAATCGCAACCCACACTAGGCATGCAAGCCTGCGTAAAGCTCGGCGTCATCAAGATGGTACTGAACATTGACTCCACCCCTGCCATGACAAAAGCCAGCGTCATTGAAGAATACCACCAGCTCTTCAAAAGGTTAGGAGAGCTAGAGGGAGAGGGGACCATTCACTTGAAGGAAGGGGCAACACCCGTAGCACACGCACCTCGACGGGTCCCACACGCAGTGAAAGACAGACTGAAAGAAGAGCTCCATAACATGGAGGAACGGGGGATAATCACGAAAGTCACCACACCAACAGACTGGGTAAACTCCCTAGTCGTAGTTGAGAAAACCAACGGGAAACTGCGCATATGTCTTGATCCAAGAGATCTCAACGCTGCGATCAGGCGACCACACTACCCCATGCCAACGCTAGAAGACGCCTTGTTAAAAATGGCTGGCGCAAAATACTTCACAAAGCTTGACGCCAAATGCGGATACTGGCAGATGAAACTCGCTGAGGAATCATCGTACCTCACCACGTTCAACGCTCCATTTGGCCGCTACCGGTTCAACAGACTTCCGTTCGGAGTCATCAGCGCTCAAGATGATTTTCAGAGGAAAATGGACGAAATCTTTGAAGGAATCTCCGGAGTTACACCTCTGGTTGACGACGTCATCGTGTCCGGCAAAACACAGGAAGAACACGACGCCAACCTTAGAGCAACACTCAATAGAGCAGCATCCAAGAACCTGAAACTGAATCCAGACAAGCTGACTGTCGGAGCTCAGGAAGTTGAATATTTTGGCCACCTCATCACCGCTGAGGGTTTGAAGCCTGATCCTGCCAAAGTGAAAGTAATCCAAGACATGCCTCCACCAAACGACAAAAAGGAGCTCCAGACTATGCTAGGCATGATCACCTACCTGGTAAAGTTTGCACCACAGCTCTCTGAGACAACCAAGCCGATGCGTGATCTTCTCAAAGAAGACCCAGAGTTCATTTGTGATGATCAACAAAAGACGGCACTGCAGAAAGTCAAGAACATAATCACCAGTTCTCGTCTTTTTTTTTAACCAAAGAAGGAAGTCAGACTCGAGGTCGACGCCAGCAAGTTTGGACTTGGGGCTGCAATATTCCAAGACAACAACCCAGTAGCCTTCGCCTCGAAATCACTGACCCAAACAGAACAGAACTATGCTCAAATTGAGAAGGAGCTGTACGCCATTCTTTTTGGTTGTCGCAGATTCCACCAATACCTCTACGGCCGTGAAGTCATCATCCACTCCGACCACAAACCACTAGAGAGTATCACCAAGAAGCCCCTGGCAGCTGCACCGCCCAGACTTCAGCGCATGCTTCTACAGCTTCAGAAGTACAGCCTGAAAATCGTACACGTTCCAGGAAAGAACATCCCTGTTGCGGACACACTGTCGCGCAAATTCATTCCCGCCGAACCTGGCGACGACGTCTCAGAAGACCTCCGAACGGTACAGGTGCATTCTGTAATCAAGAGCCTACCAATCAGCGACACCAAGATGGAGAAGTTACGCGAGGCTACTGAACAAGACCAAGACCTCCATCAACTAAAGGCTGCTATTCAAAATGGCTGGCCTGAACAACGCCAAGATTGTCCTCAGAACATCTTGGAATTTTGGAGTTACAGAGACGAGCTTTCTATTATCGACGGCATCATCCTGAAAGGAGAGAAAATCTTCATACCGCTGTCATTTCGTCCCGATATGCTCAGAAAGATCCACTCCAGCCACCTCGGGATTGAAAAGACGAAACAAAGAGCAAGAGAGATTCTTTTTTGGCCAGGCATATCGACAGACATACACCAAATCGTCGCTTCATGTCACATCTGTAATAAACACCAGAAAGCAAACCCCAAGGAGCCTCTTGTACCCCACAGCATCCCATCCCGACCATGGCAAAAAGTTGCTACTGACCTCTTCACCTGGGACAACAAGGACTACCTCGTGACGGTAGACTACTACAGCTGTTACTTTGAAGTCTACCAGCTGCACTCAACAACTTCATCTGCCGTCATACGGAAACTGTCAACACACTTTGCTCGACACGGCATCCCTGAGACACTTGTGGGCGACAACGGCCCACAGTACTCATCAGCAGAGTTCGAGCACTTTGCCACCACCTGGGATTTCCAACACGTCACATCTAGCCCTGGATATCCCCAGTCGAACGGCCTAGCAGAGAAAGCGGTCCAAACAGTCAAACAGATTATGACCAAAGCCAAAGCCAGTGGAACCAGGGCTCTTCAATGAATACTTGAATACCGCAAATCCACAGTCGACAACATAGCTTCCCCAGCCCAACTACTGATGGGAAGACGACTGCGTTCCATCTTGCCAACGACGAAACAACATCTGCAACCCAAGACCATCATCGATGCGGATATCACCATCAGACGTGAAGAGAAACAGGCCAAAATGAAGCAGTATTACGACCGCGGCTCCAAACTGCTACCACCAGTGATAAGCTAGGCGAACAGTACAGGTCCAACTCGCCAAAGGCAGTGAGTGGCAGCCTATCACAGCACAGAGCAGCGAACCGCGATCATTTGTGGTCAGTTGAAACCAGCAATGGCAGCACCTACCGTCGCAACCGCCGTTTCTTGAAGAAGACAACCCCAACACCACCACCACCAGAGACCATCAGCCCAACACCAACTACCTCGTCGGATATCCCACCTGATGTTGCACAACCGCGCCAACACACGGTGTTTACATCACCAAATCAGGCCGTCGCATTATAAGGCTCCTGATAAAATGGACATGTGACTCCTACGGAACTTGTGAATCGGTGAAGAATAGACAACAAATATACCTTCAAACACGCATACAAATTACACTAGGGTTATGTTACAGTGCGCCAAAAGACTCAGGTGAAATACCCTGTAGGGCGTTACCGCATCAATTTATATATAAATATTATTGTTAACGCTTAAAACAAGTTTTTCTAGTCCAGCGTTTACTTAGCGCATTATGAAAAGGCTCATTTGAAAAAAAGGGAGATATAACATTTTGTCCTAAATGTTTTAAGTACAATTTCCAAGATAACTACAATTTATTTGATGGGAGACTACTTCTAATACATTCTTCAAAAAAAAGTTAAGGATCGGGGGAAAAAACGGATCTAATTATAAAAAATTGCCAAAAAATTAAACATCGACATAATAATTAAAAGATTAATGTGTTTGAATTAACAAATGAACAATGAGTCTTGACCTAGAATTTTGTTTGGCAGGCAGAGTTATTTCCCTTTATGGGACTTCTCAAAAGCTTCTGCATTTTGGAAGAAAAAGGGTGTATTTTATAGCCCCATGAAATTTGCGGAACGCATGTCAGGGCAAAAGGTTGTGATGCACGTGCTACAACAGGGTCCTGGCTATGAACATCGCTCACCAGCTTGTGTTTAAAGGTTGACACGCTGACACAGTACAATTATGCAAAGTAGCAACATGCCCCCACGAAGAAAACTGTGCGATTTGGATAGAGGAAGGGCAATAGGATGGCTACAAGACGGTGTTGGTGCCAGGCAAGTGGCCCAGAGGCTTGCAGTGGCTCCCTCTGTCATCATCAGACTAAAACAGAGATTCCACGCAACTGGAAGAGTGCAGGAGCGACAACGTTCTGGTCGGCCCAGAGTCACCACACAAAGAGAGGATCGCTTCATTCAGAGGCAGGCCATGCAACAAAGAATGGCTACAGCAAACAACATTAGGCAACGCCTACAAGCTACCACCAACACTGTTGTTAGTGGTCAGACGATCCGAAACCGCTTACACAACTTTGGCTTGCGTGCAAGGCGTCCAGTCCGAGGAACAACCCTGATGCTAATCACCGAGCAGCTCGCCGAGCCTGGTGCACTCAACATGTGAGGTGGCAACGTCAGCAGTGGGCTCAGGTGTTGTTTACAGATGAGTCCCGCTTTTGCTTGGAACCTGCTGATGGTCGCATCCGAGTGTGGAGGCTTCTTCTTCTTCTTGCGTTCGCCGTCACACCATCAGTTTAGTCGAGTGTGGAGGCGTCGCGGAGAGCGCTTCGCAGAAGGCGCTGTTCTGGAACGACAGCGTTTTGGCGGAGGCTCTGTGATGGTCTGGGGTACGGGGTGGATCAGCACACGTCTAAGGACACCTCTGTACCATGTAGTGGGCAACTTGACCGGTATCCGCTACCAGAATGAGATCCTGCAACCGCTGGTCGTTCCAGCCCTCCAAGCGATCGGCCCCCGTGCGATTCTTCAGGATGACAACGCACATCCCCATCGCTCTGCAGCTGTAAACACCTTCATCCAGCAGGTCAGGGTCAACAGGATGCTGTGGCCAGCCAACAGCCCGGACCTGAACCCCATAGGGCACATGTGGGACGAGCTTTGTCTTCGGGTACAGCAACATCACCCTCCTCCTGCCAATCTGGGTCAACTGCTGCAATGGCTCCAGCAGGAGTAGAATGGAGTTCCCAGAGGCTCAGAGCATTCATATGCAACCTGATCCACTCCATGCGCCAACGATGTGTTCAATGCCTGGCACACAACGGAGGGCACACGCGTTATTGACACTGATTCACATTGTTGTGAATTCCATTTTCGAGGGTTGTCACGTTTGACACACTCTAGCTAAATTGTCGCTGCCGCGTTCGATCTTTGCTTTGTTTGTCATTACTCCTTGGTTGTGCAATTATATAATTTTTAAAAAATGAAAGAATTCGGTCTTGTCTGTTTTGTGTGGTGTGCTTGTAAAAAAGTTATCCTTAACTTTTTTGAAGAGTGTATGTATCTGTACTCGTGGAGTAACTGTCCTTCCTCTGATTGAAGATGGCTGAATAAAACGTGCGTTCCAATCTCCTGTGTTCTGCCTCCACTATCCTTGCTAGAATTTCACAAGCGAAACCATAACTGTATCCATGTCCCACCCCCGTGTCACAACGGCCACGGGTCGTTTTCTTGACCCCGTTAAGGTCAATGCTTGTTTTTGTTTAACTTTTACTAACGTACAATCAACAAAATGCGGTAAAGCTCTCATAATAATCTCTCAAATATGCCTGACTGTAATAATATATGTTGCTTATTACGCACACACAAATCTTGTATTGTCACCCAAAAAATGGAAATGAAAACGTTTCCTAATCTTAACAATTTCAGTGCCATTGCTCAGTGCAGTGACAAATACATTTAAAATAAGAACTTTACATGAAGGATAAGATGTGCTATTCACCTCAGAAATCGACAAGTCTTAAGCTTAGATACACTGATACAGCAGTCTTACAAGCTGAAGTTGTTGACAGCAAACAGGGGGTGTTTTCTCAAAATTCAAGCGTTGACTGAAGCTCTCAATGTCATACACGCCGTATAGATGGGGTTTTGGGTAGCGTACATGATTTTCATCCGTATCTTTTCACCATCGTAGCCCCGGAAAGTCATAAATAGACCACAGCTTTAAATGTGCAGAAAAATTGAGCGACGACGGAAACTGAGACTGCAAAATCAGGATTTCGTATCATAGGCTAAGCTTAGGGGAGATTACTCTGAGTGACAAGCATTTTTATCGTCTGCGACAATATGCTGCAGTTGACAGGGTAAGAAGTAAATTTTGGGTCTTGAAAGATAAGCTAGGCATATCCCAACTCGTTCCGTAAAAGCAAAGTGCGATTTGACCGTGTTTACTTTCAACAGAATAATTCATGCCCTACCAATATATTGTGGTCACGGTATGACTCTATGAGGGTTGATGATTTGCGCTCAAAAAGCACTTGCTCTGTCCAAACAGCAATTGCGCACCTTGCGCTTACTCTTGTATTTTGTGAAATAAAACGTTAGCCTACATTTTAAGACGGTGACTAAATGTCGAGACAATTTTCAATCCCCTTTCCGTGTTTTTTTTCTTCTGCAACCTTAGATCTAAAGCTTGAAAATGAAAACAGGATTGAATTAGAATTACTAGCCCGCATGAGTACAGCTTAGACAAAATCTTGAATAGTAAACTCAGTCAAAACGTTTTCAAAAGTGAATGTAAAAACATCTTACCGAGTTTCTGGCACCTTATCAGATATACTTATTAGATAGTCAGCTCAACCAGATGAGAAGTAACGTAGGCCTATAAGCTTACATTTGTATTGTGTGTCTTTGGCAGGTGCACCACGCCCGCACGATGAAAGCATGTTTGGGATCAGAGAAGTTTATCTGAAGGAACATCAGTTGTTGATCATCGTTTCATGTAAAGTTCAAAGATGGCTATGCGACTAAAGCTACTTATTCGTTGCATCCTCGTCCTGTGCAATTTGCTCTGTGAGTAAGCCATTAGTCTAATTATACACAAACTTTCCGCCTGTCTGTCTGTCTGTCTGTATCTGCCTGTCAGCTCGTCTGTCTTGCTCACACACACACGCACGCACGCACGCACGCACACACACACACACACACACACACACACACACACACACACGAACACAGTTATACCATTCCTTTATTTCTTCCTGTCTTTCCAATTGTTTTGATAATCCCTCTAATCTGCCTTTTTCATTTAATTTTCTTCCCAGACAATGGCGTGCATAGCATCACCTGCCGTTCCTTCGCCACGCCTCCACAGGTCAGCAACTGCACCATGGACATCTTTCGCTTCCGGGTCAACACGGAACCCATTCTGCCAGGCATCAACTATTCCTTTCACTGCGAGGGAGATCTCAAATACGAGGAAGTGTACACTACAGTCGTGAAGGAAATACCGAAGACTGGTTTTCCGGTGCAACTGCAGGTCGACCATGACATATTCATTATTATTATTCAGTGTTACCTCCCTGGTTTAAAGACCCACTCGTACTCCTTACCATCTCAGCTCTGGTAGGGCTATTAAATTGGATAACTGAGACCATCCCTATACTTGTTTACATACAAACAAAATGCAACACCCTGACTATTCCGTGGGGAGTTGGATTTTTTGGATGAATTGATTTAAACCACTGGTTGCTTTTTACAAAATTATTTCATTACAAAAAAGATTCCAGCATGCACAGGGAGCGCCCAGGCTGTTTATTTTTGGTTTATGACAAAGTAGAGGGATGGTCTTATCCCATGCAAAAACCTGGCCAGATCCCAGACGTTTACCTCATAAAATCCAAAAAATATAGGACTTAAAAGAGATGGAGGTAAATTTAGAGACACTTAGAACATTTCGATACATTTTTATATATATATATATATATATAGAGAGAGAGAGAGAGAGAGAGAGAGAGAGAGAGAGAGAGAGAGAGAGAGAGAGAGAGAGAGAGAGAGAGAGAGTCTTTTAGTGGAGGATCTGAAACCAGAGAATCCACTGTATAGTTCTCACTGAAAATATTCGTCCGCCAAACACGAGTTTAAGAGCACGCCTATAAGCTTAGATCGCTGTGCTCAATTGCCACAATAGACGATGTTATTTATTTATTTATTTGGTGTTTAACGTCGTTTTCAACCGTTCAAGGTTATATCGCGACGGGGAAAGGGGGGAGATGGGATAGAGCCACTTGTTAATTGTTTCTTGTTCACAAAAGCACTAATCAAAAAATTGCTCCAGGGGCTTGCAACGTACGTAGTACAATATATGACCTTACTGGGAGAATGTAAGTTTCCAGTACAAAGGACTTAACATTTCTTACATACTGCTTGACTAAAATCTTTACAAACATTGACTATATTCTATACAAGAAACACTTAACAAGGGTAAGAGGAGAAACAGAATCCGTTAGTCGCCTCTTACGACATGCTGGGGAGCATCGGGTAAATTATTCCCCCTAACCCGCGGGGGATAATGACTCGTGTAGCTTGTCTCAGTATTTCAATGGAAAAGTAAGGGAAAACAAAGGAAAGTAACTCTGAAACCCGGCAGTTATTTTCGGAAGGGATGCTAGTGTATTTAAGGGGATACTAGTGTATTTAAGGTGATATTAGTGCATTTAATGAACTGCGCTGTTGTGTTTTTTCTTCAAAATATTCGGGGAAAAATCGTTGAAACCAGGTGAACAGTGATCCCATGGTCTGTGAGAATTACACGGCACCCCACAAGTTTATCGTCACCGCTAGGAGGGTGTTTTCTCTCGACGACCACAACAAGAAAGTGACCTGCACACAGGTTCTGCCGTCTGGGATCAAGGACGGATGGACGTTCGGACAACCCCTCGTCAAGCACTATTATATCAAGATTTCACGTACGTGCAAGTTCATGTGTAGAATCACATACACACACACATGCGTACACACACACACACACACACACACACACACACACACACACACACTCGCATGTACACTCCTTCGCACGCTCGCACGCACTCATGTTCATGTGTAGACTTCCTCATTTATTCATTCGATTCCTTCACTCATTCGTTCATTCATTGACATATAAATAGAACATGGAAGGATTAGTCAGTTGAGTAATTCACATGCTGTCACGCACACAAGCTCACGCAAACGTGCCACCATCCATACTAGGTGCAGACCTAGGCAAACACAAATTTAACAACTTAATTTTAATCACAATTCTCTTTTCTCTTTTGTTTGCTTAACGCCCAGTCGACCACGAAGGGCCATATCAGGGCGGTGCTGCTTTGACATATAACGTGCGCCACACACAAGACAGAAGTCGCAGCACAGGCTTCATGTCTCACCCAGTCACATTATTCTGACACCGGACCAACCAGTCCTAGCACTAACCCCATAATGCCAGACGCCAGGCGGAGCAGCCACTAGATTGCCAATTTTAAAGTCTTAGGTATTTGTTTGTTCGTTCATGGGCTGAAACTCCCACGGCTTTTACGTGTATGACCGTTTTTACCCCGCCATTTAGGCAGCCATACGCCGCTTTCGGGGGAGCATGCTGGGTATTTTCGTGTTTCTATAACCCACCGAACTCTGACATGGATTACAGGATCTTTTTCGTGCGCACTTGGTCTTGTGCTTGCGTGTACACACGGGGGTGTTCGGACACCGAGGAGAGTCTGCACACAAAGTTGACTGAGAAATAAATCTCTCGCCGAACGTGGGGACGAACTCACGCTGACAGCGGCCAACTGGATACAAATCCAGCGCGCTACCGACTGAGCTACATCCCCGCCCAAAGTCTTAGGTATGACCCGGCCGGGGTTCGAACCCACGACCTCCCGATCACGGGGCGGACGCCTTACCACTAGGCCAACATTAATCACAATATTTAACAAAACATTTTATCACTAAACTCTACAATATACTTCCCAAAACGCACTCACTAACTCATTCGTTCTTTAACTAAACCCTCTCACTCACGAATACAAATACAAATCAAATACAAAAAACTCTCAATTCCGTGGACGTAGTTCACAAAGCAATGTCCAACACAAAATGTCCGAATAGTTACCCGTCTGAAAGACAGGAAGTTCTCTTGAATCCGCTCCGAAGTCTAAGTCGAAACGCGTCGTCCTTCGTTTGACGAGAAGAAGAAATGTTCGATGATTGTCCAACGACAATGTGATTGGGAGTTCTCGTGGCGACGAGCCACACAAAGTGACGCACACTTTCCAAACACACAAACAGCTCCGCTGCAGCGGTACTCGATGCAGGGGACTAGAACCCCCTACTTGCTGGATCCTTCCTTCCGGATCCCACTCAGTGTTCCAATAAGACCCGACGCCTCATCGCAGCGTTTCCGAGTCCCCAGGCTGACATGGCCGAGGGTACAGGAGTGGCCCAAATACAAGCCTGAAAAGGAAACCCGGTTTCCATAAGTTTCAATCATTTATAGTCCAACTTCCATTCATACCGCAATTTCAATTATAATACAAGTCAAAGTAAGGAAAAACTCTATTCAAAAAGGTTAAAATTTTTACAACATAGTTTGGCTCCAACAAAAATGGCGAGCCATACTCGACTCAATAAGAACTGACAAAAACAAGTCAACACCACCAAATTAAACAGTACGAACCGTAGCATACGGCAAATAAGGAACTACCTTCGAACAAAGTATACAAAGACTGTCCTAGTCTTCCAAACGCAAACTTTACACTCACTCAAGTAAACCTTAAGTTAGGACAAAACACCAGAACAAGTCCGATCGCTAGAGAAAGACAGAGTCAAAATCGGCGAAAGACCCACTAGGACCGAGTCCAAAAGAGCAAACAACAACCACCACCACCAACGGATGAAATGGCTGTTGCAAGCGTAAGGTTGACCGATCATAAATGAAAAGCACCAACCTTCCGCAGGACCGTAAGACAATCATGCCAAAGTTTAAAGCCTTGGCATGGGGAGAGGCCCGAAAGGCCGGAGAGATAACGGTCAGATCCAGAGAGGAGTGACCCGTTTCCGAGAAAGAGAGAGAGACGTCTGAGTACAAAAAACCAGAGTCAAACTCAAAGAAAAAATCTCAGAAGAGACGGTCACCAGAAGTCCACTACCAGTCCATGCAGAAGCATAGAGGGAGGTAAACAGAGGAAGAAGCAGCCTACAAAAAGTGTAAGCCGCCAGCAGAGCGGAGATCGCGGTGGCCAAAGCCTGATGTGACCGGTGACTCTAACCAAAATGACTAAAGTCAGAGTGTTCACAAAGCAGTCTGCTTGTAGGTAAATGAAAGAAAATCAAAAACCCAAAACAGAAACGAGACTGGAAAGGAAAAACAGAAAACCGTGAAGCTAACCAGCCTTAAGACTCCCTCCAAAAATCGTAATACACGTGAATCACCAAAAACACGGGGAACCCCACCGCCTGTCACCTACGCTCACGCACACACAAACAATACAGGTAAAACGGGTGTTAAATTCCTTTGCAAAATTCACATACTACGCAGCCCTTTTCTGTCACGGACTGTGACACACGCACGCACACACACACACACACACACACACACATACACACACACTAACAAACACACACACACGCACACACTAACACACACACACTAACACACAGACACACACACATACATCAGGGATCACACACACACACACACACACACACACACACACACACAGTCACTCTTTAGAGTTACTGTTGAAGGAAAACTTCAAAAGGGTTTGAAGTCAGTTTGTAAGACCTAGTATTTGAATCAAAAGTGATCATCGTTGTTGTTGTTGTTGTTGTTGTTGTTGTTGTTGTGTTGTTTATTTATCAATCTCAAAACTGAAGTTTTAAATTTGCATGTATCGTCTTTTTGTGTCTGTGTGCAGATATTGGTGGTGTGAGCATCCTTGGGCCAGACTATGTGGAGGCTGGTTCCAAAAACATTTGGACCTGTGTTGTCAAAGGTAATTCTTCACACATGATTGTCATAGCCACCAAGCGTCCGGACTATGCGTGTATCGGATGCGTCATCATCATCGTCGTCTTCATCAGCATCGTCATTCATTATCATCATCATCATCATCATCGTCATTAATGATCATCATGACATCATCATGATAAGATAAGATAACAAAACTTTAATGTCCATTTTCATTTTACATAAACATGAACATTTGTCTTTTGGCACCACATCGCATTTCTAACAACACAAACACACGATCATCATCATCATCATCATCATCATCATCATCATCATCATCATCATCATCATCCGGAAAGCCGAGTTTGGGATATCAGTGTTTCATTTTCTGTATTGGTTTACAGGAATCGGTTTTGACGAGGAGCAACAGATGAGGATCGAATGGAGAGTCTCCAGTAATGGCACAGTGGTGGAAGCTGACTCACGTGCACAGAGACCGCGGGTTGTCACCACACAGCCTCACAGCTACACCGCCCACACTGGTCTCAGGCTGTAGGCTATTTTCTACTGTTTTAAATAGTTCGTTTGTCTTTTATCAAGAAACGAAACAAAAAACAAGAAAGTTAATTTTGCGAGGCTATCTTCTGGTATTTTTTAACAGTTTGTGTGTTTATTAGCAAGAAGAAGAAAAAACATTTTGTTAAAACAAGAAAGTTAATTTCATGAAACGTTTGATTTTAGACAAAACGAAATATTCATTAGATCGTCGATCTACCGATCTTCAAAGTGGACTAACAAGATACACAACAGGCAAAATAAAACGACGGGAGATAACTTAGGTTTGGATGTTTTTTAGTCAAAGGTAGCAGGAAGCACACCCAACCCCCTCACAATACAGTGATGTCGTTTGGCTTTGGAAGTCAGCAAAATGCCGAAACTAATTTCAAATACCGAAGACTTTGTCGTCGGCTGAATTGCAGACATTTTTCACTGAGCGTAACACTAAGGACAGCCTAAACCATCCGAAAGATGCCGAAATGTTTAAGGACGTTTCAGCAAATTTGCTGAAGAAAATAATTCCCGTTACAGTTTAAAGACATAGTGCTGGCTGCCGCGCGAGCCGAGAAAAATGTCTCTCTTCCTCTTTGCTGCGCTGGCAGCAAAACCCCTCCGTGCGGAGGTGTTTCCAGACACATCGTACGTAGGATAGTAAAGCAACATCCGTGGAATGTTTATTTTGCAGACACGACGTGAATGAATCGTTGCAAGTGCATGTGGATGAGGGGGATGAGGATTTCATTCTGGAGTGCAGGGCGCAGCTAGACTGGTTACACAACAGCAGGATCAACATACTGCACAGCATCGCACACAAACTCGTCGTTTCTTTCAGTAGGAGTTTGTTTGTTTTTGTTCTGTTCTGTTCCGTTCACACATATATACATACACCATCATCCTCGTCTCGATTTCCAGTCTATCTAAAAGCATGTAGTCAAAACTTTACTATATCGGTAAAAAACCACCAATGTGTTAACCTACCTCCCCTATTTTTTCGACATGTTACTTTAACAATCAACATTTTTCTTGACCTTACATTATAGTTTTCAGGGTAAGAAGACGGTCAATCAAGATGTTCGCTGGTATGTGTGGCCATGTTGAATTAACTTCCGGTATTTTGAGAATTTGTCCTTCAAAAATAACGAAAAACAGAATTCTACATGCCTTGCTGTGTAATACCAGGGTTACACTTGTTGTTTGTTCAAATATTGAAAAGCTCGCTTTCGCTCGAATTTCACTGTTTACAAAAAATCATGTAGGCTTAAATTTGGACCACACAGCATGCCGTGTAATATTCTCTATGTCTTACTGTACAGAAATATCTTCTCCAAAGATAACCGGCCCAAGCGAGGTGAGCACAGCAGGCAGCTACACCTGGCAGTGTCACCTGGACAACGTTGAGTGGGAGATGGAGCAACAAGTCACAGTGGATATCTTCATCAGGGACAAGCCCATCTTTCACTACAGCCACGTCACTTGCAACACTTCTCTTGAGGGCCGGAGAAGCATGTAATATAATGTTTGTGTGTTTCAGTATCCTTCTAATTCTGTCTTTCTTTCTTACTTTCTTTTTTGAGTTAACATTTTCAAGCCCATCTTTCACAACAGCCATGTCACTTGCAGCATTTCTCTTGATGGCCGGAGAAGTATGTAATAATGATTGTTTGTTCGTTCGTTCGTTTGTTAGCTTGTGTGTTTCAGTATCCTTCTGTCTTTCTTCATTTTTTTGGTGGATATCTTCATCAGGAACAAGCTCATCTTTTACTACAGCCATGTCACTTGCAACACTTCTCTTGATGGCCGGAGAAGCATGTAATAATGTGTGTTTGTTTGTTCGTTCGTTTGTTGGTTTGTGTGTTTCAGTATCCTTCTGTCTGTCTTTCTTTCTTTCATTTTTGTTGGATGCCCTCATCGGGAACAAGCTCATCTTTTACTACAGCCATGTCACTTGCAACACTTCTATTGATGGCCGGAGAAGCATGTAATATAATGTTTGTTTGTTTGTTTGTTTGTTTGTTAGTTTGTGTGTTTCAGTATCCTTCTGTCTGTCTTTCTTTCTTTCATTTTTGTCGGATGTCTTGATCAGGAACAAGCTCATCTTTCACTACAGCCATGTCACTTGCAATACTTCTCTTGCGGGCCGGAGAAGCATGTAATAATGTTCGTTTGTTTGTTCGCATGTAATAATGTTTGTTTGTTTGTTAGCTTGTTTTTTTCCAGTATCCGTCTGCTTTTTTTCTTACAAGCATCATCTTTACCTGCTACAGTTCTGTTTCTGGCTGAAGATCAATGTAACTTTATTTGTTCGCTCTTTTTTTCATTTTTTTTTCATTCTTTCTCTCAGGGCTCCCAAAACTCTGCGTACTCGAAGCCCAAAAACATTACTAGAGGTTCTTGGAGGGGGTCCTGCGACGCACTAAACCTGAAAAGAGCGGGTCCCGGGACGCACTAAACCTGAAGAGAGCGGGTCCCGGGACGCACTACATGTAAAGGTTACACACTTCCGATCGAGTCAAGGATAGCCGAGATATTTCCCTCGGGACCAGTTTCGGGTATTCCCGAGCCTCTGGGCTGAGGTGCACGAGAAAGTTACCCACCGGGTGGGAGCCAACCGCGTTGTTGGATTGGTTGAAATTGAGATTTGTTGTGATTTCAACAAATTAGACTTCGCGGTTTGTTCTCTACAAGTAGGGTGGCACCCACGTTCGGTTCGTGCACCTCAGGGCCGCTGCAGCTTTAACTGTTCGTTCAAACTTCTCTGCGCATCTGTATTTTCTGATGTTTGGTTCCATTGCACGAATACTAAACGTTCTGTTGTTCAGGCACTCGTGTGTATACACAGTAAATCACTTTGTGCCCTCAACTTGGAAGGACTTTGACGTCATGTGTCAGCTACGTCATCACCCGGTTGGTGCCGTTAAAACGTCAGAGAGACACAGAGTCGTCGTCATGGGTATAACTCTCTCTCTCTCTCTCTCTCTCTCTCTCTCTCTCTCTCTCTCTCTCTCTCTCTCTCTCTCTCTCTCTCTCTCTCTCTCTCTCTCTCTTTTTTTTTTTTCTTCTCTCTCTCTCTCTCTCTCTCTCTCTCTCTCTCTCTCTCTCTCTCTCTCTCTCTCTCTCTCTCTCTCTCTTATTCTGGCGCCCTATTGTGGAACTCCATTCCTGATATAATTAAAATGCGAGTCAGTGAAACATCATTTAAGGAACACTACATCTTGTTTCTCTTGCAAAACTTGTAAGCGCTACTACTGTTGTGCAGCGGATAAAATATCAATACTCCATGATTGTATTGAAACATGATTATACATAATGCAATGAGGACATTTTTTTAAACAAGTGAATAGTTCTTTGATATAATATTCCATCATTGCTTGATATTCATAATGCATATTGAAATGTCTTTTTGATTGTTGGATATGTTAACTATGTTCATTGTATTTCAGTTAACTTAAAGGCACAGTAAGCCTCCCGTAAACCATCACAGATACGGTCAGGCTTTTACACACAGTACAAACACCCTTTCATTTAAACACTCACCGATTGAGAACATCCTAGGTGCCCTCCGTAAAGAGCGAACAATTTTCAAAGAATTTATTTTTGCGTGGTTTATCTTACCCCTGAGCCATCGTGAACCCGTGTGATCCAGTTTCCCTTTTTCACAATGTAGTCGTCAGTTAGTCATTTGAATGCGACTCGATGTGAGCTTATCTACAATAGCACGTTTTTATGCACGAAACAAACGGCTGTGGTTCACAAGAACTCTAGCGATGGCTTTTGACTGTTGAGAGGAACGGCGATATGCATAAACCGTCGTCTGCTACGACCCTTGCGTGACCCTGCTTCCGGGCTTTTCTTTTTTCAAACTTTCACAACTTCGAATTGTACTGATCTTGTCTTGATGAAAAAAGAATTCTTTTATGATTAAAGAATGTTTGTGTAACAAGCTGTCAATTTATTATTCAGATTTTAAAAGTTAGGTCTAGCGCAAAAACGCACCACGGTCCAAAAACATTCTGATAATCATCGATCCACGGCTATCGCCAGTTTACATCGATAGAATGAGACCCGAAGGGAAGTAACTCATTTTTGACCTGAGTTCAGGATGGGTCCAAAAAGTGTTCGAGACAATCTGCAAAATTAATTCTTTAAAAATTGCTCGCTCTTTACGTAGGGCACCTAGGATGTTCCCGTTTGGTGAGCGTTCAAATGGAAGGGTGTTTCAACTGTGTGTAAAAGCCTGACAGTATCTGTGATGGTTTACGGGAGGCTTACTGTCCGGGCGTGATTTCCGGTATTGATGATATTCATAACAGCCGTCCAGCACCATAACGAGGCGCCATTGTTGTAGAGGACCAAGTCCACGAAAATAAATTCTTTGAAAATTTCTCACGCTCGACAGAAAGCAGCCAGGATGTTCCCGTTCGGTGAGCGTTCAAATGGAAGTATGCTTGTACAGTATGTAGACGCTCGGGGAGCTCTGTGATGGTTTTGATGGTTTACGGGAGACTTACTGTGCCTTTAATGGCACAGTAAGCCTCCCGTAAACCATCGCAGATACTGTCAGGTTTTTACACACAGTACAAACACCCTTCCATTTGAACGCTCACCAAACGGGAACATCATAGGTGCCCTCCTAAAGAGCGAGCAATTTTCAAAGAATTTATTTTTGCGTGGTTTATCTTACCCCTGAGCCATCGTGAACCCGTGTGATCAAGTTTCCCTTTTTCACAATGTTGTCGTCAGTTAGTAATTTGAATGCGACTCGCTGTGAGCTTATCTGCAATAGCACGTTATTAAGTACCTCTGACTATGCACGAAACAAACGGCTGTGGTTCACAAGAACTCCAGCGATGGCTTTTGACTGTTCAGAGGAACTGGCGATAGGTATAAACCGTCGTCTGCTACGAGAACCACGACCTTGCGTGACCCTGCTTCCGGGCTTCTCTTTTTTCAAACTTTCAAAACTTCGAATTGTACTGATCTTGTCTTGATGAAAAAAGAATTCTAAGCTGTCAATTTATTATTTAGATTTTAACGGGTCTAGCACCAAAACGCACCACGGTCCGATTGTCTCTGACACTCTCTCCGCAAAATTAATTCTTTGAAAATTGCTCGCTCTTTACGTAGGGCACCTAGGATTTTCCCGTTTGGTGAGAGTTCAAATGGAAGGGTGTTTGTACTGTGTGTAAAAAGCCTGACAGTATCTGTGATGGTTTACAGGAGGCTTACTGTGCCTTTAACTTATATTTTTTCTTGTTATTAATCGAGTTACTCTCAATGGGCGAGGGCCGGATGAAAAAAAGCATGTTTACATTGCTTATTCTGTTAACCTAAAAAAATAAAGTTCAATTCAATTCAATTCTCTCTCTCTCTCTCTCTCTCTCTCTCTCTCTCTCTCTCTCTCTCTCTCTCTCTCTCTCTCTCTCTCTCTCTCTCTCACACCTTGGCAAGGCATACACACACACACACACACTCTCTCTCTCTCTCTCTCTCTATCTCTCTCTTTCACACACCGTGGGCACACACACACACACCGTGGCACACACACACACACACACACACACACACACACACACACACACACACACACACATCACATTATTATTGTGTCGGACGTGCAAAAAGTTCGTTTTTACATTTAGTCAAGTTTTGACTAAATGTTTTAACATAGAGGGGGAATCAAGACGAGGGTCGTGGTGTCTGTGTGTCTGTGTGTCTGTGCGTGTGTATGTGTAGAGCAATTCAGACCAAACTACTGGACCGATCTTTATGAAATTATACATGAGAGTTCCTGGGAATGATATCCCCGGACGGTTTTTTTTTTCGTTTTTTCGATAAATACTTTTGATGACGTCAAATCCGGCTTTTTGTAAAAGTTGAGGCGGCACTGTCACACCCTCATTTTTCAATCAAATTGATTGAAATTTTTGTAAAGCAATTCGACGAAGGCCGGACTTCGGTATTGCATTTCAGCTTGGTGGCTTAAAAATTAATTAATGACTTTGGTCATTAAAAATCTGAAAATTGTAATAATTTTTTTTAGTTTTATAAAACGATCCAAATTTACGTTCATCTTATTCTACATCATTTCCTGATTGCAAAAACATATAAATATGTTATATTTGGATTAAAAACAAGGTCTGAAAATCCCTGTCATTTTGTTTGACAAGTCTGGAAAAGTATGCAGGAAGGATTTTCCTCCAAATATGTCAGATATTCTCGTTTGTCTTCTGTTGAGAGCTTATCGTTTCTCTAGTATAATTTATACATAAAGTTTGAACACGTAGATGTTTATAGAAATTATATACAGATATGGCTGCGTGGGTGAAACAAGCTTCGGTCATAAATTCTAAAACAGCAAATAAAAAGATTTATAGCGAGAATCACTTCTGATACAGCAGCATTCTATTAAAGAGTTTTACTTTCTTTGTCTCTGTCATTGTCTCTCTCAAGCTTCGGTCATAAATTCTAAAACAGCAAATAAAAAGATTTATAGCGAGAATCACGTCTGATACAGCAGCATTCTATTAAAGAGTTTTACTCTCTCTCTCTCTCTCTCTCTCTCTCTCTCTCTCTCTCTCTCTCTCTCTCTCTCTCTCTCTCTCTCTCTCTCTCTCTCTCTCTCTATCTCTTTCTCGCGCGCGCGCGCGCGTGTGTGTGTGTGTGTGTGTGTGTATGTGACTGTCTGCTTGTCGGTCTGTTTACTTGTCTGTCTGTCTTGCTGTCCGTCTGCAAGTCTTTGTGCATTAGTGTGTGTGTGTGTGCGTGCATGCGTGCGTGCATGCGTGCCTGTTTGGGTGTGTGCGTGGATGCGTGCGTGGATGCGCGCTCGCGCGTTTGTGTGTGCTTGTGTGTGTGTGTGTGTGTGTGTGTGTGTGTGTGTGTGTGTGTACATGCGTGCTTGTGTGCGTGAGTACGTATGAAGTCCTCAGGGTCAGAAGAAAGAAAAACTTCTATTTTTACTGCGCAGAGCAGATCGTATGCGCGAGTTTATGCATTGCAGTTGCACTCACTCCCTAGGGGTAAGTGGCAGAAAGTGTCTCTCACAAACATAATGTCCTTTTGAAACGCTTTTACTTCCGCTGTATGCGGCCGTATAACATGCATTTAAAAGGCTTTAACTTGTGTGCGCCGACATGTTCGTGTGTGTGTGTGTGTGTGTTTGAAAAATGGTTGGCTGATGGTTAGCTAAACTTTACATTTGCAAGAAGAGGAACGGAAAAACGAACGGAAAGCGTCAGAAGGCATATTTGTTCTTGCCGAGGGAATTTCTCAAATCTCCAACTTGCTTTACTAGAATAATTAAGCCGACAGCAACGTTGGGGCAATTATGAAATATTGTGCTTCCCCCAAACATTGTCCGCCTATTTTTTTTTTATTATGCACTATTTCCTTACTGATCCTATATCCTGGGTTAAAAAATCACTCACATGAATAGAAGAGGGATATATGAATCCCTTTCGTTTTGTTTTAATTTTTCCAACGTAAAATGAACCGTTTTATGAACCGTTAACAGGTTTTTTTTAAAAGCAAGAAGAAGACAAATACAAGACTCACACCAATTGAATATCAATTAAAGAAAATAACTTTTTCAGATTTGCGTTTGAATAAGTACTGGAAAGGAAATTCAAAAATATTTGTGGCAACATAAATAACGGCTTTATTTTTTTTTATTTTTTTTATTTTTTTATTTTTTCCTCTTCATTCCCACTTAAATTGAGTTCAACAAAAGGGCAACAAGATGCAAAACACGTCTGCAAGGTAGAGACATGCTATGAGCCAGTTGTCATGCTATCCTGTCTGTTTTTGAAACCGATCCATTCATTTCAGTTGCGTAACAGTTGTCTCTGTTTCTGGATACTAACGCTTTGCTTGCGTGTCGCCAAACGTTTTTTCAATTTGAGTTAAAAACACGCTGCTGAATTGTGCAGTATTCCCCACATCCCGAAGAGTTGAAAACACATTTCTTGTCGTGGTTCTGGACCGTCCCGAAGGGGAGATTTGGCTTTCAGTGGTTAGCACCGCACAGTGCGTCATCGGGGATCCCAAGGGGTCGGACGGGTTGGTGAAAAGCGGTGTTTTCTATTGACATTTGCTCCTGGTTTTCTAGACAAAGCCTTTTGATCTGTGGTTTTCTATTGACATTTGCTCCTGGTTTTCTAGACAAAGCCTTTTGATCTGTGGTTTTCTATTGACATTTGCTCCTGGTTTTCTAGACAAAGCCTTTTGATCTGTGGTTTTCCATTGACATTTGCTCCTGGTTTTCTAGACAAAGCCTTTTGATCTGTGGTTTTCTATTGACATTTGCTCCTGGTTTTCTAGACAAAGCCTTTTGATCTGTGGTTTTCTATTGACATTTGCTCCTGGTTTTCTAGACAAAGCCTTTTGATCTGTGGTTTTCTATTGACATTTGCTCCTGGTTTTCTAGACAAAGCCTTTTGATCTGTGGTTTTCTATTGACATTTGCTCCTGGTTTTCTAGACAAAGCCTTTTGATCTGTGGTTTTCCATCCGGAAGCACTTACACACAAACTAACCAGCCACCACCTACACATTTTTATTATTATTTTTAAAGCCAAAAAAAGCAAATTAATGTTCGATCGACTCCTTTTCGCGTCATCAGGTGACAGAAAGTTACTACATATTACTACATATTTCAATATTTTCTGTTGTAACGCATTTTGGGGGCCACATAGTGACCTTGGAACATGACGGAGGTCAACCACAGTTTTACAACATGTAAGGATGATGTAAGGCAACAAGTTTGCTGAGTTTGAAGGGTCCATCTACAAAATACTATCCAAAAAGTACAATTTTGTCCTTGAAAAAGGTTTCTCGCATCATGTGTAAAAGCATGCACAAATCTGTGGTGATAAACCTCGGGTGGTCATCTCTTTTGTAAATTGTGAACCCTTTACATGATTAGACGTTCTGTTTGATGCAAGCTGCCACATTTATGTTTTATCATAAGCAACATCTGGCGCTTGGTCTGGAATACAGGTGAATGGGTGGTATTGGCGTATTGGCATATCTCCTTTTTGAGGGCCAAGAAAGTGGTTTTGCCAGACCTTTTGCACAACGTATCTACATTAATTTTTCATTGAGGATACGGGGGTGGAGGGGTTGGGAAGGGTCGTACGGGCATCTCCAAAATTCCGCTGAAGGGGTCCTTGAACCCCATAAAAATCATTTGGGGGGTCCCGGGACCCTCCAGGTAGAGCGTCGGTGGGGAGACTTATTTTGCGCAAAGTACTTGATATACCTGAAATGTTAGTCTCCATACAGGCATAGTCGGGTATGAAGGTATTTTGAAGAAGAACACTAATGTGTGACTGAGTAACTCGGTAAATGCAGAGTAAACAGGGAGTGACTGCATGCGAGATAATAAACTAAGAGTTATACCTAATATACTGGACTCACAAAGAAATATACAAACAAATGACAATGAACAACGTTTCGACCTAAAGGTCTTCAACAGGTTAAAAAAATGAAAACAACAATACAAATATCAAAACAACTTATCAGAGAAGATGGCGATGATGACCTCCAAGCGCAAAAGAAGGGGGAAAGGGAGATAAATCAAAAAGAACAAGAGGCTCACGTAAGAAATCGACAAACAGTAACACAAACTCAATCACTCCGTCACACTAACACACACACAGTAAACATACCGTCGCGATATAACCTTGAACGGTTGAAAACGACGTTAAACACCAAAGAAAGAAAGAAAGAAACAGTAAGCATAAGTGATACGGTGCAAGAGTGCGAGACACTAGATCTAGATCTGTCTGTCTGTAGCCTACTTTTACATTTAGTCAAGTTTTGACTAAATGTTTTAACGTAGGGGGGGAATCGAGACGAGGGTGTGGTGTATGTCTGTGTCTGTGTCTGTGCGTGTGTGTGTGTAGAGCGATTCAGACTAAACTACTGGACCAATCTTTATGAAATTTTACATGAGATTCCTGGGAATGATATCCCCGGACGTTTTTTTCTTTTTTTCGATAAATGTCTTTGATGACGTCATATCCGGCTTTTTGTAAAAGTTGAGGCGGCACTGTCACACCCTCATTTTTCAATCAAATTGATTGAAATTTTGGCCAAGCAATCTTCGACAAAGGCCGGACTTCGGTATTGCATTTCAGCTTGATGGCTTAAAAATTAATTAATGACTTTGGTCATTAAAAATCTGAAAATTGTAAAAAAAAAAAGTAAAAAAAAATTAAAAACGATCCAAATTTACGTTCATCTTATTCTTTATCATGTTCTGATTCCAAAAACATATAAATATGTTATATTTGGATTAAAAACAAGCTCTCAAAATTAAAAATATAAAAATTATGATCAAAATTAACTTTCCGAAATCGATTTAAAAACAATTTCATCTTATTCCTTGTCGGTTTCTGATTCTAAAAACATATAGATGTGATATGTTTGCATTAAAAACACGCTCAGAAAGTTCAAACAAAGAGAGGTACAGTAAAGCGTGCTATGAAGCACAGCGCAACCGCTACCGCGCCAAACAGGCTCGTAACTTTCACTGCCTTTTGCAGTAGCGGCGGACTACGTTCAGTTTCATTCTGTGAGTTCCACAGCTTGACTAAATGTAGTAATTTCGCCTTACGCGACTTGTTAGTACTTACGGGGACACGACTGCCAGATGGCCAGATCTATGACGGCTTACTAGTGCCAAAACCTCATAATTGTAATTATCAAGGGAAAATTAGTAATTTTCCCTTGATAATTACCATTTTCACGTGTTTATTACTAACTTTCACCTGTTAATTACTAATTTTTAGTTTTGGCTCACTTCCTGACGGATTGCTAGTG
Source organism: Littorina saxatilis (assembly GCF_037325665.1). Lineage (NCBI taxonomy): Eukaryota > Metazoa > Mollusca > Gastropoda > Littorinimorpha > Littorinidae > Littorina > Littorina saxatilis. Next base: position 37,390,500 of record NC_090256.1, read on the forward strand.
CCAAAACTGACTAAAAATTAGTCATTTTCCCGTGAAAATTACTAATTATCCCGTGAAAATGAGTAACTAACGAGTGAAAACAGTAACTGACAGCGTTAATTAGTAATTATCACGTGATAATGGGTAACCCCAGGTTTTGGCACTAGTAAGTCGTCATACAGATCGACACTGCGCTTTCGACAGCGCTTCCTCGCGCAGACACTGGAAACACGCTGTGCAGATTAACCTGTAGGAAATCTCCTTTGGTATCTTCTTTATCTATTTTTCTGGAGCTACGAAACCGAACAATGTGAAATCATGAGTCGTCTTCCCCGAATCGGCGAACTGCAGCTCGGTGATAACTGTATCTATACCACAATCCTTCACGCGATCTGACCTAACCTTGACCCCTGACCTGGTCTACATACCAAACACGACACAAACCAGTCAGCTGTTTTTACCCCCCCCCCCCCCCCCCCCCCAAAACAAAAAACAAAAACCCACCACCCGTTTTCTTTGGATACACACTTTAACTACATACGTGCCGACGAAATGTTGATCATTGCTTGGATAATAACCAGGTAAAATTAGTATTTCGGTGTTTAGTCAAATGTTAAAGTTTCTATCACACACATACACACACACACACACACACACACAGTACACACACACACACACACACACATACACACGCACAGACAGACAAAGTTTAGCATCGCATAGGCTACACTTACGTGAGCCAAAAATGAGCAATGAAAAATGAAACCAAAACGAAACAAATCAGAATAATAACGCTTGAAGGGCCTGAAGTTGAAAGAGAGAAAGAGAGAGAGAGATAGAAAGAGGGAGAGAGAGAGTGTGTCAACAATACCTACACTAAACAAATAATAATACAAATAGCAAAAACACCTCAATCAGGACAACCCCCGCCAACCCACTTTCTATCTTCTTCCGAAGATACATAAACCCAACAATCCTGGCAGACCTATTGTGTCAGCTTGCAGCTGCCCAACTGTCAAGATCTCGCAGTACTTGGACTTGCTGCTGCAGCCCATTGTGCAAAACCTCCCAACCTACATCAAAGACACTACACACACTCTCTCTCTGTTGGAGTCTCTCAACCGTACTGCTGCATTCCACCCACGTTTGCTGTTCACGCTTGATGTTGTGTCTTTGTACACATCAATACCTCATGCTGACGGGCTTAAAGCCCTCCAGTTCTTTCTGGACCGCCGTCCCATCAACAAACGCTACCCACCCACCTCTGCCCTTGTCCGCTTGGCAGAACTCGTGCTGACTCTCAACACTTTCGAGGTTGATGGTCAGTACTTTCACCAAACCAGTGGCGTAGCTATGGGTACCAAGATGGGCCCTAGCTACGCCTGTCTCTTCATGACCTCGAACACCAGGTAATGCAGGCATACACTGCCCCTGTCCCCGAGTTCTATCGACGCTTCATCGATGATGGGCTAGGGGTCACCTGTCTGTCTCTTGAAGACCTCCACTCTTTCATAGAGTTTCTCCAAAACTTCCACCCAGCCATCAAGTTCACTTTCACAGTTTCCCGTTCCTGTGTGAACTTCTTGGACATCTCTCTCTCCATGTCCGATGGGGTGCTCTCCACGTCGGTGTTCTACAAGGAGACAACTACACATGCATACGTGCATTTTGACTCCTCTCACCCACCGGCTACCAAACGTGGAGTCCCTTTCTCTGAATTTTTGAGGCTACGAAGACTCTGCTCCAACGATGGAGACTTCCACACTCGTTGCATCGAGATGGCCTCTTTCTTTCTGGGAAGGGGGTACCCCCAATCCGTCATTGACGATGCTTTCGCCAAGGCCAGCAAAAAGACCCGTGAGTCCGCCCTTGAGCAAAGCACGCCACCAGTCAATGACAGACCCCCGGTCTGTATCACCTTCCACCCCCACACCGTCCCCATCTGCAGGATCATACGATCCAACTGGCACATCCTGGCCAAGAGCGCGAAGTTTGCCGACACCTTCAAGAAAGGTCCTCTCTTTGCATACAAAAGAGACCGCAATTTGCGTGACATGCTGGTTCATTCATCTCTTCGTCCGGGTCCATCCATCTCGGGTACCGTCTCCTGTGCCAAACCCAATTGCAAGGCCTGCCCCTTCCTCAGTGCAGCAACACACGTGCAGGTTCCGAGAGGATCCTTCACAGTGCGTCGGTCCTTCACCTGCCAGAACACTAACGTGATCCGGCTATGCACTGAGGTGTGGGGCTTGTGCCATGCTGTACATTGGCGAGACATACCGCACATTCGAGACTCGGCTCGGAGAACATCTGGCAGACATAGCGCACCACCGCACTAACCGTCCCGTGGCATCACATTTTTGTGCGGACGGTCACTCTGCCGCTGATGTCCAGGCGCTCTGCCTATGGCAAGGCACTGGTGATGACTTTGAACGCAAACGCCGGGAGTCAAACCTCATCAGCAAGCTTGGCACACTTCGTCCCGATGGCATCAACATCATGCCATGATTCCCTTCATCATGACTTGTATATATGCGCGCGTGTGTGTGTGTGTGTGTGTGTGTGTATGTGCATACCTGTGAAAATGTGTGTGTGTGAGTGTGTGTGTGAAAGTCCAAAGTCGGCACATTTGCGAACTCATCACTTTTTATTTAAATTTTTTACTTTTTGCTATTTGTATTATTATTTGTTTAGTGTGGGTATTGTTGACTCTCTCTCTCTCTCTCTCTCTCTCTCTCTCTCTCTCTCTCTCTCTCTCTCTCTCTCTCTCTCTCTCTCTCTTTCTCTCTCTCTTTCTATCTCTCTCTCTCTCTCTCTCTCTCTCTCTCTCTCTCTCTCTCTCTCTCTCTCTCTCTCTCTCTCTCTCTCTCTTTCAACTTCAGGCCCTTCAAGCGTTATTATTCTGATTTGTTTCGTTTTGGTTTCATTTTTCATTGCTCATTACATTTAGTCAAGTTTTAACATAGAGGGGGAATCGAGACGAGGGTCGTGGTGTGTGTGTGTGTGTGTCTGTCTGTTTGTGTGTGTAGAGCGATTCAGACTAAACTACTGGACCGATCTTTATGAAATTTGACATGAGAGTTCCTGGGAATGATATCCCCGGACGGTTTTTTTTTTTCGATAAATGTCTTTGATGACGTCATATCCGGCTTTTTGTAAAAGTTGAGGCGGCACTGTCACACCCTCATTTTTCAATCAAATTGATTGAAATTTTGGCCAAGCAATCTTCGACGAAGGCCGGACTTCGGTATTGCATTTCAGCTTGGTGGCTTAAAAATTAATTAATGACTTTGGTCATTAAAAATCTGAAAATTGTAAACAAACACATTTTTTTATAAAACGATCCAAATTTACGTTCATCTTATTCTTCATCATTTTCTGATTCCAAAAACATATAAATATGTTATATTTGGATTAAAAACAAGCTCTGAAAATTAAAAATATAAAAATTATGATTAAAATTAAATTTCTGAAATCGTTTCAAAAACTATTTCATCTTATTCCTTGTTGGTTCCTGATTCCAAAAACATATAGATATGATATGTTTGGATTAAAAACACGCTCAGAAAGTTAAAACGAAGAGAGGTACAGTAAAGCGTGCTGTGAAGCACAGCGCAACCGCTGCCGCGCCAAACAGGCTCGTCACTTTCACTGCCTTTTGAGCTAGCGGCGGACTACGTTCCGTTTCATTCTGTGAGTTCCACAGCTTGACTAAATGTAGTAATTTCGCCTTACGCGACTTGTTTTTCTTTTTGATTTATCTCCCTTTCCCCCTTCTTTTGCGCTTGGAGGTCATCATCGCCATCTTCTCTGATAAGTCGTTTTGATATTTGTATTGTTGTTTTCATTTGTTTTAACCTGTTGAAGACCTTTAGGTCGAAACGTTGTTCATTGTCATTTGTTTGTATATTTCGTTGTGAGTCCAGTATATTAGGTATTACTCTCGGTAAATGCAGAAAAGAAAGTGAGGAAAGAAAGAAAGAAAGAATTAATAAAAGAATAGGGAAACAAAGAACGAATCATGCCAGAACATGAAGAAAGGACAAAGAATGGGTGAACCAAAACACAAGTGCATGAACGTAGATAACATTAACCTACTCAAAAACTAGATCAGTGAATGAACTGAACAGAGCAAATGTAAAGAAACTGATCTCTTAAAAGCAAAAGTCGACTCCAGGAAAGATCCTCTGATTTATAAGGACACAGTTTCATAAAGCCCTTTTAAACACGACCATACGCAAGGGAACAATCGCAAGCACAAACTCGCCAACAACACTTTTGGCGTTGCAGAAACAGGCAGAAAAGGACATAAGACATCCGAGACGTACCCTTTCTCTCCTTGTCTCGTAATGTCCCCTCAGGTAATGTACGCCACCCACATCTTCCGGCTTACCGCTCTGTCCATTGACTGACTAGCATTTTCGAAACCGCAGACTGAACAGCTCCGTGAGTTTCATTTAAGACTCCCATGATTTAGTTTCGTATAAATGTGTAGATACACGCTGGACAATACAAAGTATATCGAGAAACGCGCCCGCGAACACACACACACACACACACACACACACACACACACAGAGTTCCACAGCTTGACTGACTAAATGTAGTAATTTCGCCCTACGTATACGCGGCTTGTCAAGTTTTAAATGAACAGGGTCAAAACTGACGAAAGGAAGTCACATGAGCTTCATCTCTCGTTGAATTCATTTGCTATGATATTGTTTCACTGACTTGCAGAGAACCGTATGCTGGCAGATCGGGTAGAGTACGAGTTGTCGACACCAGGCGGCGTGCAAGCCGGGAAGACACTGGACACGCCAAACTGCTCTCGTACGAAACTAATAGACGAATTCCGGAAATAACTCTGTCAAGCCAAGTTTGTATGGGTTGTGGAAGAGCTGCTTTCCCTTGTATCCATAGAAACGCTGAGCCTACAATGTCACATGTAGCTTGCCTCAGTATTTCTATGAAAAAGCAAGGGGGGGGGGGGGGGGGTGTAAGTAAAAGCAACTTTTCCATAACATATTGAAACCCCGACAGAGTTATTTCCGAAATTCGGCTATTTAGTTGAACTCAAAAATACGTTAATTGATTACATGACAAAGTCACATCTACACGAATTAAGATATCAGGCATGCACACACTCTCACGTTCTTACACACACGCATGCATCTAAGCACACACACGATCGCGCATGCACATACACACACACATACACAACCACACGGACAAATCCGACATACATAAACACACGCACGCACGTACACTTTAACACACACACACACACACACACAATTTAAGGCATGCATAGGACAGACACACACTCGCGAACACAAAACGCAAGTAACGCTCTAGCAATTGTTTTATGTTTGCGTGTGCGCGCGCGCGTGTGTGTGTGTGTGTGTGTGTTAACAGTATAGTACCTTAGTCAGCGGCTTTAGTTTTGTTTTGCCTTTGTTACCCTGCCACGCTAGCAATGGACCGCATAATGATTCCAATTTATTTTGTCTGTGTTTCGGCCATGCTGACAGAAGAGAAATTGTCATGTTCATCACTAGTTGTGCAATGTAATTCACCTTAAAAGACACCATTATAGTATAAGATGTAAGCTTGCTGTTCTCTTCATACGTGGAGATAAAAAGTGTGTCGGACGGACAGGCAGACAGACAAACGGACAGAGGTATTTTAATTATATAGATGGTTGTGATTTCAATGTTTACGCAGCATAAGAAGAATATAGTATTGTAATTTCATTTAAAAGAAACCATTATAGTATGAGACGTACGGTTTTAATACCTATAGATAAAAAATGGGACGGACAGACAGGCAAACGGACAGAGGTATTTTAATTATATAGATGGTTGTGATTTCAATGGTTACGCATAAGAAAAATATAGTATTGTAATTTCATTTTAAAGAAACCATTATAGTATGAGACGTACGGTTTTAATACCTATAGATAAAAAGTGGGACGGACAGACAGGCAAACGGACAGACGCCTTTTCGTGACAAAGGGGATTCTAAGTTTGGTGATTGTGCCTGATGAAACTAAAAACAAGAAAGCTATGTTATTGGAACGTTTGATTTATGAGAAGAATGTTTTTATTCACAATTTTGGAACGTTGGCAGTCTATTAGTTGTTGGCTTTGTGCATGGTAATAAGATAGCATGGTTTTCACCCAACAGGAGAGGAAGACAACACAGTGGTGGTTGGAATAACCATGTTGGTACTGCTGGCACTGTTCCTGTCCCTGGCCGTATGGGCCGGCTGTTATGACCGCAGTAACAGGAAGAACGGTACGTCACCACTACTGTGTCTATATGGAGGGGGATGGAAGTGGATATATACAGTAGCATGCTTTTTTCAAATGCTTACAACCTCAATGAAGAGCATGATACGGGTTCTGACCATGAAAACAGGAAGGGGGAGGGGGGGGGGGCATGTGGGGAGAGAACTACTTGTTCTTGTGTAAGTGGGGGGGGGGGGGGGAGGAAGTAAAGAGCAGTACTTACTGACTTCTGGCTGTGGCCGTGAAAACAGGAAGAAGTGACACGCCTCACAGGGAAAGGGGGGGGGGGGGGGGGTGTTGGAGGGGACGCAGACTGAGGCAGGGTTTAATTACTCCGTGTGTGTGTGTGTTTGTGTGTGAACATCATCGTTGGTATGTCTACTTTTATGTCTATTTACGTGTGTGTGTGTGGTACGTGTATCTGCGTGTGCGTAGTGCTTTTATTTGTATGTGTGTGTCTGTGCATATGTTTGACAGTTTTAAGTTTAAGAAGCTTTACAACGCCACCCCACTTCACAATAAAATTGTTACTGTTTTCAGCAGACAAAACTGAAGTGAACGCGAGCTCTTTGCAAGTTCTGATGCAGACAATAGATCACATGTGAGTATGTACAAGCGATCTATGGACATTTCAGTGATGATTGCAAAAAGGATTAAATAAGTTTACTCACAAACACACACACACACACACACACACACACACACACACACACACACACACACACACACACACTGACATACATACACCACCAATCCCGTCTCGATTCCCAGTCTATGTTAAAACATTAAGTCAAAACTTGACTAAATGTAAAACAAAACACACAAACGTTTACAAACGCGTATAGGGAAGTAAGATACAGAATTTAGTGATTGGAACGGAGCATTCCTCTCTCTCTCTCTCCCCTCTCTCTCTCTCCCCCCTCTCTCTCTCTCTCTCTCCCTCCCCCCAACCCCCTCTCTCTCTCTCTCACTCATCCCCCCTCCCACGCCTCCCCTCTCTCTCTGTCCCTCCTTCGCTCCCTCCCTTTCTCTCTATATTGTGACAAATATAAAGTAAAGTGTCCAACAATATTCATCATCATCATCACCATCATCATCATCATCGTCATTTACACCATTATAATCATTGTGGGCATTATTGTCAACGTTGGTATTGTGGGAGTTTTACCGTTGATCACTTTATAGGCTATATTTAACCTCAATCGACATTTTGCATGTTTTGCCGTTAATCACTTTATAGGCTATATTTAACCTCAATCCACATTTTGCATGTTTTGCCGTTGATCACTTTATAGGCTATATTTAACCTCAATCCACATTTTGCATGTTTTACCGTTGATCACTTTATAGGCTATATTTAACCTCAATCAACATTTTGCATGTTTTGCCGTTGATCACTTTATAGGCTATATTTAACCTCAATCAACATGTTGCATGTTTTACCGTTGATCACTTTATAGGCTATATTTAACCTCAATCAACATTTTGCATGTTTTGCCGTTGATCACTTTATAGGCTATATTTAACCTCAATCAACATTTTGCACGTTTTGCCGTTGATCACTTTATATGCTATATTTAACCTCAATCAACATTTTGCATGTTTTACCGTTAATCACTTTATAGGCTATATTTAACCTCAATCAACATTTTGCATGTTTTACCGTTAATCACTTTATAGGCTATATATTTAACCTCAATCAACATTTTGCATGTTTTGCCGTTGATCACTTTATAGGCTATATTTAACCTCAATCAACATTTTGCATGTTTTGCCGTTGATCCCTTTATAGGCTATATATTTAACCTCAATCAACATTTTGCATGTTTTACCGTTAATCACTTTATAGGCTATATATTTAACCTCAATCAACATTTTGCATGTTTTGCATGCTTGCAGATGGATTTTTCATTTTCGATTTGTGTGTTCTTGGTTGGGTTTTTTTGTGTGTGCTTATCTTGTCATTGTGTTGTTTGTTTGCTTATGTGTCCGTTTGTTCTACTTTTTTATCACTTATTTGTATTAGATGTAAGGACAGGTTGTAAGAAACTTCTATCCTTGAAAAATAACGTTCCATCAGCATCTCTCTCTGGATGGATGGAAGAATATGTACTGTAACATTAACCCATTTAGTGACTACAGTCCTCAGATACTTATGTATTCGTGCACAGGCAGGCGACGAAGAATACCAGAGAGGACCAAATGCCAGACAATGTCGACGAAGAAAGCCTACGGTCGGAGGAGAGTGACAAAACAGATGAGGAACCGTCCGACGACAGCGGCACCGCAACAAGGCTGAGAAAAGGGAGACATGCACAGGACCATTTAATTCGAGATTCTATCATTCGCTTTTTAAAATGAGAAGTGAGAGTGAGCGAAAATCTATCAGCTCGTGAAAAAGGTTTAGTGTTTGGTCGTTTTTCATGTTGGGGTTTTCAGTGAATTTAATTTCAATTCGTTAGTTTTAACAAGCAATACTTACAGTATTTCAGAGACACTGAGAGAAAGTGGGAAAGAGAGAGAGGGGGGGAGAGAGAGCTAGCGAGAGAGAGAGAGAGAGAGAGAATGTGTGTGTGTGTGTGTGTGTGTGTGTGTGTGTGTGTGTGTGTGTGTGTGCGTGTCTGTCTGTCTGTCTGTCTATCTGTCTGCGTGTGTGTGTGTGTGTGTGTGTGTGTGTGTGTGTTGCAGTTACATCCGTATAACGTTTTGTGTTCTTTACTGTCTAGTGATTGTTTTCTATCTTTAATCGCTTCTATGCGAGAAGAATTAATGTTTTCAAAGAAATGTTGCTACAATGATGAAATAAATAGGTTATTGTATTGTTCTCTTAAATAAAAGTAACAAATAAAATGGCAGTCAGTGTGAAGATGTAGTCGACGAGTTGCGTTGTTCGCATGCAGACAACAGGAGAAAGGCTCTTAATATTGACCACTTTTTGTTTCATGCTGATAACTAGCTTGTTTTCTTGCGAAGAAGTTTTATTTTGTGTTTGGTAGTCGTTCTCTCTTTGGTTAAAACAGGGACCTATATTTAGATATTTCTAATATAGGTCTATGGTTAAAGGCACAGTAAGCCATCACAGATATTGTCAGGGTTTTACACACGGTACAAACCCCCTTCCATTTGAACGCTCACCGAACGGGAACATCCTATGTGCCCAACGTAAAGAGCGAGCAATTTTCAAAGAATTAATTTTGCGGATTATTTCCTCACACAATCGGACCGTGGTGCGCTTTGGCGCTAGACCTAACTTTTAAAATCTAAATAATAAATTGACAGCTTGTTACACAAACATTCTTAAATCATAAAAGAATTCTTTTTTCATCAAGACAAGATCAGTACAATTCGAAGTTTTGAAAGTTTGAAAAAAGAAAAGCCCGGAAGCAGGGTCACGCAAGGTCGTGGTTCTCGTAGCAGACGACGGTTTCTACCTATCGCCAGTTCCTCTGAACTGTCAAAAGCCATCGCCAGAGTTCTTGTGAACCACAGCCGTTTGTTTCGTGCATAGTCAGAGGTACATAATAACGTGCTATTGCAGATAAGCTCACACCGAATTACAAACTGACGATTATTCTACATACGTGAGAGAGACACCCGTGAGATAATAATCGTTCAAATCACACGTGTGTATATCATGTAAATGAGGTCATGTCAAGCAAGTCTGGCAGGGACCTGTTTTTCCATCGCTTATGATGCCAAAGTCACCGAGACAAACGTCATTATAGAAACAAAAATTGCGCTCGCTAATTACCCTCGATAAATCTTTAGAACTAGCACGCCACGCCACACTTTCAGAGTGACATTTCTTTGCTTTGACGTAATAGATTGCACGAGGCTTTAGAAGAGATCGAGGTTCCAAAACAAGCGTCTTCAATTTAGCTGCCTCGACTGCTGGACATGTTAAGTAAAATACACGTAAGTACAGTATGTAGGATAAACAGAATACTACATGGCTTGCTGTGTCGTACCAGATTTACACGAGTTGCTTTTTCAAATAGTGAACAGCTCGCTTTCGCTCGCAGTTCAATATTTAAAAAAAACAACTCGTGTAAATCTGGTACGACACAGCAAGCCATGTAGTATTCTCTACATTGTGAAAAGGGGAAACTAGATCACACTGGGGTTCACGATGGGGTAAGAGGACTGGGTGGCCGAGTGGTAACGCACTTGCGCTCGGAAGCGAGAGGTTGCGAGTTCGACCCTGGGTCAGGGCGTTAGCAATTTTCTCCCCCCTTTCCTAACCTAGGTGGTGGGTTCAAGTGCTAGTCTTTCGGATGAGACGAAAAACCGAGGTCCCTTCGTGTACACTACATTGGGGTGTGCACGTTAAAGATCCCACGATTGACAAAAGGGTCTTTCCTGGCAAAATTGTATAGGCATAGATAAAAATGTCCACCAAAATACCCGTGTGACTTGGAATAATAGGCCGTGAAAAGTAGGATATGCGCCGAAATGGCTGCGATCTGCTGGCCGATGTGAATGCGTGATTTATTGTGTAAAAAAATTCCATCTCACACGGCATAAATAAATCTCTGCGCCTTGAATATGTGCGCGATATAAATTGCATAAAATAAAAATAAAAAAATAAATCCCTGCGCTTAGAACTGTACCCACGGAATACGCGCGATATAAGCCTCATATTGATTGATTGATTGAAGATAAACCACGCAAAAATAAATTCTCTGAAATTTGCTCGCTCTTTACGGAGGGCACCTAGGATGTTCTCAAGCGGTGAGTGTTTAAATGAACGGATGTTTGTACTGTGTGTAAATTTTGACAGTAGCTGTGATGGTTTACGGGAGGCTTACTGTGCCTTTAACCGTTAGGCCTAATTAGAGTGAATCAGCTTTTATAGACGTTCAGCATAAATTAAATACAGACAAAAATCAAAAATGGTCCATATTAGGAGCCTTTCCCCTACCCATGATACCTGTTCACAAGTAATGAAAACTATTGCCGCTTTGCCTGCTGTCTACGTATTGAGCATACCGTTATTAACTTATCAAATGCATTTCTGGAAGACTGGGGAATTAAAGTCATGTCAAGTTGTTTATGGTCGGTCTGACTGTCTGTGTGAGTGAATGTGTTTGTGTGTGTTAGTGTATGTGTAAGCTTGTGTTTTCACGTCTGTGTGTGTAAACGGGAAACACCCCCGCACCCCCTCACAAACAAAAGTAACAAGTCGCGTAAGGCGAAAATACAACATTTTGGGGGCCCGGGTAGCTCAGGTGGTAGAGCACTGGACTTGTGATCGAGAGGTCGCTGGTTCGAATCCGGGCCGGGACGGACACGGGTCAACTTTATGTGCAGACCCAGAGACGGTATCCATCTCCCACCCCCGTGTCACCACAATGGCACGTTAAAGATCTTGGTCATTCTACCATAAGTGCAGATGGCTGAAACCACCTGAACACGCATACATCAAAAAGCCGTGAGGGCGTAAAACTCGAATCGTATAAACCAATTCATGTCCAATATAGGCAATTAAGCCCCTTAAAATTTACTTTTTTACAACATTTAGTGAAGCTCCTTTAAACAGTATTTTATTCATAAACAGACACATGATAATATAACAAAATCATTAAGAAGGAGCACAACAAGTTTAAAACTTAAAGTGCTCACATAAACATTCCTGAAATTTCATGGCGGATTATGATCAATGCGACACATTTTTTGAAAAAGAGATGAGACAAAAAACAAAAACAAAATATATATATATAAAAAAAAAGATAAAAAAAAGTGAAGCTCAGTCGAACTCACAGAATGAAACTGAACGCATTGCATTTTTTCCGCAAGACCATACACTCGTAGCATCGTCTGTCCACCGCTCGTGGCAAAGGCAGTGAAATTTACAATACAGAAAAGCGCGGTAGCGGTTGCGCTGAAAAGGATAGCCCGCTTTTCTATATCTCTATTCTTTTTAACTCTCTGAACGTGTTTTTAATCCAAACATATCATATCATGTTTTTGGAATCAGGAACGGACAAGGAATAAGATGAAATTGTTTTTAAATCGATTTCGGAAATTTAGTTTTAATCATAATTTTTATATTTTTAATTTTCAGAGCTTGTTTTTAATCCGAATATAACATAATTATATGTTTTTGGAATCAGAAAATGATGAAGAATACGATAAATGAAATTTTGGATCGTTTTATAAAAAAATAATTTTAATTACAATTTTCAGATTTTTAATGACCAAAGTCATTAATCATACGTTATCGGTCGAGGTGAACAATGACTGTCTCGATCTGTGTAAAATGTCATATTTTGGTCAAAAACGCAAATAACATTTATGTATCGATCGAATTCCTTTCAGGTACTGACTTTGTTGTTGTTTTGACGATTGAACGAGCACACACACATGCAATCAAACACACACACCAAGAACACCTGTTTACACCAAACACATACACTTCAATGCGCCACAAAAATGATAGTGCAACTTCAAAAGTTTATTTAACTCCTTCAATTAACATTAGAATATTTGATTATCGCAAAATTTTGTTCAGAACATAATCAAAGGAACGGAAAATTCATGAACATCAAATAAAACATCAATTAAATTGCTACATCTCTTTGCACCGTCAGTGTCAGTAACTGTTGTACACACTTGTCGTCACCCTGTCTCGCGATCAAGACTGGACGAGTTCATTGAGTTAGCTTGTGGGGTTAAAAGCAGAGACAATTAACACGTTTGGTCTTATTGGCTCACGTAAGTGTAGCCTATGCGATGCTAACTTTTGTCTGTCTGTGCGTGCGTGCCGCGTGCGTGCGTGCGTGCGTATGTATGTATGTCTGTGGTAGAAACTTTAACATTTGACTGAACACCGAAATACTAATTTTACCTGGTTATTATTCAAGCAACAGCTTCAAAGTATTGAAGCAATGATCAACATTTTGTCGGCACGTATGTAGTTAAAGTGTGTATCCAAAGAAAACGGGTGGTGGGGGTTGGGGGGGGGGGGGTAAAAACAGCTGACTGGTTTGTGTGGTGTGTGGTATGTAGACCAGGTCAGGGGTCAAGGTTAGGTCAGATCGCGTGAAGGATTGTGGTATAGATACAGTTATCACCGAGCTGCAGTTCGCCGATTCGGAGAAGACGATTTCACATTGTTCGGTTTCGACGGTAGCTCCAGAAAAATAGATAAAGAAGATACCAAAGGAGATTTCCTACAGGTTAATCTGCACAGCGTGTTTCCATTGTCTGCGCGAGGAAGCGCTGTCGAAAGCGCAGTGTCGATCTGGCCATCTGGCAGTCGTGTCCCCGTAAGTAGGCTACAGACAGACAGATCTAGATCTAGTGTCTCGCACTCTTGCACCGTGTCACCTATGCTTACTGTGTGTGTGTGTGTATGTGTGACGGAGTGATTGAGTTTGTGTTACTGTTTGACGATTTCTTACGTGAGCCTTGAAGGCTTCGCCTCTTGTTTTGTTATTGTGATGTTCAAGTTGTTTATGGTAGGGGAAGGGCTCCTAATATGGACCACTTTTTGTTTCATGCTGATAACTAACTTGTTTTCTTGCAAAGAAGTTTCATTTTGTGTTTGGTAGTCCTTCTTTCTTAGGTTAACCGTTAGGCCTAATTAGAGTGAAATAGCTTTGATACACATTCAGCAAAAATTAAATAGAGAATAAATCACAAAGGGTCCATATTAGGAGCCTGGGCGCCTAATATGGACCAGTGAAGCGGCCTTCACGAATCACTGTAAAAAGCCCCCTATATTTCAAAATAACATGATACAACTTAGTGTACAAGTAGGCGGACTGTAATACTATTTATTTGCATGTATGATACAGGTACAAATGTGATAATTGTAGGCTTATACTAGTGATTACTGTGTGTGATACATGAAATGTGATATGAATGCTGTTTTTATATGTTATACTCTTACTTTCTCCCAAGCGCAAGACAAATTCTTCTTTGAAAATTGAAGCCAATAAAATTTGAGTTGAGTTGAGTTGAGTTGAGTTGAGTTGTAATGGTTCAACCATACCTGTCTTAGCAAGATGCTCTGACAATTGGGCCAAAACAACCTTTTCAAGGACTTTCGAAACAAAAGGCAAATTAGAGACAGGGCGGTAGTTCTCAAAAGTGTTGATGTCAAGGTTAGCTTTTTTCAGGAGGGGAGTGACTACTGCATGCTTAAAAGAAGGGGGTACTTGACCGGATGTGAGGGATTGATTTATGATATCAGTAATGACAGGGAGTAATTCCTCTAGACACTCGTTTAATAGCTCTGAAGGAATTGGGTCGAGAATACAGGATTTGGGTGGAGCTTTTTCAATGATCTTCTTCACTTGTTCTTTAGTGACAGGGGAAAAATCGGCGAGGTGGGCGCCGTGAAATGGCGCATGCTCTGGATGCCCAAGAGCAGCATCAAGCTCGACTCGGATCTTCTCGATTTTTTCGGCAAAAAAGTCCCCAAACTTATCTGGAAGGTCATCAAGATGGACGGAGTTTGGGAGCTTTTTATTTTGAATTTTACCGAGGAGCTGCCCTGTAATCAGGAAGAGTTCTTTGCTGGAGGTGCTGTTCTCGATTTTCTGAGAAATAAACTGGTGTCTGTTCTTATCCACCATCTCTTTGACGGCCTCTCGGTGAAAAGCAAAGATTTGCCTGTGGACCGTGTAGTTAGTGAGAGCCGATTTCCTCCACTCTCTCTCAGCGCGATGCCGATCTTGCTTGGCTGTTGAGACCTCCAGCGTAAGCCAAGGTGCCGAGGGTCTGTCGGTGACTGTGCGTGTGGTGAGAGGGGCGTGCTTGTCCAGAATCCGTGCAATACAGTGCAATCATTTTTGGCTCACGTAAGTGTAGCCTATGCGATCGTAACTTTGTCTGTCTGTGCGTGTGTGTGTGCGTGTGTATGTCTGTGGTAGAAACTTTAACATTTGAAGACGTCACATTATGGCGTAAGAGGGTTAGACGTCACGCGAAGGAATTACTGAAAGTCTCGGTCATTGTTATTTTGAGCGGGCCGAGAGTCGTGTCCCTGTAACATGCAGACAGACAGATCTAGATCTAGTGTCTCGCTTTCTTGCACAGTGTCACCTATGCTTACTGTGTGTGTGTGTGTGTGTGTGTGTGTGTGTGTGTGTGTGTGTGTGTGTGTGTGTGTGTGTGTGTGACGGAGTGATTGAGTTTGTGTTACTGTTTGTCGTTAAAAGCTTCGCCTCTTGTTGTTACCTGCTTTTAAAATGTCAACTTTAGTTACATTTTCAGTAAGGAACAAAGTGATTATATCATTTAATGCAGTCCCACATTCAAGAACAGATTGAAATGTTTTGATACCACTTTACGTGACTGTTTTTCCTGTACTCGTTTCGGATATATATGCACCAGATTTAGTTTCACCACTTGAAGACATTTATAGGCGGGTTATCCGTTCGGCACATAATGCTGCCGACGTTGGAATATTTTGGGTTCGTCTAAGTTGAATCCCACCCTTTTAAACAAAATGAAATTCAAGTTCACAACTGAACGTATCTTCTATATCTGGCCGCTCCGTGCAAAACGATGTAAAAACAAGCAAAGGATTTTACTCTGCGTGGCCTCCCTCCCTCCCTCCCCCCGGCCTCACCCGCTTCCCGCGCTTGGTTTGGCAGCAGAACTGGAACTTACGGAGTGTCAGTTAAAGTTCTCGACGTTACGCTCAGTTCCATCGTCTTTGTATACCTGTATGTTTGTCTGCACGGCCACCCGTGCTCCGTTAAGTCTACCTGTGTTTACTTATCGATTTATTTGCATAGTTCCAAACACGCCAGCTGCTAAAAATAGCTGTCCAATCAGCTGTGGTTTATTTTAGGACATGCGTTCTTTATATTATAAACGGCCAGTGTTTACATTTCTCTCGTATTGACTTGCGGCTGGCACGCGAAGCCTGCGGTGTGGTTCGGGGTAGGTGTAGTTACAATCTAACTGCCGATATCTTTTGCTAACACGCGTATTTCTTTCATCTTTTCATTGTCTTTTTGTTCGTTTTCAGTGTCACGTCGCCCTTTTTTTTTTAGTGTCATGTGTGTCAGTGTCAGCCTCTCAGTCTGTCTGTCTGTGTGTGTGTGTGTGCGTATGCCCTATGTGTGTGTGTGCCACGGTGTGCGCGTGCAGTGTGTGAGCAGTTTGTGTGTGTTGCGGTGTGTGTGTCAGTGTGCGCTGTGTGTGTATGTGTGTTACGGTCAGTGTCTGTTTTACGGTGTGTGTGTGTTGTTGTTGTTTTGGTTGTTGTGGATCAGTCGCACGAGACTCGGTGACCTATGGAAGTGCGTGGGACGTTACAAGACTGACCTCAGTCGGTGGAACTTCAACTTTCAATTCGGTGACCATGTTGTGATGCAAGTCATGAATAATGGTCTCTTTATGGGATGGAAATAGAAAAGTTATGGATCGCTTTCTAATCGCGTATTGGTTAACTGCCTTGCGTCCGATGTGAGGAAGCAACGTAACATAATGTTGATTGATAGCAGACGTCACGGCCGTGCCCAGGCTACCAACCACCTGCGTCACAAACTTGGTCTACCCCTGAAAAGGTGTCTTTCAACTTGATGGCGTTTAGTGCATTAAAATGAAACCATTAAAAATAGAAAATTGTGTTTGACACGAATAACTTGCCTGTCAATGAGTATGAAATACACATCGCAATAGACACAATTGCAGACCATGTCCCTAATAGTTTCATCATGAGGGTGTTGAATAACATTTATCATCAACACTTGCCGAGTATAATTGCAGATTTGTTGGTTCTTCTGATTGAACAAACTTCACACTAAATCATTAAATACTTGACTTCCTTTCAGAAATCAGAACAACCCTCTCAGTGGCGGATTTAGGGGGGGGGGGGGGGCTAAGGGGGCCCGGGCCCCCCCCCCCCCCCCCCCCCCCCTTCAGGGAAAGAAAAAAAAAGAGAAAGAGAGAGAGGATTAAATGACAGTTTCTGAGCTCAGGTGGCCCTAGATTGCAGCATTTTGCTTCCTTGGAAAAAAAACATTTCGAAAACTAGGAGTCGCCCCTAGTGTGTCACAATGAGAATTACAGTCTGGGATTCCTACTCAAAATACAGCCGTTTTTAATTTGAGTAACTCACCGCTCAAACGTTTATTTTAAGGTATTCCTTGTGTGTGGTCACAAAATAACTACCCCCAAGCTGAACTTGGGGAGATAATCATCATATATTGCCAAGGTTATCATTGGTTTTATGCCAAACTTTGTTTGTCCTTACTGTTTGTAAGTCACTTAAGCACCCATACACAGACAAACACACACACACACACACACACACACACACACACACACACACACACACACACACACACACACACACACACACTTTGCAAGAAAAAAATGAGTCTCAAGAAAGTAAGGTACAATTTTGTATCATCACAAATGTTGCAGTTTATTCTTGTTGAATATAATTTTATAATATCTGGTCTTGTAAATTATTACATTGAAGACAGTGCCTTTTACACACCATACACAAAACATTCACAGGCTGCAATAATCATCACATTTGAATTCATTTTATTATTAATCCTGACAACTTTGTCGTTAAAAGTACTTTGACTCTTTGATTGAGTCTTAGGTTTTTCACTGCATCGGAAAAGATCAGCCTGTATTGACAGATTTCTAAAATAACTTTATTCACCAATACTCTCACTGAAGTCAAGATTCTTTATAACTTCAGATTTCTTGCCTTATTTTATAAAGATGATCTAACTTTTCCTCAGATCAGTGATTTGAAGTCAAAAATGAAAACAAAAGACAACATGACGAAAGTGATGTGCTGCTTATTAATTTTTCAGATGAATTAATGAGATTTACTCAATCAAAAGCTGTTCTTTCTTTTCATTTCAAAAGAGACCTTGAATGTAGTACATAAACTTGGCCAAAAAATTATTGCAACAAATTTCAAACCCAAATTAACGCATTAATTCCTGTGTCATTTAATTAAAACTGTATATGCCAGTTAAGGCCGTTCACTTAACCTTCAGGATCATCTGTTGGATTAAATATTTCTTTTACAGGGATCACGTGACCTCCGCTCAAGTAAGGGTACCCTCAAAATCGACCAGACAAAACCGGAAGAGCCGAGTGAAAAATCGACAAAAAAATCACAATAGGCCAAACTTTGCAACTTCGAGAAGAAAGCCAAAACAGTTATCTCCCCAGAACAGGTTGATTTGTTTTGCTACCTTGCGTATTTCGCGTGCTATGCTATTCCTACTGATGCAGGTGTCAATCGCAAGAGCGGTCAAAAACAGGACTTTTTGCGTCATTTTTTAGGGGTATCATGACAAAAAAGGCTGCAGTTTAGCAATGACTTGGTGGATTGCTTTGAAACTTTCAGACTATTTTACCAACATACTAGAGATATTTCGAGCGAAATTATTGATTGTTACAGTTGTTTGTTAAAATGTTATGCAATTGTTTGAAAGAAGTTTTTAATCTCGTCATAGGATTGTTCACTTGTGTCAAAAAAATTCATGACTTTGCATGTCTTTAGAAAAATGATTGATACACACACTGCTAAAGTTTTATGTGCGTGTAAGCACTGACGCAAATTTGCTGGGCATGTAAACACGCTACATATTTAAGCGATGATTCTGGTGCCACAGCGATGCCCAGCCAAGCGTGCCCGTAGCATGTTTTAAGAGGCACGCAACGATAACAGCTGTAAGTGCGAAACAGCGTGAACGTTCCATTTTTTTCTCAGGTGTTTGCATGACTAGCAAATTAACGCCAGCGGCTACACTCAAATGTAACTTAGACAGAATCTGTATCAATCATTTATCTGTATACATGCAAAGTCATGATTTTTTTGGACACAAGTGAACAATCCTATGACAAGTTTAACAACACTTTTCCGAAGTTGAGCACGTATTAAGTATCATGTACCCACTACTAGTCATTGTGCATTTTAGTTAATGGACTGATGATGTCATTTGTATGGAGTCGACGCACGTGCGAGGATATGTATGTGTGGGAGGGGGGGGGGCGCGGGAGATGGAAGCTTGCTGTATGTATGTAATGTATATATTGTGTGTGATACGTGGAAATGTGATACTATTTATTTGCATGTATGATACAGGTACAAATGTGATAATTGTAGGCTTATACTAGTGATTACTGTGTGTGATACATGAAATGTGATATGAATGCTGTTTTTATATGTTATACTCTTACTTTCTCCCAAGCGCAAGACAAATTCTTCCATGAAAATTGAAGCCAATAAAATTTGAGTTGAGTTGAGTTGAAACATTGCGTCACATCTGGATAAACAACCGTAACGATCCAAACTTTCGCACGAAGTATCTCTAGTATGTTGGTAAAATAATCTGAAAGTTTGAAAGCAATCCACCAAGTCATTGCTAAAATGCAGCCTTTTTTGTCATGATACCCATAACAATTGACGTAAAACGTCCCGGTACTACCGCTTGTCTCCGAAAAACCCGAAAACCCCCGAAAACCTCATCAGAAATAAGAAAATTCGTCCTTAGATCGTGTTTTGTTACATAATTGTTTGCAATCATAACTTATATTTGCAACTTTCACCGTTCATGGCTTTATTTTTGTGTTTGTGCGAGGATTTACGAAGGAACGGAAGCACTAATCACATGACGTCATCAATACTTGTGCTTTCGAGTAACAAGAGTTACCTCCCTTGCATTGAAATTGTTGCATCGATTTTGTCGATAATCCGGCTCTCAACACAAATATAAGGGTGCATGTAGCATGAATCAGGCTTACTTTTCACAGGCATGTCCCATACTTCACTTTGAAGATAGATTTAGTTAGTCTAGATGGGGTTTTCGGAGGTTTTCGGGGTTTTCGGAGGTTTTCGGAGACAAGTTGTACCCAAGCGTCCCGTTTTTGACCACTCTTGCGATCGACACCTGCATCAGTAGGAATAGCATAGCACACGAAATACGCAAGATAGCAAATCAAAACAATCTGTTCTGGGTAGATAATTGGTTTGGCTTTCTTCTCGTATGTCAAAGTTGCAAAGTGATTTTTTGTCGATTTTTCATTCGACTCTTCCGTTTTTGTCTGGTCGATTTTTGAGGGTACTTGGGGTACCCTTACTTGAGCGGCGGTCACGTGATCCCTATAAAAGAAATATTTAATCCAAAAAGTGATCCTGAAGTTTAAGTGAACGGGCTTAAACTGGCATATATACAGTTTTAATGAAATGACACGGGAATTAATGCTTTAATTTGGGTTTGAAATTTGTTGCAATAATTTTTTGGCCAAGTTTAGTTCAAGTTCGCACGATTCAAAACATTATATCATTTTTGTCTCCATTATTTCACAGCACATCAAACTTTGACACCCGGAAGCGGAAGCCGAGCACGGGGGAAGGTGAAGGCCGTGTGCTATGATTCTCTCTCGCAGCACGCTCGCCAGCAGAATGTGAAAATTAATCCCGACTAATTGCCAGTACTTTTCTGTGATTCATACAGCGAGTCATCCGGCGCTGGAATAGTCCTACAGATGGGGAGTGCTCCACTTTGAAGACCAGAGGCTTTGAAGACCTGAGTGCTTCTGCGGGCCCGGGCGAACGAACAAGTGGTGTTCTTTTTGGATTCCACGCGAACAAGTGGTTGTGAAGTGCTTTGCCCGGTTGTGGGAAGCAGAGGTGCTGACCGAGGGGTGTAGTATTCTGGCACAGCGAAAAAAGAACGAAACAAACGGAGAATAAGTGTGGCATAATACTCCGTCGCCGTTGCAGCCAACAAAATGGCCAACCGACCGCCCCACGACAACGCTACCACCTACAAACTGGTCGTTGTCGGCGACGGTGGTGTGGGAAAGTCGGCCTTGACAATCCAGTTCTTTCAGAAGATGTTTGTTGTGGACTACGATCCTACCATTGAGGACTCTTACATCCAGTATGTGGAGATCGACGGGCAGTGGTGCATTATGGATGGTAAGGGTTGATGATTCAGAATGATTTAAGTGTGTGTGTGTGTCTCTCTCTCTCTCTCTCTCTCTCTCTCTCTCTCTCTCTCTCTCTCTCTCTCTCTCTCTCTCTCTCTCTCTCTCTCTCTCTCTCTCATTTTGTTTGTCACTTTTTGTGTTTGACTATTTTCACGTGTGCCATTTATTTGTGCAATGTCTTTCACAAAATGCATACGTTGATTTCTTTATGATAGTTGATACAGTCTTGTGGTTGTAAATCTAGCTACCAAAAACAGGGTTGATTCTGTGGCATAACCTAATATCAGGTATTCAGTTTGCAGTGCATAGTTCTGAGACTTCAGTCACTAAATTCGTTCAGCTGAGCATAGACAGAAAATTAAAACACATAAAAAGAAACACTGCAAACTGAGAATGTGCATGCATCTAGATGGGTGGTTCTTTTTGGCTGTGTACCATTTTGTGTCGTGCACTTTGACTCGTTTTAAGTGGTTGTGATGTATGCTAAAAGGGTACAATACTGTATTCTCATGATTTCTTTTGGTGTCAGCAGACCTGTTTACCCTTACAATTTTGGCGTAATTTATTACGATTTTCTGAAAAAAATACGCCATTCCGCTATCCGTGTCAAGACTACGATTTTCATAAACGAGGCTGTGCCAAAAGGTGCTCTGTCAGAGGGGGACATTTTATAAGAAAATAAAAGTAACAGTATCATTTCAACACTTACACAATGTGAAAGAATAGTCATTTGGACATACAATTCCAGTCTTAAAAAGATAACTCAGTAAAGCGACTTTGAGAAAATGATGTGTAATCGTAATTTTTGGGAATCTGTCGGATGTAACAATGGACATGAAAGACAAGTAAAATTAGTTGTAAACCTATATCATTTGAGCAAATTTTTACTTGTATCATTTATATAACCATGTAGCAGGTGTTTAAACTAAAATGTACTGATTGCTGATAGAAACTGAACACAATATAGTGCAATGATGATGTCATGTGTTGCATCCGACAGATAGCAATTACTAGCAGTTTGAATTCAAGAACAGCAAAGCACAGTTTTGATCAAAAACCAAGTTTATTCATTTGGTGAAGTCCTTTCATTGCTGTCAGAAACAATAACATTGATCATGCCTGGAGAAAAGATTGCCAGCCATACCATTCATCTGTCGGAGGTAACATTTTTAGAATGGACACAAATTTTTTCTGATGTCATGTGTTGCATCCGACAGTAATGTAAATTTAGCAGTTTTGCCAGAGTAATGGTGGGAATCGCAAACTTAGCCCGTTTGTGGAAAGAAAGGGACATTTTGATCCGTTTTTAGCTCATATCGTGCTGACTGATGAAGGCCAGAGCCAAACGTTCCCACATGACACGAGCGAAGCCGTGTCAAAGTTTCGGTTGACAGTTTGATATCTGTGTCAGGAGTTTCGATCGAAGCCTGACTTAACACTTTTGAGGCAGTCTTTGTTATTTTTGAGTTTGTTTCCTGCATATGATAGCCGTGTAAACTGTTTAACACGGTTCCAAAGGTTATTTTAGGTTTCGAACTTTCACTCAGTATTTTTTTTTTTTTCGGGTTGAACTTTCTGTTGACCGCAACTTACAAGAAAAAGCTGACATGGAACTGATACTTACCGCTGCGTGTTATCGACGCCATCTTGGAGGGAAAAGTGCGCGAAAGGCATTGTGGGAAGGAATGTCTTTTTACTGCGATGCGACAAACATCCGGTAGAAGTAAAATCGCGGCCAGAATTATTAAATGTTCGATCGAAACACTCTGACATGACGAAGTTACTCCGTAAAAAACATGCCTGATATAAAATATATACAACAATCAGTGCTGTTTTCACCGTTGCTAAACGTCAAACTAAGATTGCAGCACTTGTTTCTGTGTTCTTCTAGAGAGATTTCTGGAGCAAATCACTGCCGTCAACCTTTTCTGCTGGTGTGACATCTGACATGATAGGTTACGATCGTAACAGCTTTTAAAAAAACCGTTTTTCACACATTTCGGGAAGAATTTTGTTCTGCTTTTTACATTGATTAAAAAGCTGAATCTCTCCTCTTTCACCCATCTACAAAAAAATGACTCTCAACTTGAAAGATAAAAAACAAAAAATCGTTGTTTGTGGGTCCCCTAAAATGTCCACACTTCCGGATCAACATTCGGACCTGGATCTTGTAATTATTTTGTATTTTAACCCTTTCAAAGGCCAACATGCACCTTAATGTTGTGCATGTTGTATCTTTGATATACTTTTAAGCTAAGTGAGGCTAAATCAGGAAAAATGTATGATTACAAAACAAAATATCAATGTGCAAATTTGACAGGGGTCTCCCAGAGCACCTTTTGGCACAGCCTCAAATAAAAAAAATGTAAAATTTTTTTTTAAATTTTTTTTTTTTTTTTTTAATTTTTTTTATCTATTCACATGTTTGGCATTGTTTTTTTCAATGGCAAAATGGGGTGAAAAAGCACAGGACTGAACAGAGATAATGTCTGTCTGATGAGACGCTGGAGAGCCTTATTCTAGTGGTGAAGTCTCGCCCTCACTAATTCGGCAAGCGCAAGTACAGTAGAGAAGCGCTTGACACACTGAAAAAGGCCTACTACGAGCAAAAGAAAAAGAATCAGTGATGCATGTGCTTTTGATGTGATCTTCTTTGAAATTATGATGACTACAAAAACTGACTGATGTGTGAATGATGGATATATATATGTGCATGATTGCGTTTCGCAGACACAGTTGTCATGTGCGTTGTAATTGGCGACGAATGCTGGATGATTACTATTTTTGTGCCAGGATTACTATTTTTGGGGCTGAGCATTACTCCAAAACACTTATGGGGGTAAACAGGTCTGTGTCAGTGACACTCGAGTCAATAAAGAAAAAAGTGGAAAAAGTCACATTTGATATAAATTTGCTGTCTTTTAAAATAATTTATTGGTATTTAAAATCTATGTAACAACCCTTATGCTACCTTGTTATGCAACTTACAAATAAATCTGTGCATTAGTTCCTATAATTCTTTCCCTATGAGAATGGGAACGTTTTAAAACGCCATTTGTTCAGAAAATCAAGGTCGAATGTTAAAAGTACAAAGTTTAAGAAATAAGAGATCATATCATATATTTCCTGCGTAACATGGTTTTCGCTGGTCCACAGCTTTATACAACGACCCGAGTACAATTGAATGGAAAATTGTCATTGCTACACATCATTTGAGTGGCAGTTATAAATCAGGAAGTTGGACCTTCTCATTAAAAGTACCTTTCTATTTTTTTTCTTTTGTAAGAGGTTGTGTACACCAACCACAATTCTGTCAAGACTTTTATTTTATATAATCATAATAATGTGTTAAGAGCATATTGATGACAAAATTCCTGATGATAAACGATATACCTTTACTTGCCTCTTCGCTGCCAGGAAATATTTGTCTACAAAGCATTACCTGTGTTTACCTGAATTGAACTTATTGTGTGCCCTTGATGTACAATATATATATATGACGCTGTGCCAGAACCTGCCTCCTTACAATGGGACACTTGAGGCAAAAATAAAACTGTTTATATTTGTTGTTGGATGTTGCAGCATTAAAGACTGAGGTTTCCTGAATGTGTTTCAAGTTTTAAAAAGATAAATGAAAGCAGCGTTTTTTAGATATTGATCAATAAAGACGGGCACCTGACTGATGTTGGATGTTACACTGGACACAGTACAACTAGCCACAGTATGATAATTACTTGCCAGATATTTCTGAATCTAATCTTTATCATTGACTTAGATGCTGAAATTGACATTCACATCAAATCCAAACCAAAATTCAATTTTATTGTCCCATAAATTCATCTGCTCACTGTGTCCTGTGTAACGTCCGACAGCAAGCAGTACACACACATTTCATTAAAAATGCAACAAACACAGAAATCTTGTCAGAACAAAAATAATCTTATTTAATACATTGTGTACCACATCTAAAACCAGAAACAAAGTGACAAACAGTTTGTAAATATAGTCTGCAGGCTGTTGAGCATGTCAGATGTTACACTTGGTAGATGTAGAACTGAATGGACACAGTTTGTGCTGTGTCCACGTAACGACTGAAAGCCGAGGTCACTCATGCCCGGTACATAGACACGTGTGGACGCAAACACATGGTGTTGCCGCTTCAGTCCGTTTTTGCCGTTGTAGTGTGCATTAAAAAGCTTTAAAAACACTAAAAACTTGCAATTCAGTCGTTATATTATGTCGGACGTTACCAGTACGATGTGCCTGACAAAAAATTATAAACACTCACCTTCTCTCTTCTTTGCCGCCATCTTGGGAAATCAAACACAGAGTGCATTCTGGGTAAAGATGGCTTCCCGAAATAATCTTTCTACCGCGAAAATGTAGAATACCTTTTTTGGAATCTGGATATTTTCGTACGTTACCGTTTGACAAAAAAAAAGTACTGACCTTTTCAGAGCTGAAAGACTGACTAGCACACGGTCTAATGCTTTTTGTGTGGTAAATTACGTTCAAAGAGTGCAATTTGTAGTCGCCATTAACGTGAATGTTGACGACGGCTCACAGTGGAGTAGCAGACGAACTTTTCGTTCACATGCACATTTGACATTATGTGTAACGTCCGAAACCGTTCCTTTTCAATCCTTTTTTTTTTAAGAAATAGTTTGAAATTTTTATTTATTGTGGGACAGATTTGAAGACTTATACTTCATCTACAAACACACACAGTAAGTTATAGGTAAGTCGATTGTAAACAAGCAAACAAGCAAAATCCTGAGTTCCCTTGAAGTGTCCCATTCACACTCACTCGTTTCAACCCACGCATCTCGTTTCTTTCTTTTTTTATTGTCAAACAGAAATGACCATATCTAGCACGGTTATGATTATTATCTCTATGGGTTATGTTTGTCATTAAAAAACATTGGTTTGCCATGAAAGATGCGAACAGATAAAAAAAAATGTAATCAAACTCAGGGGGTGACCGTCAAAGCACGTTTTGGCACAGCGTCATATATATACCACACACACACACTGTCGTTGTTTGTTGGAACAGTTTATTGCCTGTTATGGTTAAAGCAAATTACCCAGGACATCAGCTGACTGCTACAGGCAGTGAAAGAGTTGACACTAGTAGTAGTAACAGTGATGTTGCAAACAGTTTATCAACAAGGGCATTTGAACAGAGAAAGACAGCATTGCACTGGCTTGTGGCGGTCCTAGATTCAGTCCCAAGTTGACTACGCAAAGTCTTTTTACCAAAAACTCAGTGCTAAGGAAAAAAAGAAAAAAAATGGGTGTGGTTAAGGTAACATAGCCAAAAAAAATAGGGTAGGAAGGTAGGCAATCACTTTTTTTTTTAAACTTTTTTTTCTAATGTGTACAAATTAAACCTACTTGACAGGGAAATAAGTGTGCGACTCAAGCGCTTTCGCTTTCATTGCGTTTTTTGCACTCGTTTTTTTAATTTTTTTTAAATTTTTGACAAATGTAAAAAAAAGTTATAGGGTTGGCCCCTAAAAATAGGGTAGGTCGGGTTACCGTAACCACACCTATTTTTTTTTTAGGCCTAAAGCTTAGTGCAGCCAGCTTCGCGAAGTATACTTCACGTTGTCGACTTGGCTCAATTAAGGACAGGCTTTACAGTTACAGTAAACTTACACTAAATTTGATTAATTGCATATCATGTTTACCAAGTATTTGATTTGGACTTGTGTCTTTGTTTGCAGTTCTAGACACAGCTGGGCAAGAGGAGTTCAGTGCTATGCGGGAACAATACATGAGGAAAGGCGACGGCTTTCTCCTCGTCTTCTCTGTCACCGATCGGCAGAGCTTTGAGAACATGGCCAACTTTCACACCCAGATCCTCAGAGTGAAAGACAGGTCAGTGCAGGATTACTCCTGCCAATTTTTTGTTTCAATCAAAAGACGAACTCTGCAATTGCAAATATCTCTGCCAGGTTTGTATGGGTTGTGAAAGAGTGAATACTTTTAGTGAGGCAAGCTTTCCACACATGCTCCTTGTCCATGTGTTTTTTATGCTTGCCTCACTAAAAGCAAGAGTATTCACTCTTTCACAACCAATATTAACCTGATGAGTTATCTTCGTACATCTTCTATTACGCTTGGATAAGAACCTGGTTAAGATGAAGCAAAGGTGATCTCCTGAAGATCTGAAAATATTTAGGACAGGTTACGTCTACTTTCTTGACTCGACGATTGCCTGAATACGAAATAGTGTTGAGTTGAAACAGGGATAGCGTTACCCAGAACTTTCCGCTATTTTATCCGGGGGGAAATGTCATAAAAATGGAAATAAAATCTAGAACTTGTCATGCCTTCTGATTGATGTTTTGTTTTGTTTGATAAGTTTTTCCCGTATCATTCATAAATATGATGTAAGGCCAAAAAGAAAAATATGTCTGTTTCCGGTAACCCGACCGACCCTATTTTTAAGCGCCGACCCTAAAGGTTTTTTTCGCTTTTCGCACACACACAAAAAAACACAAAAAACGGGAGGTAATCGGTCGATGAGACTTCACAATCGAAGAGACTTACCTCCCATTTCCGTCGTCATGCGAAAAAAACATGGCGGCCAATGACGCCGGGAATCCCTCTGAAAACGTAAGAAAAAGGTTTTTAAAAAAAACTTTAAAAAACCGACCGACCCTATTTTTTCAGTGATGTTACCAGAAACAGACATATTTTTCTTTTTGGCCCAATGAATAGACCTGCATTTCAGATTGACCTGTTGTTGTTTTGAGAGACAATATTAATACATGTACATTTGTATTTAAAGGTCCTTGTCTACATTTTTATACCAAAATCGCCATTTGACCATTAAAATGCAGAGTCTATTATCTACAAATATCAACAATACACCCCCTTTCGATCAGGAAAGACGAAGCCAGTGTAGCCATTTGAAAATTCATTGTAGTATTCCAGCGTAGTACTCATAGTAGGATATCCTTATTTGGAAAATGCCAAGCGCAAAACTCCTCTCAAATCCCGTGCATTTCGTGCGTTTAAAAAAAGCTTGGACAGCACTCCAGTGTCAAACTGTTGCTGCACTTGTTTGGGCGTGGCTATAAGCATAGTGACATGAATTTGATTGGTCAGTATTTCTAGGCAAAGCACATGTTCTCAGCAAACAGAAAACAAAATATTGGAAGCGTGAGTCACGCTACCCAAAAATAAAATCTTTTTTTACATATATTTTTTTCTATAACTTTTTTCCCCATGGTTCATTCATCATTTGACAAAATTTTGTATCGAAATCTAACCATAACTAAAAAAAGCAAAAATGTAGACGACCACCTTTAAGATATGGGTTTGGAAAATGGCTAGTATGGTCACTGTTGTACACTAATCAGCCCTGAAAGTCCAACACATGGTGTACTCGCCTTTGGTTAGTGATTCTGAAAATTTACTAGCCAGAGAGCAAACTTTACTAGCCATGCCAACAATTTATTTCTGCAACTTTACTCGTATTTGGCGAGTAGATGAACATTTTGACTCGCTAGTTACATGTTTGGCAAGTAAATACTCGTAACTTTCAGGCCTGTCAATACATGTCTAAATAGTAACGGCTACAGACAGCATTTGCAGTTTGAAAAGCCAACCTAGTATTTGTGGCCAGTGACTCTTTAGGGTGAGGTCATACAACATTTGCTGATTTATCGCCTTGCTTTTGTATCAACTGTGGATACATGAGACTGTAACACTAACAGGGACACCTATCCGGGATATCCCATGATCCTGTGTTCCAACAAGGTGGAAATCAATTCATGAGGTTTATTTAATTTTTTTTCCCTTCGAAAGTGGTGTATGGCTGCCTAAATAGCGGGGTAAATACGGTCGTACATAAAAATCCACTCGTGCAAAAACATGAGTGAACCTGGGAGTTTCATTCCATGAACGAAGAAGAAGGAGATTTATTGATTTATTTTTAAAAAGAGAACGACTTCAAGACTTGCACTGACAATGTGTGTCATGTGCTGTTGTATGGCCTTGCTATTGTATTCACTGTGAATACGTGTGATTGCAACAGGGACACCTATCCCATGATCCTGTGCGCCAACAAGGTGGACCTTGTTCATCAGAGGAAAGTGTCTGAGGAGCAAGTCAAGGAGCTGGCCACTAAACTCAGGGTAATTCAGCATTCGTTGTTCTGTGTGTTTTGTTTTTATTTATTTATGATTTATTTTATTTCCCAGGGGATAGTTTACAGATTGGGCGAGGGATGTATTTCCCTTCAGTTTTCTGCAGACTCTCCTCATGGTGCAAACACCCCTGTGTGAACTCATGATATGATCCCGAAGAAGAAGTGAGGTGTGTGGCGAACGGTGTGGGCCACATAAAACAAAACAAACGAAGATTGAAAAATAACAAACGAGAAAGAATAGACGTTAACAAGGCTTTATTAACAGAACACAGACAGAAAAGAAACCTACTTAAACCTAAACTGAGAAAGAAAAGCCTACCAAAAGAATAAACTAACGAAAGCAAAGAAGACAAAATAAGAAAATAGAAGTGTAGAATAATAACCTACCTATTCTACCACATTCCCTACTGCACCTTTCTACCGTTCGCTGTCCTAGCCTGCACTGATTCCTACACAGCTCATACACACACGTCACAGCTCATACACACACGTCATTCGCAAAACATTCAACCATGACTATAAACTAATTCACGTGCATCCTGAATCTCTCGTCACAAGCGTCCTTTGACTTACCACATTCATACCCTGTTCATTCCGAACACTAACACTTGTGACAGTAGCACAATTTTTCACAAGAGTAACCTCACCTTTACGACATGTCATTGACAGTACTTTACCTTGCTTTACCTTTAGCGCTATGGTATAGTCTTTTCTGTGTTGCTTTGTGCAGATTCCTTACATAGAGACCAGTGCCAAGGACCCGCCTCTCAACGTGGACCTCGCATTTCACCAGGTTGTTAGAGTCATCAGGTAAGGGTGTTTTGTCAAAGCCAACAATTCTTTCGTAAAGTCTTCAGGATATACTTATTTGATTAGAGTGATAAAACCTACAAATGCCCTCAGATCACTTTAAAAGTTGAAGACTGCTTCCCAGTTTGCAGAAGCAAGTGTTTTAAAAGCTTAATTAAATGTGTTAAAACAGACAAAGAAGGGGGGGGGGGGGGGGGGCTCGGTCGGTAGCGGCGTTGGCTTCGAAACCAGTTGC
The DNA here is from genome assembly GCF_037325665.1 of Littorina saxatilis. NCBI lineage: Eukaryota > Metazoa > Mollusca > Gastropoda > Littorinimorpha > Littorinidae > Littorina > Littorina saxatilis. Next base: position 37,420,906 of record NC_090256.1, read on the forward strand.
TATCGTTCGGCGAGGGATTTATTTCCCAGAGTCAACTTTGTGTAGACTCTCCTCGCTGTCCGGACACCCCCGTGTGCACGATTAACTCTCTTCATGCCACCGGCGGTAGCGTCCGCCAGCCTTTGTGTCTATACCACTGCACCACCGTCGGTAGCTACCGCCGAGAAAAATGTATGTCGTCAACTGTCGTAAACGGGCTCATTTGCATACTGACCTCTAGTACAACGCATGCGTACTGAATAAGAACGTTTTAACTTCCGCCATCTTCCTTCAAATTGCGGGAGCGTGCTTGTTTTCGATGTGAAAACTACAAAAGAAGATTCGTTTGTGGCGATTTGTGGTGTAGAGATGTAATGGGCGCTTTTTGGGCAGAGTTGTTAGGCAATAATGACAGCGACGACGATGCTTTTGAAGGATTTTCTTTGGAAGAGGTCGCCGAATCGATGAGGAAACTGCACATGCGATCCGAGTGTTGCAAGCACCAGAGCCAGAGTCTGATTCCGATGAAGAATACGACGAAGTGATCGGAGATTCGAAAATCAGTGTTTACAATTGTGACAGGTTACGAGTTCTGTGAGTTTCAACCTTTTTATTTTCGCTGTGTGACCGTGTCGTCTTCTGCTACACAAGTTTGAGCATCAATGTCTTGTACATTCATTTTGTCATTCTCACAAAAAATTTCAGGGCAATGCAATGAAAACTTTTTTTTTAATGATTTTTTTAATTCGGTAGGTGGTTAAATTACCAATTTCCCCCAAAATGCTTGGTTTACAGGTATAGGAAGAGTGTAAAATTACATGGCGTGAGAAGAGTTAAGAACCCAAGTTGACAGCGAAAGTCTCGGGGCTTGTAGTTGGAAACACGCAAACACGCATGCATGGAAAAGAGAGAACAAAATGGGTAGCGCCGTACTGTATGGAAAGCTTGCTTTCCCAAGGACTACATAAAAATCTTATCCTTATCTTATGTTATCCTAGAGGGAGTATCCCTTTGACTTGTTTTGATATTTACACCATTTGATTATTAGATGAAATATCGAGTTGTCAGTTTAACTTCATAACTATAATGGGTTTTCTGTCTGCTACACAGCTGGTAACTGCAGTTGGGGTCATTTCAGTATGAAGCAGGTTGATATTAACTAAGCTTGGTTTGCTTCTTCCTCATCCACCCTTTATCTAGAAATGTTGGTTATACATGTACATGTATACATGGAACCGAATGCCCGAAGCACAAGAATCACCGTTGGAGGCAAGGCCAGTCAAACAGGATTGAGATTTTAGAGCCAATTTCTTTGCCCTACAAAAACTGCTATAGGTACACAAAGGTTCCCAAGAGCATACAAGGAGACTGCAGCAGCCAGACCCAATCACAAACAGAGCTCCACAACTGACAGGTGTCTAGCCGGCAACGTAGAAGAAACGTGGAGCTCTTTGCTGGCAGACAACTCTGCAGAGTCTGCTGTGAAGGGTGATGCGCTAGTCTCCCTGTCACATACACTTTTGGGAATGTGCATAAAGTTTCATCTGTAAACCAAGAAGGATTATCTGATGTTTTTAAGGGATGGATGGAGGAGGGAGTATGTGCTGGCTGAAGAGTACTTGCTTACATTTTAACTTTTTTTCCTCTTTCTTTACAAGGGCTCAGCCAGCTCACTTGAAAACCCAGCGTCAAAAGCGAGTGGGCAAGAAGAAAAGGTGCGCCATCTTGTAGCCCTCAGCTGCCCTGGGAACTACACAACACACAGACCATGATTGCACCACATCTCTCGCCCAATCTGACCAACAGTCCAAAGTTATGCATCTCTCTTCTTTTTTTCTTTCTTTTTTTTTACTTCTTGTTCTCTGCAGTTTCTGTGGTGAGTCATGCATTGTATGCACGAGGCATTTACATTTACTAGAGCTCATTCAATCTGAAATGGGAGGGAAGTTAATGTGAGAGAGAGAGAGAGAGAGAGTGTGTGTGTGTGTCTGTGTGTGTGTGTGTGTGAGAGAGAGAGAGTTTGTGTTTGTGTGAGAGAGAGTGTGTGTGTGTGGGTGTGTGTGTGAGTGAGAGAGAGAGAGTGTGTGTGTGTGTGTGTGTCACTGTCTGTTCCTGTGAATGAATACGTTCACTTTTTTATGGATGCATACATCAATGTTTCAATGAGAAACTAGTAAGGAAAATGTTTCTCAGTGCCTGTAATTTTTTTTCATCCATGGCTCAAAGTTGTATAGTTTTACAATTCCAAAATTGTGTGGCTTTGCTTAGCTTTTTAACATGTTGGTCGTGGAAGTTACAACTGAAATAGTTTGTTGGAAAGTAAATGGCTGGCTGTCTAAGATTGTGCTTCTTTCCATTTTTAGTGTAGAAACAACATGTGGAGTAAAAATGTGTGACTTACAAACTTTTCTAATGCATTTGTATAGTGATCCTTTTTACATTTAGTCAAGTTTTGACTAAATGTTTTAACATAGAGGGGGGAATCGAGACGAGGGTCGTGGTGTATGTGTGTGTGTCTGTCTGTGTGTGTGTGTAGAGCGATTCAGACTAAACTACTGGGCCGATCTTTATGAAATTTGACATGAGAGTTCCTGGGTATGATATCCCTGGACGTTTTTTTCATTTTTTCGATAAATACCTTTGATGACGTCATATCCGGCTTTTTGTAAAAGTTGAGGCGGCACTGTCACACCCTCATTTTTCAATTAAATTGATTGAAATTTTGGCAAAGCAATCTTCGACGAAGGCCGGGGTTTGGTATTGCATTTCAGCTGGGTGGCTTAAAAACTAATGAGTGAGTTTGGTCATTAAAAATCGGAAACTTGTAATTAAAATTATTTTTTTATTAAACGATCCAAAAACAATTTCATCTTATTCTTCGTCATTTTCTGATTCCAAAAACATATACATATGTTATATTTGGATTAAAAACAAGCTCTGAAAATTAAAAATATAAAAATTATGATCAAAATTAAATTTCCTAAATCGATTCAAAAACTATTTCATCTTATTCCTTGTCGGTTCCTGATTCCAAAAACATATAGATATGATATGTTTGGATTAAAAACACGCTCAGAAAGTTAAAACGAAGAGAGGTACAGTAAAGCGTGCTATGAAGCACAGCACAATCGCTACCGCGCCAAACAGGCTCGTCACTTTCACTGCCTTTTGCACTAGCGGCGGACTACGTTCAGTTTCATTCTGTGAGTTCCACAACTTGACTAAATGTAGTAATTTCGCCTTACGCGACTTGTTTTCCTTTCTTTTTTTTTTGTAGAGGAAAGGGAGAAAAAAATTTCACGAAGCATGTATTTGGTTGGTATGACTTCTTTTATAATCATGTTTCAAATAAGTGTTATGAGTTTGTATAATAGTGTGTCAAAACAGGTGTTGACAGTCAAAGAAGAAATCATTGCTTAAAGTGGTGTTAGCATGTGATACAAGGGCAGCAACTTGATGTACATTTTCTGATTGATTTCTGTTGTGAGAGTTATGTCCTCATGATGATTTATCTTTAATTTGGGTCTGCAGAGCGGACCAGTCTAGGTGATGGTACTTTTCATGAATGATGAGTTATTAATGGCATTTTATCGCTTAATGTACCATTTTGTGCGAAAGTCTTTCTGTTTTTTGGGTTGTTTTACATAATGCACATGTATACACTGTAGCTTCATTTTCTGTTTCAAAAGAACAGAGTTCACTTGTGCGTGGTTGACATCAGTGTCATAATTTGCCATGTTCATGCCTTTTTTACAGTGATTATTGATTTCCATTTATTTTACATGTAGGTCATGTATTTTTCACACGTTTGGTGAATTTTTATTTTGTTATTTTTGCTTCATGTATATTAGAAATATACACATATATGCATGTATTGTGCAATTTTGTTTTAACATATTTACATTATATACATGATGTAGTTGTGAAGAGACCCACAGACACAATGGGAAGAGCATACAACACAGTGGTTTTTTTTAACTGTTCATTTGATATGTTTGTAATGCAGAAGAATTTGATGTTCTTTTTTATGGGGAATTCTAGATTAAAGATTCGTTATAGCATTTTCTTTTCAGTTGCATGGTTTTTATTGACTCACATGCGAAGCAAAAGTGAGTCTATGTACTCACCCGAGTCGTCCGTCCGTCCGTCCGTCCGGCCGTCCGGAAAACTTTAACGTTGGATATTTCTTGGACACTATTCAGTATATCAGTACCAAATTTGGCAAGATGTTGTATGATGACAAGGCCCCAAAAAACATACATAGCATCTTGACCTTGCTTCAAGGTCAAGGTCGCAGGGGCCATAAATGTTGTCTAAAAAACAGCTATTTTTCACATTTTTCCCATTTTCTCTGAAGTTTTTGAGATTGAATATCTCACCTATATATGATATATAGGGCAAAGTAAGCCCCATCTTTTGATACCAGTTTGGTTTACCTTGCTTCAAGGTCAAGGTCACAGGAGCTCTTCAAAGTTGGATTGTATACATATTTTGAAGTGACCTTGACCCTGAACTATGGAAGATAACTGTTTCAAACTTAAAATTTATGTGGGGCACATGTTATGCTTTCATCATGAGACACATTTGGTCACATATGATCAAGGTCAAGGTCACTTTGACCCTTATGAAATGTGACCAAAATAAGGTAGTGAACCACAATAAGTGACCATATCTCATGGTAGAAAGAGCCAATAAGCACCATTGTACTTCCTATGTCTTGAATTAACAGCTTTCTGTTGCATGACCTTGGATGACCTTGACCTTGGGTCACATGTATTTTGGTAGGAAAAATGTGTAAAGCAGTTCTTAGTGTATGATGTCATTGCTCGGTTTAGTCATTTGACCTTGACCCTGAAGGACAAGGTCATGTCAAGGTCAAGCATGTGAGTCGTATGGGCTTTACCCTTCTTGTTCAACTTTGTTTCCTTCTTTAAAGTTTTTTTCCCGCAGTGGGGCACTGCGGTTATGAAATTAAAGGCCCCTCCTGTTTTTGGAACCGCAGGAGCTTTCTAGTTTGCTGTTAGGTAGATTTTTGGTTCCTCTTTCCTGTCATGCTCTCTTTTTCTTCATGAATTCTTTTCTTTTTTCTGCCTTCTTGCTCATTCACCTGTATTTTTTCCAAAAATCTCTTCTCTTGCCGCTTGTCTCGCGATTCATGTATAGTTTAATCTGTTAGTGTTCTGATGTAAGTCCAGCAGTAGATAGGTTAAGCCTATTTTAACATACTGGAAACTGGTAATCTTCCAGTAGGTATTAATTTAGTTTTACTAAAGCCTGCTGGGACACAAGTAATGGGTTAGTGCATTTGTAAACAGGAATCGCTTGACAAGTGGCCCCCTTCATCCCCCTTCCTCGTCCTGATATGGCTCTGCGTAGTCGGCTGGACGTTAAGCAACAAATAAACAAAAATCTTTAAAGTTTTTTTGTTTTGCTTTTATTTTTGTTTTGTTCAAACAAACTTTTTAACAGTAACAAGGACAGGAGTTTCTCTGTACCAGAATGAAGAGTTGTAAATCTTTTAAAGAGCGTTTTGAGAACTTTTGTAATTGTATTGCTACTTGTTTTAATTTCAGAGTTGACAAAAACTATTCAGTATAGCATTTCCTGATTATCAATTTATTGTGGGATTAAATTGGGGTGTGAAAAGGTACTGATAATGTACATTCAGCTTTCTAACTAGCTGTTCAAGGCAATCGAGGCATGAAATTATCAAATAAAATAATCATATTTTAGATTAAATAACAGTATAGGCATGCACCAGACAATTTTTGGAAAACAAATATGCAAAATGGTATGATCTGGGAATCTCAAGAGTTACGATCTCAGGAGATTTTAAAGTGCCAGAACAGAAAAATCTCGTGGCTGCACCCACTATCACAAGTATTGAGTTGAAAGTGTCATATTTTGCTGCTTTATTTTGTATATCATGGGGTTTATTGTTCTTGCAAGAAATTGATTTTCAAGCAGCCCGGTTTGGGGGGGGGGGGGGGGGGGGGGGCAGGGGCAGAGGGGAAGTCTGTTTCTTTATTTCTTGAGGAAAATCCAATCTGACTTCTTTAAAGCTGAACACAGCATTACCACGGTCTTTCTAAGAAAGAGACAGAGAATTTGCATTTATGTCTTCTTCAAATGAAACCAAAAATGAATTCCTCTTTGTTTCTGTTAAAGCTTGTTCTTGTTTTGAATCTGTTTGTACAAGAATCCTTTGGCCCATCATTTGTTTTGAGTGCTTTTCTTATCTGTGATAGATTTTTCACAGATTTTATTTCAGAGCGTCTGGCTTTGTTTGCACAGTGTTGCAATGCCGCCCTTTTGTAGATGTGATTTTGCGTTTGCCAAATTGGGAACATTTGGATTGTGCCATGGAAGAGAATATTATTAGTACAGTGGAACCCCCAATTTAAGACTCCCTCCTTTTTGAGAACTAAATTTCTCAGTTTTCTTTTTCTGGAGGTCTTAAAAGGGGGTTCCACTGCACTGTGTGTGGTGGGGGAAAGATAAGATAGAAATCTACATGGAGGAACAAAATCAGGAGCCGTCTCATAATTGTAAGTAAGTGGTGGGGGGGGGGGGGGGGCGTCCACGCACTTAGAAGCCCTTGTGTGCAAAAATAAGTACATGTGGGAGTTGCAGCCCGAGTTCACAGAAAAGGAGAATGCTATGTGCTATTTATAGAAAACAACAAACTAACTCTCAAAAATCTAAGTGAGGAGGCAGCATACAAAATAGACCATGTTCAGAAATAACTCTGTATAGGCTGAGAAAGAGGGAATACTCTTGCTTTTAGTAAGTCAAACGGTCCCACGATACATTATATGAGCGTCACCAACACAGGGTGTGCCTGAAACGGGTGAAAAAGGAGCACGTGCAGAAAGCTTGCTTTGCTACACGCAGAATTCACTTTTTTGACAACCCATACAAAAGCAGAACAATGGTGACTGTGTATGACCCATACAAAAGCAGAACAATGGTGACTGTGTATGACCCATACAAAAGCAGAACAATGGTGACTGTGTATGACCCATACAAAAGCAGAACAATGGTGACTGTGTATAACCCATACAAAAGCAGAACAATGGTGACTGTGTATGACCCATACAAAAGCAGAACAATGGTGACTGTGTATAACCCATACAAAAGCAGAACAATGGTGACTGTGTATGACCCATACAAAAGCAGAACAATGGTGACTGTGTATAACCCATACAAAAGCAGAACAATGGTGACTGTGTATGACCCATACAAAAGCAGAACAATGGTGACTGTGTATGACCCATACAAAAGCAGAACAATGGTGACTGTGTATGACCCATACAAAAGCAGAACAATGGTGACTGTGTATAACCCATACAAAAGCAGAACAATGGTGACTGTGTATAACCCATACAAACGCGACAGTTATTTCCAGAATTCGTCTTATTGGGTTTGGTATTGAGTGACCCCAAGCCTCTGAAAATAGATTTGATGGAACGTTTAGTGACTAAGCAAGTTTTTTTTGTCACCTATCGTAAACAATATTATCAGAAGGAGAAATCTGCGAGCTCGATCTTCAATTGGAGCCGAATTTGATTGAGGGATATCGGCCTTCACTGAGTGAGAAAGAAAAATGTTAAATTTGTAACATCATCTTCTTTTGCGTTCGTGGGCTGAAACTCCCACGTACACTACGTGTTTTTTGCTCGAGTGGAATTTTACGTGTATGACCGTTTTTACCCCGCCATTTAGGCAGCCATACGCCGCTTTCGGGGGAAAATTTGTAACATTATTTCGGTATTCATGCGTACTTGTATTATTATCTCGAGCTTTAGGAACATGTAATTCTTTCTCGTATTTCGTTGCTTTTGTGATAATGGATTGTACTGCCTTTTTCTGTCTCTGTTTTGTTGTTTTTACAGTCATTTTGTATTTTTCTACTTTCCTCTGTCTGGGGAAAACAAGAAGCAAAATCCTTGAAGCATAATATATGTGTAAAATGAGACCAGTACTGATACAGAGAAAGGTGCATCCATTGAGTTTTGTTACTGATTTTTTTTTCAATCGAAATAGTCACCATCATTTAAAAAAAAAATTAACCTGCATCAGTAAGATCATGGACAATATCTCAGTTGTGCATGCTTTGAATTAAATGGGATATTATTAATTCCGCGCTTATTTTTCAGTAATACAACTTTGAAAGCTGCCAGGCATGAGGTTTTCAGCTGATGAGAATAATATACATCTTAAATTTAATATGAAAACCTTGCCAGTAAAGTGAGCTTGATCGATGTGCCTCTCTCTCTCTCTCTCTCTCTCACACATGCACACAAACATACACACACACTCACATACCTGCAGGTTTTTTCATGTAAGATTTTGTGGATTAATCATGCAGCCTATTGCAGCAGTTGGAACTGGTTCACGGAAGTTTGATGCATGAAGTCATTGAAGATGCGTGTTCTTGGTATCCGTCTGTATTTGTGTTCTGAAAGTGTACTTCATCTTAGTTTGTCATAAATGAATCGCAAATTTCTATTTCTGTGCAACTTTTCTATAATTCATAATAAAGTGCATACATGTGTATGTCCGTATGTTTACAGCAAAAAGCTGTCTTGGTTTTAGCATGATACAGAAGGATCTGTGTGTATCTGTTAATGTATTTGTACCATTTTTTTTTCAAATTTGTAGAGGCAAGGTTTTGAAGTATTCAGTAATGTATTTATGTATGAATTAGTGTTCCGTTTTGCTTATCTGCATAATGATTTGATGAGTCCGAAAGTCATGAATCTATTTTTACACACTCGCACAACAATAAATACTTTTTCTTTCAGCCTTCAATACATAATTATGTTTGTTTTGTTTGCTTGACAGAAAACATTCTTTGGGCAGTTACTCTAACTCTGCCTCTTCAGCAGATGTAGATGTCAGGACAAAAAATATTTCACGTAGACATTGATAGCAAGTCATATCAACAAGAAGAGCAAATCGACGTCATCGCGGAATTTTGGCGTAACTCATTTTTAACAGCTTTTCAGGAGAAGGCCAACACTGATTATATAATCATATTATGTACACATTTTTAATCGTTCGTGGTATGAGTAGAAAAGTAAAAATAATGTTGCCATTAGTATTTAAGAAAAATATTTTTCATGGAGAATGATTTATTTAAAGCTCAAAAACATCAAAATCGCCAAGTATCGAGTGAAGCCAAAATTCCATGATGATATCGAAATGGTTGATCGACTCCCCTTTCGCTATAGCAGGGCGCAGTTGCTTACTAGCGCCAGTGTGACTTGGATAATAGGTCATTGTAATATAAACAATTTGTGAGGGTCATCTGAGACTATGAAATAACACAATTTTAAAGCTCCCAGTTTTAATAACCTTTATTTTCACTTTTTCACTCAACCTTCCCTGAAGTTTTATAAGGATCAACCCAACTTTCAATATGTCTACAGGGCTAACACCAAACAAAAGGTGAAAAACCTGAAAGGCCGGGGTCTACGGTGGCAGGGCCAACGGAAGCCGAGGCTTTTTTCTTTTCTTGTGGAAGCAAAGAACAGCCTCGCCTAGTACCAAAATGTATGTTTATAAATTACAAAATGCACATTTGCCTCCATTAACCATCCTAACAACAACAAAATTATTTTAAAGTTTTACTGAAAAAAACGGATTTTCCGGTTTTCAAAAAACGGATTTCTGGAACCAGAAAGGTGTTAGCCTTGTGTCTAGAGTGAAATGTCAAAGGTCATCTGAGCCCATGGATGAACCCAATATCAAAGTTCTATCTTCAAAAACAGCCAAGAAAATGAGAAATAGCCTTTTTGACTCACATGCGAAGCAAAAGTGAGTCTATGTACTCACCCGAGTCGTCCGTCCGTAAAACTTTAACGTTGGATATTTCTTGGACACTATTCAGTCTATCAGTACCAAATTTGGCAAGATGGTGTATGATAACAAGGCCCCAAAAAACATACATAGCATCTTGACCTTGCTTCAAGGTCAAGGTCGCAGGGGCCATAAATGTTGTCTAAAAAACAGCTATTTTTCACATTTTTCCCATTTTCTCTGAAGTTTTTGAGATTGAATACCTCACCTATATATGATATATAGGGCAAAGTAAGCCCCATCTTTTGATACCAGTTTGGTTTACCTTGCTTCAAGGTCAAGGTCACAGAAGCTCTTCAAAGTTGGATTGTATACATATTTTGAAGTGACCTTGACCCTGAACTATGGAAGATAACTGTTTCAAACTTAAAAATTATGTGGGGCACATGTTATGCTTTCATCATGAGACACATTTGGTCACATATGATCAAGGTCAAGGTCACTTTGACCCTTATGAAATGTGACCAAAATAAGGTAGTGAACCACTAAAAGTGACCATATCTCATGGTAGAAAGAGCCAATAAGCACCATTGTACTTCCTATGTCTTGAATTAACAGCTTTGTGTTGCATGACCTAGGATGACCTTGACCTTGGGTCAAGGTCACATGTATTTTGGTAGGAAAAATGTGTAAAGCAGTTCTTAGTGTATGATGTCATTGCTAGGTTTAGGTCAAGCATGTGAGTCGTATGGGCTTTGCCCTTCTTGTTTTTATTTTTTTTATGTGAACTCGACCCTTTGCTTGAAATTTGATCATGCACAACTCGCTTTTTATTGCCTAGAGGTCACCAAGGCCTGCAAGTGTGTTGAAAGCTCTAGCTTCATTCAGATTTAAACATCGCAGAATGACCCTCAGTAGACAATGTACAGAAATAACTGTCGGGTTGGCATGGGTTGTGAAAGTTTTCTCTTGGGCAACATTGAGGCACACTTTCCCATGTGACACAATCTCTGACTGGTGCCATGTGTGGTGACGCACCTCGCTCATGATTGGACAATGTTTGAAGAAAGTTTTAAAGACATACTCTCACAACCTACGCAATCCTGACACCTATTCTGAAATTCGTCTATTGCTCAAACATGTTACATAATTAGTTGTTGCAGGCGTTGCCTGAAGTTTTACTGATTTCCAATACACCAAGTTCACTACATGTACAAGTGAAGTCCTACAGAAGAGTGTGTGTGTGTGAACGTGTGTGTAGCAAGGCATGCGCTCCCCTGTTCAACCATAGAAAGACAGCAGCTACACTCTCACTCAACACAAAAACACGGAGACCGAAGGCTTGAAACTAGAATAATTTATTTTTGAGTGGTAGCAAGGAGACAATGTATTGCAGTAAGCTTGCCTGCCACCAATGCACAGAAAACAAACCTGATTGCGAGTTCACAAGCCAATCTCAACTTGACTACCAACGGGTTTTTTATTATTTGTTTATGGGAGTGTTTTTTCTTAAAGTGGTATGTGTAATTTGTGAATACAGAAACACGGTACATGCAATACTGCAAACTTGTTTAGAACAAGAAGTCAAACTTTTCAAAAGTCAAGCAGTGGAATAATCAGAAAGCTAAACAACCGAATGCCAAAAAAGAATAGGTCAGAAAAGTTCTGGCATTTGTAGTACAGCAGTCCCTCTCATGAACGGACACCCTTGGGCCATAGCAAAACTGTCCGTACATTGCAGGTGTCCGGTCACGGGAGGGGTAACCACACCACCCCCTCCCCCATACACTCACAAAGAGACACACAAACAACAGGATTGAGTCTATGCTAATCACTTCTTGTGGCTACTAAACAATAAACTCCTAATACTTCTTTAAACGTTCTGTAAAAAGGATTTGTATGAAAAGTGTTGAAAAGAAGAGATAAAATAAATCCTCAAGGCAGTGAACACACTCACCATGCACTGACATACGAAAGCAGCCACACAAACACAGCACAGAGGAGCGTGTGCAGATGCTTTGCAAGAATAAGCTTGAAAACCAGTTTGAATAAATAGCAGCAGATAGAGCTGCATGTCATAATCATGTAATTTATTTTTTTCTTGTCTGGCTTTATTGACTGCATGCCGATCATGTGGCATGGCAGTGACTTTTCACTCTTCAGTCGGAAATACACTGTACATAACACAGCTCCCATTCTCCCTCACGTAATGCCTACCCCAAGCCGTGACAACTGATGCTTGGAAATTGTGTGGAAGAGTTTGTTTGTTTGTTTATTTGTTGCTTAACGTCCAGCCGACTACGCAGAGCCATATCAGGACGAGGAAGGGGGGGATGAAGGGGGCCACTTGTCAAGGGATTCCTGTTTACAAATGCACTAACCCATTACTTGTGTCCCAGCAGGCTTTAGTAAAACTAAATTAATACCTACTGGAAGATTACCAGTTTCCAGTTTGTTAAAATAGGCTTAACCTATCTACTGCTGGACTTACATCAGAACACTAACAGATTAAACTATACATGAATCGCGAGACAAGCGGCAAGAGAAGAGATTTTTGGAAAAAATACAGGTGAATGAGCAAGAAGGCAGAAAAAAGAAAAGAATTCATGAAGAAAAAGAGAGCATGACAGGAAAGAGGAACCAAAAATCTACCTAACAGCAAACTAGAAAGCTCCTGCGGTTCCAAAAACAGGAGGGGCCTTTAATTTCATAACCGCAGTGCCCCACTGCGGGAGTGTGGAAGAGTACACCTCTCTATTTCTCTCCAATGCTCTTCCTGCTGACATGCAGTGACACCGGACACCCCACAGAGTTTAGCCAGCTAACCCTCCACCCCCCCTCCCTCTCTCTCTCCCTCCCTCCAGCCATGTACTGTGGAGTACTGTTGGGGGCTGTGGCCAGAGAGGCCAGCTGCACTGTTCACTCAGAGCAAAACCAGTTGACAGTGTCGTAACTTTTGACAAAGCAAGACAACTGAAGGGTTCATAGATTAGGCAACCGACTCACTGGTCAAGGCTGAGGGGAAACAAGAGTATCTTGTCAATGAAAGAGGTTACACACAGACACACGATGCTGAGAACTGTGGCCGGTTTTTCACTCACTTTCGCTCAGGACCTTCATCGACTGTGGTTTCTGTTGTTTACGTCCAACAGACAAGAATAAAGAGCTCAGTGCAGTTTCATGTTGGCATCTTCGCTTGTACTCCACTCCTGACCAAAACTACCCCCCCCCCCCCCCCCCCTCCTCAGTGATGGGTACACGTGCACTCAAGTTATCAGTGACTGTCATCACGCCATTGCGGCTGTGATCTTTGTACCAAGAACCGGACTGCTCTGTTATCGATTTTGTTGTGGTGAAAATTTGACGATGGTCTGTCCGTACATTGGAGGTATGACCTGCTGTTGGGACCGAAAATGAGTGTCCGCGTCCACGTTTTGCAGGTGTCTGTTTAAGGGGGGGCAAATATAGAAGGAAAACACTCCGTGCCGAGCAAATGTGTATGTACATGTCAAGTGTCCGCTCACGCCGGGGGCCGTACATTGCAGGGACTGCTGTAGAGCAGATCCAGATTCAAGAAATGAAATTGATTTTAGTTTTAAATTTTTTTTTTCTTTTTTTTTTTCAAAATTATTCCTCCGCTTTCTTGCCTAAAACGAGACAAAGAGAAAAAAACTGAAGTTATAATGCAAGAATCCATTCCAAAGCAAAGAAAAAATTCATATTGTGAGTAAGATTGATAATGCTACAGTGTGCCTTGTCTGGTACAAACACTGTCTGAAGCTGTCCACGTCCGAGTCAAGCTTGGAGCCTTTGTCAGGCATTATTCGCTGACTAACAATTATGAACAACGCAAATGATCTTCAGCCCATTCTGCTGGGAGAAATCAAATCAAGTCAAACTCATAAAGTCGCTCACGTTTACTGAGCTGAACAAGAAAACGGTCTCAATGGTTGATGCAAACATTCAAGTACAGTAGAAGCAGAGACAAAATTTAAAGAAGCCGTCAATCAATTCAAAAACCACAGAAAATGTAATGAAACTTTCAAGAAATTAAACCGTCAAAGCACAACCCAAATCAAGCGTGCCAAGGCCTAGTCTTGTTGTTACTGATAATCCTTCAGACTATAGTTTTCTGCTTTTCACAAAAAGAGTATAAACATCTCCGTTAGATGCTGAAAGTGAATTTTCGTAGCATTCTATCGCATTGTTTCTGTAGGATACAAGACTTAGCTCAAACAAAATTCAAAAACAAAACTGATTCACAAAAACCGTAGTTGAAAAAGGAAACACTTCAAATCTAAAACATACAGTTCTTTTTCGAGGAAATTAAGCAGTACAATGAAGTAACACACTTTGAGAACATCAGCTCGTGTGGAGTTCACATACCTGTCAAGTACTTTTGGCCTCTGACCATAGTAAATGGCATAAGAAACCATAGTTGGGGATCAAAAACCATAGTTAATGCGTGGATCAGGATGTGGTTAAACGCACAAATTCAACTTCTCACACATACACACTAAACCAATCAGATTGTTTTTCGCAAACTAAAAGTAAAACACATAAATTCCTTTCTACACAAACTGCTCTTTATTTACCACTACATGTAATACATTTACACTGCACTCTTGTTCGTTCATTTTTTTGGTCACTTGTCACTTGTGTTCTTTGTTGTATTCATCTGTGCAAATCTTTGCTTTGTCAATCATGCTGCCAGTCACCTTAAAATCATGGCAGCATTCATCAGAGTTAATTTTGACCTGTAAGAAGGCAGTCAGTGTGTCAGCTCCCAGACTGTGATCAACATTTTCCTCACACAGGCCACGTAGAACTGGCGCACATCATGCCAGAACTTCTGTTGTGTGGCTGGTGCAAGCTCCTCCTCAGAAATGAATGAACGGCATTTTTTTTTAAAAATGCTGAAAATGCGTATGGTTTGAGGTATACGACGTAGGACCCAAAAAACACCGAAAAACCGTAAGAATTACGCAGAATGCGTAGGACTTGACAGGTATGAGTTCAGTTCTGTCCAATAGCAAGAAAATTCAACTGTTGATGAAAAGAACATTCAAATCTACACCAAAATGACAAAACTGGAACAATGCCAAAGGTGAATTAGAATACAATCCTGTACAGATCTGCTCACAGCCGAGTCGGCCTGCAAACCAGAAAGAAAAATCCAAATGCATCCAATTGAAGTTGCCCGTGTTTCCATTTTCTCCCGAAGCTGTAACACTGCTGTGCATCAGTAGGCACACTGTCTATGCGGCTGTTAGAACTGGCATCGAAGCGATAACCTTCGAGTGGAGGAAAAGATATCGAATAGTCCAGGGGGAAAAAAGCAACAGCAGTAACGTTCACCAACAAGAAGAGCAAACGCTCGATCGAGTCACTTTCGCAGTTCTGAATATTATATGAGGCATCAGATGGACAGGAAGAAATTGCTACAGTAAAACCTGTCTCTAACGGACACCCTTGGGGAATGGTAATAGTGTCCCTATTAGACAGGTGTCCCTTCTTCACAGGTGGAGGGGCCGGGGCAATATTTTACAAAGAGCACGTAAAATGAACAAGACACTTTTTGTCAGTCCTGTAGTATGTATTTATTGGATTGAACATGAGACTCACTGAAAATGTGAGTAAACAAATGATACATGTAGCAAACAACAACAACAACATCCCCCCACCCCCCCCCCCCCCCCCCCCCCCTAACCCGTTCCCTACCCACACTGTGTATCAAACTTACGCAAGTCGGACGTCACAAAGCTAAAAATAGCTGACTCTTCATCAGTCATTCAACGGGAAATTCCGCAGTGTGTCTCGACCAAATTGGGTCAGCTCTTGTTTCATTCAGTTTTTCTAGTCTCAGCATAAATGCATGGAACAAAAATTTAGCTGTGTTAACTATTGTTTCCTTCGAACGATTGCTTACAAAGAGAGAGAGATCATCACGTCTTCTTTTTCCGATTTGATCCTCGCGATCTGTGTTTTACCACATCCCATCTCCTTCGCCACATCTTGGCATGATTGGCCGCTATCTAGTTTTTTCAAGGCAGCGACACGCTGCTCTAAAGTCAACGCTTTTCTTTTTCCTGCTGGAGATTCCATTTTCAAACACAGTAGTCTACTGTTGCTTTTGATTGTGACTGTATCCACAATGCGGAAAAGCGAAAGTGAGTGAGCGAAAGTGGGTCTCCATCTAAACAAGCCACTGATTGGTCAGAAAAGGGACAGGACAACCAATCAACAACCATTTGTGCTACGGCTACGGCTGCCGAGCACTGTCTGCATAACAGTCGAGTTTTCGAAGTTGCGTTTTTATGTACGTTGTGTCCGTTTGTGACAGTGTTTACACTTCCTACGGTCCAAAAAATCGTGTCCGCGTCCGTAAGTGGCAGGTGTCCGCCCGTTAAAGGTTAGTTATTGTTGAAATCGTGTTCGTGCCATGATAAACTGTCCGTATGTAGCAGGTGGCCGTTACAACAAGGGTCCGCTAGACTCAGGTTTTACTGTATTCACAACACAATACAGATGTAAATAATTTGATGTAAAGAATAATCCTATAAAGTTTGAATCAAATCCGATGAATAGTTTCAGAGATATATTTCAATTTTTTTCCTTCAAGACATACCTGTGACCTTGAAAAAGGTCAAAGGTCACCAAAGCAGACGTCAAAGTGTAGAGGTCACTGGGAGTCACGTTCACATAAAATTTGAGCCCGGTCACTTTTATAGTTTCCGAGAAAAGCCCAACGTTAAGTTGTGTGTTGCCGAACAGAAAAGGCTAGTTATCTCCCTTGTTTTTCTGATAACGTTCGTAAAAGGCTACAGATGTAAATACTTTGATGTAAAGAATAATCCTACAAAGTTTCAATCACATCCGATGAACTTTGTCAAAGATATAAAATGTCTAATTTTTCCTTTGACGCTGACCTGTGACCTTGAAAAAGGTCAAAGGTCAACGAAACCATCGTTAAAGTGTAGAGGTCATTGGAGGTCACGACTAAACAAAATATGAGCCGGATCGCTTTGATAGTTTCCGAGAAAAGTCCAACGTTAAGGTGGTGTCTACGGACGGCCGGCCGGACAGACTAACACTGACCGATTACATAGAGTCACTTTTTCTCAAGTGACTCAAAAATGACATTTTGACTAGTCTTTGATACCGTTACTGGGGGAAAAAGAATGCACAGAACAGAAAATGGGACAAAAATGAAGAAAAGTAAACGGAAAAGGCAGAAGACCGTAAGGTAAGACGGGGGTAATGAAAGGGGGAAAAAGACATCCAGCATGGGGAAAGACAAGGAATGGGATAACATGCGGCATTGTAGGGTGGATTTTATTCCTACTCTTCAGGGAAAAAATGTTTTACAAGGATCACAAGAAATGGGCAAGAGACATGAAATGGGGGAGCTGATTTCACAAAGAAGGGAGGGGAGGGAGACAGAGAAGGGAGGGGAGGGAGACAGAGAAGGGAGGGGAGGGAGACAGAGAGAGGGGAGGGAGACAGAGAAGGGAGGGGAGGGAGACAGGGAGAGGGAGGGAAGAAAGAGACTGGAGGCTGGCAGGCTCTTTGGTACATATCCAGGTGGCGTATAACGTACTTCCACACCCCACCTCACACACAAAAATTCCTGCTCAATGACATTATCTTTGCCGTAAGTACATGCCTTGACCCGTGTGATGCTTATCACAAGAATAATAACAAGTTTTGATGCTTTCAGTTCTGCCAGTGTGAAAAAATAATATGCTCTCAATTCAAACAACAACATGAGCCCTAGTCACTGGCAGTGTACACCACAAAAAACGAGCCAAAACATGTACCTTCAAAGACAATGGCAACGAGACCACTGCGTCTTTCACAAGTCACGCCAATACAGCCCCATGACGCAGAGGTGTGAGAGGTGGGGGGCGGAAGAGACCCAAGGGGAGGGGATGGGGGGGAAGGGGGCATGCAGACGTCTAGTTTCCGTTCATCTGGAGAATCTGGCCAGGCTGTTGGGAGCCTGGACGGCTGGTGCGGCGGGGCTGCTGGAGACCCTGGATGTTGTTCATGAGGGCGCGGATACGTTGCTGGGCCGACTGGCAGGCATAGAAGTGACCGATGATGGTGACGGGCACCTCCTCCACCTCCCCTTGGTCTTCAGGCACCTGCACTATGGCCCCGCTCACTCGCTGCATCTCCTTCACCTGAGCACAATAAGCAAAGTTATCAATCAGCCGCATGCACATTGATCGATCTGACCCGTGCACATTCATCGATTGGCTACTGTAATAGTCTATGAAATTCAGGATTCTCAATGAGCTCAAATTTACCACTTCACCATCATTCCCTTATTCATATCTACTAGAGGTGTACTATGTCACTAACTCTGCTGACCCTTCACTGAACAAAAACAGCCCTACTCTTCATTCCAACCGACTGGAACGCAAAAAAACGCTAAGTACATTTCTTGCACTGCAGGAAAGGTCATGTATACCACCTAACTGAAATCGTCAATCACAAAATCTGACAATAAATGTTTGTTCAGATCAGCAAGATAAAAACATTTTCATTAGTACTCAATTTGATATGAGCAGTAAGATAAGGCTACACGGATGGAACACTCATCATGAAAGAAAATATCCGCATTGTTTTACTGAGAACAAAAGTGAAACAATTATTACTGCTCTGCCTCTGTTAATAATCATTATGCTAGTTTCCACATGGCTCACGTTCTGTCCTCCCTTGCCGATGATGCGTCCAATGGTGGCTTTGGGCACCACCACCTCGGAACGCAGGTGCACCTCATCTTGTCGGGCCAGTCGCATCTCAGATTTCACTTTCTCAAAGATGTAGAACTGGGCCTAGAGAAAGAAAAACTTTTTGTTAAAACTCAAACAACCACCTAATGTAGTCTACTTTAGTGAAACAAATCTAATAACATTTACATAAATAAAATCACATAGCTTAAAACGAAATCAGACCTGTTTACCCACACTTTGAATTTGGTGTACTTTTCACGGAGATTCAGCGTATTTTCAAAATATTGAGCTATTGCTTCAAGGGCAGCAATAACATTGTCCGTTTTCAGAAGTGGAGCTTTTAGGCGTTGCTGCTTTTCGCTTCGACATTATCGTCAACGTCCTGGACTCGACGACAACAGCGGCAGATAAAATCTCGTCATATCACGTCTCACGTGATTACATTGCCCAAACGTCAAAGCTGGATTTTCTCCACTGGGCTATCGCGAGAACAGGTTTGGCAACTTATTTTCCATTTCTTCTTCTTCTTCTTCAATTTAGTGATCACGATCAAACTTGATTTTCTTTAAGATCGGTTGTTTTTTTCTCCAAACGTATTGGTCGTATCCTTGGCAACTTTGCATACAAAATACGGCAAAATCGAATGGGAAAACAGGTCTGCGAAAGTGAAACTCATGCGCAGAGCATAACAATTTCTATGCTGATCATCGAAAGCTACAGAAAGAGGCATGCACACATTCCCTAACCTACTTAACATTGTCAGCACTACTCATTGCATCGGACATGGGATTTTGAAATCACCATCATTTTGTTATTGAAACTAGCGATAGTGGGCAAAGCTGTGGTTGATACGACCTTTTTCTTCGACATGTAAGTCTGTAGCTTTAGGTGAAAATGTGATATCTTGCGCATCCCCGTCTTCACAACGAAATAACATACACATACCTTCCACTGTGCCTCAGGGGTGCCGGTGATGATGACTTTGCGTTCCTCCACACCGTGTTGCCCCTGGTGACCACCACCACCACCAGAATTCTCACTGCCGTTGCTGCCGTTCTTACCCTCGCCGCTCATGATCTGCACAAAACACAGCCTCACCTTACTTTCCACTCTGGCATTTTACCGTGCACATGTTGAAATCACAGCAACTAGTCAAAAGAAGATATTTCTCTTGCTAGTTTTTCCCCCTCTCAAACATGGTCAATTCATCAAGTAAATCTGTTTAACCCATATTTGACTGCAAGCAATGTTGAGAGCACCAGTGCTTAGGCTTAGTAGGTCACAGAGATTTCCACTCTTTTGTGCCAGTGTTGTGAATGTGGGGTACTTGCATGTAAACTGTCACTGTGCAGCTGTTTTTTGTCATATGTGCACCAAAAGGATATAAAACAAGAAGAGCAAACGCTCGATCGAGTCACTTTCGCAGTTCTGAATATTATATGAGGCATCAGATGGACAGGAAGAAATTGCTATTCACAACACAATGCATACCTGAAGAATTCAAGACATACCTGTGACCTTGAAAAAGGTCAAAGGTCACCAAAGCAGACGTCAAAGTGTAGAGGTCACTGGGAGTCACGTTCACATAAAATTTGAGCCCGGTCACTTTTATAGTTTCCGAGAAAAGCCCAACGTTAAGTTGTGTGTTGCCGAACAGAAAAGGCTAGTTATCTCCCTTGTTTTTCTGATAACGTTCGTAAAAGGCTACAGATGTAAATACTTTGATGTAAAGAATAATCCTACAAAGTTTCAATCACATCCGATGAACTTTGTCAAAGATATAAAATGTCTAATTTTTCCTTTGACGCTGACCTGTGACCTTGAAAAAGGTCAAAGGTCAACGAAACCATCGTTAAAGTGTAGAGGTCATTGGAGGTCACGACTAAACAAAATATGAGCCCGATCGCTTTGATAGTTTCCGAGAAAAGTCCAACGTTAAGGTGGTGTCTACGGACGGCCGGACAGACTAACACTGACCGATTACATAGAGTCACTTTTTCTCAAGTGACTCAAAACAAGAAGAGCAAACGCTCGATCGAGTCACTTTCGCAGTTCTGAATATTATATGAGGCATCAGATGGACAGGAAGAAATTGCTATTCACAACACAATGCATACCTGAAGCATACCTGTGACCTTGAAAAAGGTCAAAGGTCACCAAAGCAGACGTCAAAGTGTAGAGGTTACTGGGAGTCATGTTCACATAAAATTTGAGCCCGGTCACTTTTATAGTTTCCGAGAAAAGCCCAACGTTAAGTTGTGTGTTGCCGAACAGAAAAGGCTAGTTATCTCCCTTGTTTTTCTGATAACGTTCGTAAAAGGCTACAGATGTAAATACTTTGATGTAAAGAATAATCCTACAAAGTTTCAATCACATCCGATGAACTTTGTCAAAGATATAAAATGTCTAATTTTTCCTTTGACGCTGACCTGTGACCTTGAAAAAGGTCAAAGGTCAACGAAACCATCGTTAAAGTGTAGAGGTCATTGGAGGTCACGACTAAACAAAATATGAGCCCGATCGCTTTGATAGTTTCCGAGAAAAGTCCAACGTTAAGGTGGTGTCTACGGACGGCCGGCCGGACGGCCGGCCGGACAGACTAACACTGACCGATTACATAGAGTCACATTTTCTCAAGTGACTCAAAAATGAGAAATGATTTTTCTACACACTTATGTGAATTTTAGGATGACAAAATAAAAACCACGAACTCAGGAATAAAAGGAAGTGCAGAATTCATTGTAAAAAAAAATCAACCCGTGTTCAACTCCATTTTTCAACACGAAGAAGCAATATTTAATGCAGAACATATGGTTATAAACTATTCTAAGAAAAACCACAACTGACACCGACATGTCTTCGCCGTCAGACATCATGTATTCTGCCTGAGCATTTCAGCTCTCATTGCTGGATCAAATGTTTCTACAACTTCTTGGTTGTCTAGATTCTCCAGTAGATCGTTTTCTTTATCTCGATCCACCTCAATATCGCTTCCATTGCTTGGGGAACTTCTGACTATCTCCGCCATTGTTGTATTCAAACGTGACAAGTTTTTTGTTTACTTCGGCAGGAAACGAAAACAGTCGCCTCGATTCGAAAATAAAATATTCAAAAATAGTACACAGATGTTGCTTAGTCATCACCCGATCCGGTGACGTAGTTAACTAAACTTGTCTACGTCAGTGATTAACGTGTACACAAGTTTTCCGACATCACCTGCAAAGTACACACAAATGCGTATCCCGTTGTTTGGCTACACCACTCGCTCGCACGTATCCCGGTGTTTGACTAGCCTACACGCGGGCGCGTATCCAGTCAAATATGGGTTACGCCTCGATTCAACTGGTCAGCATAACAGAGTGACTGGTAAAAGTCTGTAAGAGCTGGGATTCCTTCATTGTAAGGAACAAAAATATGAAAAACAGCTACTGCAATTAACCACTTCATTCCAAGGCTTTAAATTGAATAATGCAGCAGTTGCATTAGCCCACATGACTGCTGGGGAAGGGATATAACTCCTCCAGATTTCTTGTGATTCCTAATTCCGATCAATGTCTGGAGAATTGCCCACTGTGACCCTCACCTTGATGCGAGCAGCAGAAAGGTGCATAATGTTCTTGATGTTCTGGCCCTTGCTGCCGATGACGGCGCCGACAGACTGTTCGCGGATGTAGAGGTAGACCACCTCCAGCTGCTGAGGGAGGACCGAGTTGGGGCCCACACCGTAGGGTGAGCGTTGTTGTTGGTAGTAGTTGGTGGCCCCACCCTGTGGATGAAGTATGCCGCCCACATCACTGACTGAACGCTAAGGGTGGTATATTGTGTAAAAAATTCCATCTCACACGGCATAAAGCGCTTTGAACTTCGGATAAGGCGCTATATAAATAAAGAGAATAATAATAAAAAAAAAACATTCTTCACGTCAAGATAACAAGTCACAATTCACACACGTTTCAACTCTTCTCTACTTGGCTTCAAACTGAAAATGAGTATTTGGTACACAATCCTGTGGGCAAATATGCCGCCTACATGCTAAAGGGTGAGCAAAAGATTAATATGCTTTCAATGAAGATGAGAACTAATAATTCATACACATTCAACTCTTCTGCACTTGCCTTCAAACAACATGCTTCTACAATTTGTGTGTGAAAACAATCATAATAATTAATCAAATTTTAATAATAATTCATTTGATTAATATACTTACCCAACTCACATATAGCAATTAACCCTAGTTCAGTGCTGGTAACGCTGTACATGTCCCCTTGGTAACAAGGGAGACAACTCTAAAAAAGAGTGACCAATACCCATACTGGTATCAAGGCCAGACCAATACTGAGTCTGTCTATCGTATGCATGCGCATACGCCGCCATTTGTAGTCATTCTAACCGAAGCCCAACTCACTTCTTTTTTAGAAAAATATACCCCAACAGCGGGGAGGTGGGAGGGAATAAACGATGTGAGTTGGGTCTGAAAATTTATTAAAATTTTTGATTAAATTACATCTTACCCAACTCACATATAGCAGATTGCTACTATAGGTGGCGGGCACTCACCATATCAAGAATGAAGGACCTGTCCTGCCGCTACCAAAGCTGGCAACGCAGAACTTCTCTCTGAGATAATAAAGTATTCTTATTGGAACTACCTGAATTTCTCTATGAGATAATAAAGTATTCTTATTAGAACTACCATCCTGTCGAGTTCCAGCAACATCTCTCAGATAGAAGTTGATGAACACATCTTCAGAGCGCCAGTAAGCCGACTCAAGGACCTCTGAGAGGCGCCCCGAACAAAGAACTGCTAACGAAGAAGCCCAGGCTCTAGCCTCATGAGCCCTGGCCGCAGTAAGAGGCAAGATTGCTCTATTATCGCCTGACTGGCTTTCCCACCAGATGTAAGCCTGCCTAATCGTTGTGGAAACCCACTGGGCCAAAGTGACTCTCGAAATGCCTTTCCCCCGAACCGTGTTGAGGGAGATAAAAAGCAGTTTCTGTGTTTCAGAGCGAATAGGCAAAGTCCGAGACAGGTAGCTGCTGAGGGCTCTAACGGGGCAGTTAAATACATCAGGGTCTCCAGGAGCAAGAACATTGCTCAAGGGGGGAATGCGAATAAGAGGGGATGTTTGACCTGGTTTCTGGTTCTTAGCAAGAAAGTCAGGTCTAAACTTAAGAGAAATGGAGCCATTCTTTTCCTACGAAATATCCCTCGAAAGTCCAGATAACGCATGAACTTCGCTACCCCGTCTAGAGGTAGCAAGTAAAACCAAGAAAAGAGTTTTCCTCGTCACATTAGCCAAACTGGCTGCATGAAGAGGCTGAAACTCATCAGAAGCAAGAAACCGCAAAACCAAAAACAGGTCCCAAGCAGGGAGCTGTGCCTTGGAACGAGCTGTGTCAAGAGAAGCGCCCTTGATGACACTAGCAATAACCCCACTGAGGTTAATCTTGTGACCTAACTGCTTGAGAGTAGAAGAGATCGAAGATCTAACTCGCAGAGAAGAGGGAGAAGCTCCTTCATCTGCTAGCCAGGACAAGTGTTTGGCCACCTGCATATACCTAGGAGAGAGAGGATCAACACACCATTTCGACCAAGCCGCCCAGTGTGAAGAATACACAGAATTGGTCGAATCCCTGAGAGCATGTTGCACCAAATTCAGAGTTGAAGCTGAGGCCCCTGCACGGAACAGAGAGACTCTGACAGAATCCACCCGTGAAGCTGTAGAGCTTGTGGATTTTTGTGCGGTATGCCTGACCGAGGCTGTAACAGATCGCCCTTTCTTACTCCGAGTGGAATTGGAGGACGAACCGCAAGACGGAGTAGATCGGGATACCAGTGCTGGCTGAGCCAAAGAGGTGCAACCAGAACCAGCGCTGACCTCTCTGTCTGCCTTTCTCACGACTCTGCCCAGAAGGCGAAAGGGAGGAAAGGCATAGGCCACCAGATTTGACCAATCCATCTTGAGTGCGTTCACCGCCCATTCTTCAGGATCCGGGAACGGAGACACAAAGAGAGGAAGTCTGGATGAGAACCTTGTCGCGAACAAGTCGAACGGCTTGTTCACTTGCGCCCAGAGACGATGTAGGGCCTGGTGGGACAGAGTCCACTCCGAGTGTATGACCTTGTCCCCCCTGCTCAGGGCATCCGCCAAGACATTGAGACTGCCCTTGAGATAAGTCGCTGACAGAAGAATGCGATGAGCGTTGCACCAAATCATTAAGTGACAAGCGCTGTCTGACAGCCCCTGAGACCGAGTCCCGCCCTGGCGGTTTATGTAGGCCGCTACAGTCATGTTGTCTGTATGTAACCTGACATGGCTGTCTGACAGAAGAGGCAGAAACGCCTGAAGACCCAGAGCCACAGCCTCTAACTCCAGTGCATTTATGTGCCAAGAGACCTGATTGGCGTCCCAAACACCTGACGCCGTCTGCTCTGCCAGGTGTGCTCCCCAACCTGTCTGGGAGGCGTCCGTGAACAGATCGTTCTCCGGGGAAGGGGGAGCAATGGGAACTCCCTGCGAAACCCAGGGAAGGAGCCACATATCCGTGGTACGGCTGAACCAACTCCCCAACTCGACCTGGACATTCCAGCCTTGAGTCGCTTGATTCCATTGTGCTTGCAGAGCTGCCTGAAAAGGCCTCTTGTGAACCCTGCCAAGAGGAACCAGCGGAGCCATCGATTCCATCTGACCTAGCAGCGAGGACAACTCCCGAGCCGTGGATAGATTCTTTCATTAGAGAGAGCGAATCAAAGCCTGCAACTTGTCCACCCTTCTCTGAGAAGGGCGGACTGACCAATCCAAGGTAAGTGAAATGTTGGGACGGTTCCAACTCCGACTTCACTAGATTCACTGTGAAGCCGAGTTGCCCTGCCAGACTGAGAACCCTCTGCGTTTGTGTTCTGCAAAGGTCCTGGTCCTGATGTAAAATCAGCCAGTCGTCCAGATATGCCCTCAACCGCACACCTTCCTGTCTCACCAGGGCACAGAGATGACGAATGACCATGGTGAATATCCAAGGGGAGAGAGAGAGACCGAACGAAAGAGCTCGGAATTGGAAAATTTTCTCTCCCCAGCGGAAGCGGAGCAATTTCCTGTCCGCCGAATGCATGAGCACATGGAAATAGGCGTCCGTCAAGTCGACAGAAGTTGCCCAGTCTCCTGGCCGGAGAGCCTCTCTCATCGAGGCAGGAGTCTCCATTGTGAATTTCACAACTCGAAGATATCTGCTCAGAGTTGACAGATCGAGAACCGGTCTCCATGCTCCTGAAGCTTTGGGGACAACAAAAAGCCTGCCATAGAAACCCAGAGACCCCTGATCGTGAATCTCCTCGATCGCTTCTTTCAAAAGGAGGGAAGTCACCTCTCCCTGCACAGCTGACTTGGCCTCCGGGTCTCTTGGGAACTTGAAAGGCGGAGGTATCCTGGTCAGAGGAGCCTTTCCCTCTGCCCAGAGAAGATGGAATCCACTCGCTGGCCACCATGCGTGACCAGGAAGCGAGCGTCCTGGAGGGGCCGCCCGCCACCATGAAGGTGGGGGCTACCGGGATCAGAGGTTCGGGAAGGCATCATTGGGGTGGGGCTTACGCCCCGACCCCCTAGAACCACCAAAAGAAGAGCCCCTCTTCTGATAAGGAGCACCTCGCCCCCTACCTCGCGAAGAAGTGTTCTGGTTCTGTGCCTTGCCCCCACCAGAGGAAGAAGGCTTCTGACCTTGAGGCTTGCTCTGCGCTTTCTGGAAACCCTGATGCGCAATCCGAGCAATGGCCAAATCTCTTGCATCTTGAGTCTCTTTTTGCAGAGCATCGAGAGATGTACGACCCAAGAGAGAGCCCTCCGTGAAAGGTGAGGCCCTCAGGTTATCAATCGTGCCTTTGTCTCTGATCCTAGACCCAGCTAGGAAAGCCGATCTGCGAGAATGTACTGCGTGAATACAGTCTGGCCGAAAGATTCATCTGTTCTTGTGAAACCTTGGCTAAAGTAGCCAAAAGGGTAGTCACATCCTCCGAGGAGGCATCAAACCGAAATTCAAAAGGATCAAGAGAAGTTGCCATCGACCTTGAGAAAGATCTCTGGAGAGACTCCGACACGGAAGACAACTCCAACCGAGACCTTCCAGTTTCCTCCAATGCCAAAAGGGAAGCTTCAGTATAGGGGACAGACCTGTCCCTACTATACCCATCCTCCCTTAGAGTGGCTAGTTCCGGTGTAACCGGAAGAGCTGACCTAGGTAGAGTAAAAGCCTCAATCAGATTGATAGGCTGAGTACCCAGTTTGAAATTCCGAAAGCCAGCGGAACAAGCAGGAGCTTGTTGATCAGCTTGAGCAAGCCAAGGCTTAGCCGACTCAGGTGCCTCACTGTGTTGTGACAACATAGGAACAGTAGAGCTCTGAGTACTCGACTGAGGACGAAATTTCGTCAGAACTTTCGACATCTCGAAGGCCACAGACGGTGATTCCCGGAACCGGAAAGAACATTTAGTCTCCTTGGAACTCCGGAAATCACCAAGAGCAGAAGGTGGTGGAACAACCTGAGCCTTAGACTCAACCACTCCTTCCTCGAAATACTTGAAAGCCATTTCCGCTGCCTACACAACAGCGTTTGACAGCTTGTGCCGCAACCTGAATTCAGTGCATTCCCCCATAGCGGAAGCACCCTCATCAGAACACCTTTCATGCACATCCGTGCAATCCGGAAGCTGACCCCCAAATTGACTGCCATAGTTCAACAAGGAGCCAGCTTTACTGTCCTCTTCCTGCCCCCAGGGCGGAAGCGCAAGCTGCACACCCTGGCCAAAATCTTCTGATAAAGCTGGGTGCACCAAGACTTCCGTTCGCTCCTCAGGGTCCCTACCCCGCACTGACCGACCGACAGAGCGGTGGAAGCCAGCCCAGGGATCAGAACTTTCGCCCCTACGAATCATGTCAGGGGTTACTTTCTCCTGAAGACGCGCTACGCTTTGGCCGGAGAACCCGGTTACTTGCGTAGCTGACATAAATTTAGATTGAGCTGGAACGCCGGAAGACGGACCACTCAAGGAAAGGAAGTGACGGTCATCATCATCCTGTGCAGCATGAACATCCGCGTGCGTGACCGTAGCGGAAGGGGAAGGGCGAACCTTGGCCAGAGAAGAAACATCAGTCACCACGGAAGGAAGGGCCCGAAGCTCAGCTCTCGTGGACGAAATCTCCGCAGCCAAAGATGAAACCTACGAACTGAGCGAAAGTAGCAAAGCAGCTACGTCCGCAGAAGCCAAACCAGAACCCACAGAAGAGGAAGTCCCTTTAACGGGCTTATCTTCATGATCGACCTGGTCCGAAGACCTAACAGGTAAAATGGAGGTAGCCGGCAAATCGACCAATCTATATATATATACGACTTGTGTCTGTCTGTCTGTCTGTGTGTGTGTGTGTGTGTCCGCAATGCACGGCCAAAGTTCTCGGTGGATCTTTTTCAAATTTGGAGACCGTATTCAGCTACACCCCGGACACAACCTCATCGATGAGATATTTCAACACGTGCTCTCAGCGCGCAGCGCTGAACCGATTTTAGTTTTTATCTGGATCCATTCCCAGTATCTCTTCCTTATCTTCTCCAGTGTTTTCAGCGTTTATCTCCCTTCCTTCGTGTGGCGTCAATCCATATTCCCGTTACTACGTTACTATTTTTAGAATGTCACGATTGCACCCGTAAGTTGTCCTTACTGTAAAAGTGAAAAGGTCGAATCAATTTATAGCCACGCGAAAAATTAGATATACATATATATATACGGCTTCTGTGTGTGTGTGTGTGTGTGTGTGTGTGGGCAACACCTGTGGATTGTAGAGTTCTGTTTGTGATGTGGTCTAGGGGATTTGGTGTGTCTGTATGTTCAGGCCTTCCTTCGAGAAGCCATAACAGTTATTCTCAATCCCGTTTGAGTGGACTTCGCCTTCAAAGGTGATTGTGGTGTTTTGGCACTCGGTTACATTTGGCGTCGTCGACAGCGATGGGACTCGACATGAAATGTTCAGGCCACTGAATCATTTTCGTACTGTTCCCATTCCACCTGGGAGGGACCTAAGTTCATTCAAAGGGGGTCGACTGTCATCTATCTCTATATATTTATATATACGGGTCATTCTCAGAAATGGTGGTCCAAAGTGTTACATACAAAGTAAAAAATAAAGTGTCAAGAAATACAAAATAATTGTTTTTACTATGAAGTCTATTGTTTGCTATACATAATAATGCAAAAATTAGACAAGAGTAATTGGTTGCTGAATAAGAGACGTTTTAAAGTGTTGTATTTACGTGATGAATGTTGTAACATGGAAACCAAATTCCAACTTTAAACCACCTAAGCCTTCAATCCTTTGTGCATTTTTTATCAGTTCTGCAGTATTTTTGTGTTCTACCCAACACATTCTAGTTATGAAAGGTAAGGACTTCAACTAATATTGGTAAAAAAATGACATTTGGAACTGACTAAGGTGAATGTCGCAACACAGACACGAAATGCTTGAACCACTTTCGGTTCCTGTGCGACAGACATGAATCTGCACTGTTTGGCCTTTCCTGCCGGCAAAACCCGTCTGACCCAAAATAACTACACAAAACACAATTCCTCAGAGTTTGCTGTATTTGTTGAAAGTTCCTGTTGCGTTCAGATTACCAATTTTAAGTACTTGATGAATGTCGAACATCGACAATCAGAGGATACGAAAACTTCTTGGCTGCTTTGTTCCACTAAACTTCGCGCTTTGAGAGACTGTTTGCACTCGATATCCTTCCGACACTACATTGTCGCCATCCGCGGTGTGTAAGTTTGTGACAAAGCTTTGCAGGCTCGACAATTAAGTAAAAAATATCTTCAGTCGTAACGTAGGTCGGGAAACGACGCCATGAGTTTCAGCAAATGATATGATTCTGGTGTTTTCTGTGAATATTTGGCTGTGATTCAAAGGACTATTTTCTTGTTCGAACTTCCTGTGCGTCAAAGAGCTAAAAATAGCCGTGATGTGGCAAAGTCATGGAGCACATTGCTGTCCGATGTTCGCGCGTCGAGTCCGGATACGCTGTCTGTCTCTGTCTCGCGATTCACCCGCGCGAAGCCGGGTATTCCTCTAGTACATCAATACATTTCTTGGAAGTCGGTTCTAAAACAGAAACAACAGCCTGGCCGGTTTGTTTAGATTTCCTAGGCGTTTTCTTGGAAGGAGAGGACTCAGCAGCCACCTATTTAGGGGTATGCCTCTTCCTGCTATTATCAGCCATGACAAAAAGACAGAAGAAAAAAAATGTTGAAAATTTTTTACAAGTCCAAATTGTGGCCAAAAACGCCGTCAAAATCATGAAAAGACAAGGAAAGATCTCACCTCAACATAGTAGCGAAGTCAAAACGAATAGCAGAAAACCAAGAGGAATGTAACAAAGTCAAAAGACGAAGTGACAACGGCTGCAAAACAGCCAGAGCGTACAAAATAGCGACCAACTTGACAGAGCGCCGAGGTAGGAATGACTACAAATGGCGGCGTATGCGCACGCATACGGAAGACAGACTCAGTACTGGTCTGGCCTTGATACCAGTATGGGTATTGGTCACTCTTTTTTAGAGTTGTCTCCCTTGTTACCAAGGGGACGCGTACAGCATTACCAGCACTGAACTAGGGTTAATTGCTATATGTGAGTTGGGTAAGATATGTAATTTAATTTACATTTAAACTCTTGTGTAATTGGCTTCAAGCTTAATGCTTCTGCACATGTCTGAGACACTTTTAAATGTTACTCATTTGTATCTGCTCAGCATTTAAATAGTCTGAAAAAAACATTTGAATCCCAAATAGTGAGCCGATTCCAGGCCCAACTCTTAAACTACCTTACAATTGAACCCTTGGAGGTAAAATAAATAAAATAAATAAATTCAGCAAAAAGTTTGAAGATAATCATATAGGCCCATTGCAGAAACTCAAGTTAACAACAGCATTTCTACTCGGCGCGCGCGGTATGAGAATCACGGGTCGTAACTCTCTGGAATTGGTCATCCGCCGCCATGTTGGATGCCTTGCACGATCTCTGACAGTGCTTGAGCGTTGGGTGGCGACTCGACAAAAGTGAAAATGACACGTTGTGTGGCCAAAACCTGCAGTCAGCAGGCACACTTTAGGATCCCTAAAGTTGTTTACCATCAGGGTGACAACTGGAAGGAAGTTACTGAGCGGAGAAGACGATTATAACTGGTTATTTTTTGCTGTGTGCAGTGCGCTAATCAACAATTGTCCATCGGTTGTGCCTTCAGAGTGAACACTGTGATAGGATGCTTTGAAAATTATACTTTGCAGTAGTTACCTGAGCTGCATTGTACCTCATTTGCCTGTCTTGAGAGCTTTATCTTGTGAATTTTGGTGCACTGTCTGCATGGTAATTTGAGATAAAGAATAAATAAATGAATATAATAATGTATTCTTGCTTTACTTTTTATGTTGTGCTGTTGTGTTAAAAAGGCAGATCCCCTTTGGACTCATGCATGCACAGTTTTCTTCATTTTGTCTGCATACACAGTGAAATACGCAAAAAGAACAAGAGTGCAATGAAGAAAACTAACAAAGACGGCATCCAATATGGCGGCGCGAAGAGAGTATGAGCGGAGTTGTGCCCCTTAGGGCTAAAGCTAGCCGATCCATTTGATAACGTCACGCCGAGTAAGAAGAATGAATTGGACCTATAGATATGTGACACTGCAAAGACAGGAGGGATGAGAAGATAAAGTGTTGTGTGACTGACCATGTATGGATATGGTGGGCGTGCACCAGGGTAGTTGTTCATGCCGCCAGGCATCATGGGTAGGGTGGGCAGGCCGCTGAACATCATCTGTTGTTGCTGCAACCCAAAGCCGCCGTTCTGCTGTGAACAAGCCAAGAGCAAACTGTTAGAAAAATATTAAATACAAAGCAATTCATGTCAATGGTACACGGGTCAAGGTACAGAAAAAGCTGCAAGCACTGATTATAAGAGAAACATGAGCTTCAACCACAAAACCACAGATTTCTGCTATCCCTACAGCTTGTAGATAAATGCTGCAAAGTACGTTTTCAATCTGATTATGTCTGTCAGTCAGGGATTCTTGTTACTGGCTTCTGCTAAAATGAATTTGCTTACAATTATTTCTAGTCCCAGAGAGAGAGGGGTGACCTAACAGAGCTGAAAGAAATTGGGGGCAATAATACACTTGATGCAAAACATATTTTTACATATTTAGAGCTTTTCGTAATGTGTTATTGATATAAGCAGATTCGCGATCGTCAATAATGATTTTTCATGGTGTGTAATTTTTAAATTTGGAAAGGAATTGTTGTGTAAGACAGTTTCAAGCGAGCTATCTTTCGCGGATGTATTTACTGTGCAACAACTCTAGATATGGCAAAAGTGTCACGTGATAATCAACTTTGTCACATGATCATAACAAAATGGCAACGGAGCAGACGACTTTTTTCGTAACCAGTTGGGAGTGATGCAACAATATCACTGTCTCCTTCCCACAGCTGTCTCAAAATTTCGACTTGTTTTGACCTTAAAACGATGTCAACTTTGTGTAGACTCTCCTCGCTGTCCGAACACCCCGGTGTGCACGATTAAGAACCCAAGTTGACAGCGAAAGTCTCAGGGCTTGGAGTTGGAAACACGCATGCATGGAAAAGAGAGAACAAAATGGGTAGCGCCGTACTGTATGGAAAGCTTGCTTTCCCAAGGACTACATAAAAATCTTATCCTTATCTTATGTTATCCTAGAGGGAGTATCCCTTTGACTTGTTTTGATATTTACACCATTTGATTATTAGATGAAATATCGAGTTGTCAGTTTAACTTCATAACTATAATGGGTTTTCTGTCTGCTACACAGCTGGTAACTGCAGTTGGGGTCATTTCAGTATGAAGCAGGTTGATATTAACTAAGCTTGCTTTGCTTCTTCCTCATCCACCCTTTATCTAGAAATGTTGGTTATACGTGTACATGTATACATGGAACCGAATGCCCGAAGTTCTCCCAGTAAGGCCAAAAAAAAATAGGTCTGTTTACGGTAACCCGACCGACCCTAGTTTTTTCGCGCGACCCTAGACTTTTTTTTGGCATTTGGGGAAAAAAAAATAAAAAAATCTTGTTTTTTTGGCAAAATAACGTAAAAATATGGTTTTTTGGGAAAAAAAAAAAAAAATCCCCACCTACCGACCCTATTTTTTTGGCCTATGTTACCGTAAACAGACCTCTTTTTTTTTGGCCTAAGGTCATATATTGTACTACGTTGCAAGCCCCTGGAGCAATTTTTTGATTAGTGCTTTTGTGAACAAGAAACAATTAACAAGTGGCTCTATCCCATCTCCCCCCTTTCCCCTATCCCATCTCCCCCCTTCCCCCGTCGCGATACAACCTTGAATGGTTGAAAACGACGTTAAACACCAAATAAAGAAAGAAAGAAAGAATGCCCGAAGCACAAGAATCACCGTTGGAGGCAAGGCCAGTCAAACAGGATTGAGATTTTAGAGCCAATTTCTTTGCCCTACAAAAACTGCTATAGGTACACAAAGGTTCCCAAGAGCATACAAGGAGTCTGCAGCAGCCAGACCCAATCACAAACAGAGCTCCACAACTGACAGGTGTCTAGCTGGCAACGTAGAAGAAACGTGGAGCTCTTTGCTGGCAGACAACTCTGCAGAGTCTGCTGTGAAGGGTGATGCGCTAGTCTCCCTGTCACATACACTTTTGGGAATGTGCATAAAGTTTCATCTGTAAACCAAGAAGGATTATCTGATGTTTTTAAGGGATGGATGGAGGAGGGAGGATGTGCTGGCTGAAGAGTACTTGCTTACATTTTAACTTTTTTTCCTCTTTCTTTACAAGGGCTCAGCCAGCTCACTTGAAAACCCAGCGTCAAAAGCGAGTGGGCAAGAAGAAAAGGTGCGCCATCTTGTAGCCCTCAGCTGCCCTGGGAACTACACAACACACAGACCATGATTGCACCACATCTCTCGCCCAATCTGACCAACAGTCCAAAGTTATGCATCTCTCTTCTTTTTTTCTTTCTTTTTATATTTAGTCAAGTTTTGACTAAATATTTTAACATCGAGGGGGAATCGAAACGAGGGTCGTGGTGTATGTGCGTGTGTGTGTGTGTGTGTGTGTGTGTGTGTGTGTGTGTGTAGAGCGATTCAGACTAAACTACTGGACCGATCTTTATGAAATTTGACATGAGAGTTCCTGGGTATGAAATCCCCGAACGTTTTTTTCATTTTTTTGATAAATGTCTTTGATGACGTCATATCCGGCTTTTCGTGAAAGTTGAGGCGGCACTGTCACGCCCTCATTTTTCAACCAAATTGGTTCAAATTTTGGTCAAGTCATCTTCGACGAAGCCCGGGGTTCGGTATTGCATTTCAGCTTGGTGGCTTAAAAATTAATTAATGACTTTGGTCATTAAAAATCGGAAAATTGTAAAAAAAAATAAAAATTTATAAAACGATCCAAATTTACGTTTATCTTATTCTCCATCATTTGCTGATTCCAAAAACATATAAATATGTTATATTCGGATTAAAAACAAGCTCTGAAAATTAAATATATAAAAATTATTATCAAAATTAAATTGTCCAAATCAATTTAAAAACACATTCATCTTATTCCTTGTCGCTTCCTGATTCCAAAAACATATAGATATGATATGTTTGGATTAAAAACACGCTCAGAAAGTTAAAACAAAGAGAGGTACAGAAAAGCGTGCTATCCTTCTTAGCGCAACTACTACCCCGCTCTTCTTGTCAATTTCACTGCCTTTGCCATGAGCGGTGGACTGACGATGCTACGAGTATACGGTCTTGCTGAAAAATGGCAGCTACTTGACTAAATATTGTATTTTCGCCTTACGCGACTTGTTTTTACTTCTTGTTCTCTGCAGTTTCTGTGGTGAGTCATGCATTGTATGCACGAGGCATTTACATTTACTAGAGCTCATTCAATCTGAAATGGGAGGAGGGAAGTTAATGTGAGAGAGAGAGAGAGAGAGAGAGTGTGTGTGTGTGTGTGTGTGTGTGTGTGTGTGTGTGTGTGTGTGTGTGTGTGTGTGTGTGTGAGAGAGAGAGAGAGTTTGTGTTTGTGAGAGAGAGAGAGTTTGTGGTGTGTGTGTGTGTGAGAGAGAGAGAGAGTGTGTGTGTGTGTGTGTGTCACTGTCTGTTCCTGTGAATGAATACGTTCACTTTTTTATGGATGCATACATCAATGTTTCGATGAGAAACTAGTAAGGAAAATGTTTCTCAGTGCCTGTAATTTTTTTTCATCCATGGCTCAAAGTTGTATAGTTTTACAATTCCAAAATTGTGTGGCTTTGCTTAGCTTTTTAACATGTTGGTCGTGGAAGTTACAACTGAAATAGTTTGTTGGAAAGTAAATGGCTGGCTGTCTAAGATTGTGCTTCTTTCCATTTTTAGTGTAGAAACAACATGTGGAGTAAAAATGTGTGACTTACAAACTTTTCTAATGCATTTGTATAGTGATCCTTTTTACATTTAGTCAAGTTTTGACTAAATGTTTTAACATAGAGGGGGGAATCGAGACGAGGGTCGTGGTGTATGTGTGTGTGTCTGTCTGTGTGTGTGTGTAGAGCGATTCAGACTAAACTACTGGGCCGATCTTTATGAAATTTGACATGAGAGTTCCTGGGTATGATATCCCCGGACGTTTTTTTCATTTTTTCGATAAATACCTTTGATGACGTCATATCCGGCTTTTTGTAAAAGTTGAGGCGGCACTGTCACACCCTCATTTTTCAATTAAATTGATTGAAATTTTGGCAAAGCAATCTTCGATGAAGGCCGGGGTTTGGTATTGCATTTCAGCTGGGTGGCTTAAAAACTAATGAGTGAGTTTGGTCATTAAAAATCGGAAACTTGTAATTAAAATAATTTTTTTATTAAACGATCCAAAAACAATTTCATCTTATTCTTCGTCATTTTCTGATTCCAAAAACATATACATATGTTATATTTGGATTAAAAACAAGCTCTGAAAATTAAAAATATAAAAATTATGATCAAAATTAAATTTCCTAAATCGATTCAAAAACTATTTCATCTTATTCCTTGTCGGTTCCCGATTCCAAAAACATATAGATATGATATGTTTGGATTAAAAACACGCTCAGAAAGTTAAAACGAAGAGAGGTACAGTAAAGCGTGCTATGAAGCACAGCGCAATCGCTACCGCGCCAAACAGGCTCGTCACTTTCACTGCCTTTTGCACTAGCGGCGGACTACGTTCAGTTTCATTCTGTGAGTTCCACAGCTTGACTAAATGTAGTAATTTCGCCTTACGCGACTTGTTTTCCTTTCTTTTTTTTTTGTAAAGGAAAGGGAGAAAAAAATTTCACGAAGCATGTATTTGGTTGGTATGACTTCTTTTATAATCATGTTTCAAATAAGTGTTATGAGTTTGTATAATAGTGTGTCAAAACAGGTGTTGACAGTCAAAGAAGAAATCATTGCTTAAAGTGGTGTTAGCATGTGATACAAGGGCAGCAACTTGATGTACATTTTCTGATTGATTTCTGTTGTGAGAGTTATGTCCTCATGATGATTTATCTTTAATTTGGTTCTGCAGAGCGGACCAGTCTAGGTGATGGTACGGTGATGGTACTTTTCAATCAAAAAACTAATAGGACATCATGTCCTGACTACAAAAAAAACAATAGGACATTCAGATCAAGCGAACCAATCATGGCACCTAACCTTTTTAGATGACTCAGAATATATATGAATAAAGGCAAATAAAAAGTGAACAGTTCCAAATTTATTTTATTATTTTAAATGCAAGTGTTCAGTAGGGTTACTTTCACACACACAGACTCATGCTTCAGAATGTCATAAGTGATCTTTCACACACACACACACACACACACACACACACTATGCTTCAGAATTAATGTCATACGTGATCATTTTCAGTGAGCTTGAACAGCTTTCTATCCTTCTTTAACTTCCATGGCGGGGTAAAAACGGTCTGCAACTTGACTGTCCGTGTCGTCCTTTTTTTAACAAAGCCACTAAAAAGTGTCTGCCCTTTTCCCACGCAAACCTTTTTCTTCGGCGGCATCTTTGCAGAAATGTGGCGGCGGAAGTGTGTCGCTGTCAAAAGTAGCGAGAGTTGTGGCTCTTGTAATATTGTTCGGTCGAGAGTTGCGTCCCTTGTGTTATTGTTCGACCGAGAGTGAAAATTGAAGTTCAAGTAGGCCCCGATTCGAACTCGTTTTAACGGGGTTTGATACTTCAGTTTGTACAGATTCTTCTTGCAGTGACCGCTCTAGACGTAATACTATCGGACAATGACCGCTGACTTCGCGATCGGATCGGACATTTGACGGGACAGAGGTGTTTGCAATCGGTCATTTTACAACCTAAAATCGGTCTATGACCGATGACCGACGCCTCGGAACATCACTGCAGACTGTAGTTGTGAAGAGACCCACAGACACAATGGGAAGAGCATACAACACTGGGTTTTTTATATTTAGTCAAGTTTTGACTAAATATTTTAACATCGAGGGGGAATCGAAACGAGGGTCGTGGTG
This sequence comes from Littorina saxatilis, assembly GCF_037325665.1. Classification (NCBI taxonomy): domain Eukaryota; kingdom Metazoa; phylum Mollusca; class Gastropoda; order Littorinimorpha; family Littorinidae; genus Littorina; species Littorina saxatilis. The sequence goes on from NC_090256.1 coordinate 37,458,020, forward strand.
TATGTGCGTGTGTGTGTGTGTGTGTCTGTGTGTGTGTGTGTGTGTGTGTAGAGCGATTCAGACTAAACTACTGGACCGATCTTTATGAAATTTGACATGAGAGTTCCTGGGTATGAAATCCCCGAACGTTTTTTTCATTTTTGTGATAAATGTCTTTGATGACGTCATATCCGGCTTTTCGTGAAAGTTGAGGCGGCACTGTCACGCCCTCATTTTTCAACCAAATTGGTTGAAATTTTGGTCAAGTAATCTTCGACGAAGCCCGGACTTCGGTATTGCATTTCAGCTTGGTGGCTTAAAAATTAATTAATGACTTTGGTCATTAAAAATCTGAAAATTGTAAAAAAAAATAAAAATTTATAAAACGATCCAAATTTACGTTTATCTTATTCTCCATCATTTGCTGATTCCAAAAACATATAAATATGTTCTATTCGGATTAAAAACAAGCTCTGAAAATTAAATATATAAAAATTATTATCAAAATTAAATTGTCCAAATCAATCTAAAAACACTTTCATCTTATTCCTTGTCGGTTCCTGATTCCAAAAACATATAGATATGATATGTTTGGATTAAAAACACGCTCACAAAGTTAAAACAAAGAGAGGTACAGAAAAGCGTGCTATCCTTCTTAGCGCAACTACTACCCCGCTCTTCTTGTCAATTTCACTGCCTTTGCCATGAGCGGTGGACTGACGATGCTACGAGTATTGCTGCGTTGCATTGCGTTCAGTTTCATTCTGTGAGTTCGACAGCTACTTGACTAAATATTGTATTTTCGCCTTACGCGACTTGTTTTAAATTGTCATCCCGATTCCAAGAGGCACACACCGCATCCGGAATCGACAAGTGACATCAACGCGGGACCACTTACGTTTATCAAATAAACCCGGTCCCAACGGAGAGAAGAAGAAGAAGAGTCTATGTACTCACCCGAGTCGTCCGTCCGGACTTTCGGACGTCCGTCCGGAAAACTTTAACGTTGGATATTTCTTGGACACTATTCAGTCTATCAGTACCAAATTTGGCAAGATGGTGTATGATGACAAGGCCCCAAAAAACATACATAGCATCTTGACCTTGCTTCAAGGTCAAGGTCGCAGGGGCCATAAATGTTGCCTAAAAAACAGCTATTTTTTACATTTTTCCCATTTTCTCTGAAGTTTTTGAGATTGAATACCTCACCTATATATGATATATAGGGCAAAGTAAGCCCCATCTTTTGATACCAGTTTGGTTTACCTTGCTTCAAGGTCAAGGTCACAGGAGCTCTTCAAAGTTGGATTGTATACATATTTTGAAGTGACCTTGACCCTGAACTATGGAAGATAACTGTTTCAAACTTAAAAATTATGTGGGGCACATGTTAGGCTTTCATCATGAGACACATTTGGTCACATATGATCAAGGCCAAGGTCACTTTGACCCTTATGAAATGTGACCAAAATAAGGTAGTGAACCACTAAAAGTGACCATATCTCATGGTAGAAAGAGCCAATAAGCACCATTGTACTTCCTATGTCTTGAATTAACAGCTTTGTGTTGCATGACCTTGACCTTGGGTCAAGGTCACATGTATTTTGGTAGGAAAAATGTGTAAAGCAGTTCTTAGTGTATGATGTCATTGCTAGGTTTAGTTATTTGACCATGTCAAGGTCAAGCATGTGAGTCGTATGGGCTTTGCCCTTCTTGTTTCATGTAAGGTTTTGTGGATTAATCATGCAGCCTATTGCAGCAGTTCGAACTGGTTCACTGAAGTTTGATGCATGAAGTCATTGAAGATGCATGTATTTGGTATCTGTCTGTATTTGTGTTCTGAAAGTGTACTTTATCTTAGTTTGTCATAAATGAATCGCAAATTTCTATTTCTGTGCAACTTTTCTATAATTCATAATAAAGTGCATACATGTGTATGTCCGTATGTTGTTTACAGCAAAAAGCTGTCTTGGTTTTAGCATGATACAGAAGGATCTGTGTGTATCTGTAAATGTATTTGTACCATTTTTTTTTTTTTCAAATTTGTAGAGGCAAGGTTTTGAAGTATTCAGTAATGTATTTATGTATGAATTAGTGTTCCGTTTTGCTTATCTGCATAATGATTTGATGAGTCCGAAAGTCATGAATCTATTTTTACACACTCGCACAACAATAAATACTTTTACTTTCAGCCTTCAATACATAATTATGTTTGTTTTGTTTGCTTGACAGAAAACATTCTTTGGGCAGTTACTCTGCCTCTTCAGCAGAGGTGTAGATGTCAGGACAAAAAATATTTCACGTAGACATTGATAGCAAGTCCTCATATCAACAAGAAGAGCAAATCGACGTCATCGCGGAATTTTGGCGTAACTCGTTTTAAACAGCTATTCAGGAGAAGGCCAACACTGATTATTACCAGCTATTGTGTTTTCAGCGTAGCAATAGGGCCCGATATTTAGACGAGACAAGTATAATGCCGACGAGTCGAAGACGAGTCGCATTATACTTGTTCGAGTCTAAATATCGGACCCTATTGCTACGATGAAAACACAATAGCGTTTATATAGCTATTCTGACATTAAATTCTGTGTTAAAATCGTGTTTTTGTCAGCAACAAGTACCAGAATGGTCCATGTTGTTGATTGCAGACGACGGTTCCCTTTCCGCATGAAGCCACGGAAATAACCGAACATTGAAAAACCCACGGACATGTATTACGGAGAAAACTCGCGATAACCGGATGTTTAGCATTACGTCAATATGCTAGGAATCATATGACGTCATGACGTATCATACTTGCCTACGTATATTGTATGTTCGAAAGTCTGACTTCTGTTGGGAATTCGCGTGGTGAAGACTGCGGTAAATCTGTAGATGATAAGAGAACAAGGATTGTCTCAGAAGAAACGACTAAATGTTTCAGACCGGTAACTTCATTTCAACATTGCACTATACAATGGACGTTCTATGTGACAGGAGAGTTTGCTGATTTTGTGTTAAACATTGGAGAGATCGTCTGCTAGAATCAGAGATAGGTCGCTTCAGATTGCAGCTTCTGGAAATTTGCAAGGTTTGTTGCCTGTTAAAGAACTGGATTTTACACGTAATGTATGTCATGTACAGAAAGCAACAACAAAAACACACACAAAGCAAATGGCATCGTCTGTTGACTAGTCACAGAAACAAACCTGGCGAGGTATGCATGTACTTTATAAACCAGGCATGGTACTGAAGGAATGGCAATTTCAGCTGAAATAAAGCCGGGGGTCCAGGGGGCCACTCAGGCCCCCTTGCGGGGTCAAGGGGCAGCGCCCCTTTTGGGGGTCAGGGGGCAACGCCCCCTGAAGCTGACGACTTTTTACTAATTCAAATGTGTTTAGTGCCCTCTCCTTGAAGCTGAGAGGGATATAAGTGAAAGATAACAAGGCTTGAGTAAGAAAAAATAATCTCAAGTCAATCAGCAGATTTTTTTTTCTTTCTTTTTTTCGTTTTCGGCGGATTTCCGCCGATCGGCGGAAGAGTACCATGCCTGTAAACGTGGAAGAAACCGGAACCATGCGTCTTTATTGACAATATGCTTTTGGATATTGAGAAAAATGGCCGACTTCCGTAGCATTATGCTTTGATGATCGGAAGAGACCATCCAATCACAGCCCCCGAATTCCCCCACGTGTTCATCAGAATAGCTATAATAATCATATTATGTACACATTTTTAATCGTTCGTGGTATGAGTAGAAAAGTAAAAATAATGTTAAATCATGCATTGCCATTTGTATTTAAGAAAAATATTTTTCATGGAGAATGATTAGCTCAAAAACATCAAAATTGCCAAGTATCGAGTAAAGCCAAAATTCCATGATGATATCGAAAGGGTTGATCGACTCCCCTTTCGCTATAGCAGGGCGCAGTTGCTTACTAGCGCCAGTGTGACTTGGATAATAGGTCATTGTAATATAAAACATTTGTGAGGGTCATCTGAGACTATGAAATAACACAATTTTAAAGCTCCCAGTTTTAATAACCTTTATTTTCACTTTTTCACTCAACCTTCCCTGAAGTTTTATAAGGATCAACGCAACTTTCAATATGTCTACAGGGCTAACTCCAAAAAAAAGGTGAAAAACCTGAAAGGCCGGGGTCTACGGTGGCAGGGCCAACGGAAGCCGAGGCTTTTTTCTTTTCTTGTGGAGGCAAAGAACAGCCTCGCCTAGTACCAAAATGTATGTTTATAAATTATAAAATGCACATTTGCCTCCATTAACCATCCTAACAACAACAAAATTATTTTAAAGTTTTACTGAAAAAAACGGATTTTCCGGTTTTCAAAAAACGGATTTCTGGAATCGGAAAGGTGTTAGCCTTGTGTCTAGAGTGTGAAATGTCAAAGGTCATCTGAGCCCACGGATGAACCCAATATCAAAGTTCTATCTTCAAAAACAGCCAAGAAAATGAGAAATAGCCTTTTTTTTTAAATTTTTTTTTATCTGAACTCAACCCTTTGCTTGAAATTTGATCGTGCACAACTCGCTTTTTATTGCCTAGAGGTCACCAAGGCCTGCAAGTGTGTTGAAAGCTCTAGCTTCATTCAGATTTAAACATCGCAGAATGACCCTCAGTAGACAATGTACAGAAATAACTGTCGGGTTTGCATGGGTTGTGAAAGTTTTCTCTTGGGCAACATTGAGGCACACTTTCCCATGTGACACAATCTCTGACTGGTGCCATGTGTGGTGACGCACCTCTCGCTCATGATTGGACAATGTTTGGAGAAAGTTTTAAAGACATACTCTCACAACCTACGCAATCCTGACACCTATTCTGAAATTCGTCTATTGCTCAAACATGTTACATAATTAGTTGTTGCAGGCGTTGCCTGAAGTTTTACTGATTTCCAATACACCAAGTTCACTACATGTACAACTACAAGTGAAGTCCTACAGAAGAGTGTGTGTGTAGCAAGGCATGCGCTCCCCTGTTCAACCATAGAAAGACAGCAGCTACACTCTCACTCAACACAAAAACACGGAGACCGAAGGCTTGAAACTAGAATAATTTATTTTTGAGTGGTAGTAAGGAGACAATGTATTGCAGTAAGCTTGCCTGCCACCAATGCACAGAAAACAAACCTGATTGCGAGTTCACAAGCCAATCTCAACTTGACTACCAACGGGTTTTTTTATTATTTGTTTATGGGAGTGTTTTTTCTTAAAGTGGTATGTGTAATTTGTGAATACAGAAACACGGTACATGCAATACTGCAAACTTGTTTAGAACAAGAAGTCAAACTTTTCAAAAGTCAAGCAGTGGAATAATCAGAAAGCAAAACAACCGAATGCCAAAAAAGAATAGGTCAGAAAAGTTCTGGCATTTGTAGAAGAGCAGATCCAGATTCAAGAAATGAAATTGATTTTAGTTTTAAATTTTTTTTTTATTTTTTTTTTTTTGTCTTTCAAAATTATTCCTCCGCTTTCTTGCCTAAAACGAGACAAAGAGAAAAAAACTGAAGTTATAATGCAAGAATCCATTCCAAAGCAAAGAAAAAATTCATATTGTGAGTAAGATTGATAATGCTACAGTGTGCCTTGTCTGGTACAAACACTGTCTGAAGCTGTCCACGTCCGAGTCAAGCTTGGAGCCTTTGTCAGGCATTATTCGCTGACTAACAATTATGAACAACGCAAATGATCTTCAGCCCATTCTGCTGGGAGAAATCAAATCAAGTCAAACTCATAAAGTCGCTCACGTTTACTGAGCTGAACAAGAAAACGGTCTCAATGGTTGATGCAAACATTCAAGTACAGGTAGAAGCAGAGACAAAATTTAAAGAAGCCGTCAATCAATTCAAAAACCACAGAAAATGTAATGAAACTTTCAAGAAATTAAACTGTCAAAGCACAACCCAAATCAAGCGTGCCAAGGCCTAGTCTTGTTGTTACTGATAATCCTTCAGACTATAGTTTTCTGCTTTTCAGAAAAAGAGTATAAACATCTCCGTTAGATGCTGAAAGTGAATTTTCGTAGCATTCTATCGCATTGTTTCTGTAGGATACAAGACTTAGCTCAAACAAAATTCAAAAACAAAACTGATTCACAAAAACCGTAGTTGAAAAAGGAAACACTTCAAATCTAAAACATACAGTTCTTTTTCGAAGAAATTAAGCAGTACAATGAAGTAACACACTTTGAGAACATCAGCTCGTGTGGAGTTCAGTTCTGTCCAATAGCAAGAAAATTCAACTGTTGATGAAAAGAACATTCAAATCTACACCAAAATGACAAAACTGGAACAATGCCAAAGGTGAATTAGAATACAATCCTGTACAGATCTGCTCACAGCCGAGTCGGCCTGCAAACCAGAAAGAAAAATCCAAATGCATCCAATTGAAGTTGCCCGTGTTTCCATTTTCTCCCGAAGCTGTAACACTGCTGTGCATCAGTAGGCACACTGTCTATGCGGCTGTTAGAACTGGCATCGAAGCGATAACCTTCGAGTGGAGGAAAAGATATCGAATAGTCCAGGGGGAAAAAAGCAACAGCAGTAACGTTCACCAAAAATGACATTTTGACTAGTCTTTGATACCGTTACTGGGGGAAAAAGTCTGCGAGAACCATCTCCGGACAATCTCATATTCACTGCGAATCCGGAGTCAGAGTGAAACTGAAGGAAAAGTACCGGTAACAGTCTGCTCAGCAACTTTTTTCTTTTATATTTTATAATAATAAACATCAAGTGGGGACAAAAGCGTATCCCACTTTATAAACATGATGAAAAAAATACGAAAAAAAACCAAACTCCTCCATCAACATGTATCAAAAAATAAACTCTCAACCATTCTCTTCACAAAAAGACCACGACCATGCACTCGACAATGGCCTCGTAAGCTCAATATTTTGTTCAACCTTGTGTGTCGTCTTCAGTCAAAAACACATGCTTACACAGAAAAAATCATTCCTTGTGTAACTGGTTATCACGTTAGCTGCCACCAGTCTTGAAAGGAAAGAACACCTCTGGCTTGAACAGGAAACAGACAAGGGACCACTGTTTACTTTCTACGTCTTTTTGCTGATGGGTCGTTCCTTCTTTTTTCGTTAGACACTTGACTTCTTTCCTGCCACATAATGATGCCTCTCTTTGACAGTTAAGGTGCCCCGTCTTGACACTCAATCTCATAAGTGACGTGAGCAAAGAGAGAAAACGAGAGCAGCTTGGGAAAGCTCGTCAATCTTCAAATCTATCATGCCAAAGTGCCGCACTTTATGCAAAACCTACAGGGAAGAGAGAAAAAAGACAAAGGTCCCTCCCAGGGGAGAAAGAATGCACAGAGCAGAAAATGGGACAAAAATGAAGAAAGTAAACGGAAAAGGCAGAAGACCGTAAGGTAAGACGGGGGTAATGAAAGGGGGAAAAAAAGGAAAGGCGGAAAAAAGACATCCAGCATGGGGAAAGACAAGGAATGGGATAACATGCGGCATTGTAGGGTGGATTTTATTCCTACTCTTCAGGGAAAAAATGTTTTACAGGGATCACAAGAAATGGGCAAGAGACATGAAATGGGGGAGCTGATTTCACAAAGAAGGGAGGGGAGGGAGACAGAGATGGGGGGAGGGAGACAGAGAGAGGGGAGGGAGACAGAGAAGGGAGGGGAGGGAGACAGGGAGAGGGGAGGGAGACAGGGAGAGGGAGGGAAGAAAGAGACTGGAGGCTGGCAGGCTCTTTGGTACATATCCAGGTGGCGTATAACGTACTTCCACACCCCACCTCACACACAAAAATTCCTGCTCAATGACATTATCTTTGCCGTAAGTACATGCCTTGACCCGTGTGATGCTTATCACAAGAATAATAACAAGTTTTGATGCTTTCAGTTCTGCCAGTGTGAAAAAATAATATGCTCTCAATTCAAACAACAACATGAGCCCTCGTCACTGGCAGTGTACACCACAAAAAACGAGCCAAAACATGTACCTTTAAAGACAATGGCAACGAGACCACTGCGTCTTTCACAAGTCACGCCAATACAGCCCCATGACGCAGAGGTGTGAGAGGTGGGGGGCGGAAGAGATCCAAGGGGAGGGGATGGGGGGGAAGGGGGCATGCAGACGTCTAGTTTCCGTTCATCTGGAGAACCTGGCCAGGCTGTTGGGAGCCTGGACGGCCGGTGCGGCGGGGCTGCTGGAGACCCTGGATGTTGTTCATGAGGGCGCGGATACGTCGCTGGGCCGACTGGCAGGCATAGAAGTGACCGATGATGGTGACGGGCACCTCCTCCACCTCCCCTTGGTCTTCAGGCACCTGCACTATGGCCCCGCTCACTCGCTGCATCTCCTTCACCTGAGCACAATAAGCAAAGTTATCAATCAGCCGCATGCACATTGATCGATCTGACACGTGCACATTCATCAATCGGCTACTGTAATAGTCTCATGAAATTCAGGATTCTCAATGAGTTCAAATTTACCACTTCACCATCATTCCCTTATTCATATCTACCAGAGGTGTATTATGTCACTAACTGCTGACCCTTCACTGAACAAAAACAGCCCTACTCTTCATTCCAACCGACTGGAACGCAAAAAACGCTAAGTACATTTCTTGCACTGCAGGAAAGGTCATGTATACCACCTAACTGAAATCGTCAATCACAAAATCTAACAATAAATGTTTGTTCAGACCAGCAAGATAAAAACATTTTCATTAGTACTCAATTTGATATGAGCAGTAAGATACAGGCTACACGGATGGAACACTCATCATGAAAGAAAAAATCCGCATAGTTTTACTGAGAACAAAAGTGAAACAATTATTACTGCTCTGCCTCTGTTAATAATCATTATGCTAGTTTCCACATGGCTCACGTTCTGTCCTCCCTTGCCGATGATGCGTCCAATGGTGGCTTTGGGCACCACCACTTCGGAACGCAGGTGTACCTCATCTTGTTGGGCCAGTCGCATCTCAGATTTCACTTTCTCAAAGATGTAGAACTGGGCCTAGAGAAAGAAAAACTTTTTGTTAAAACTCAAACAACCACCTAATGTAGTCTACTTTAGTGAAACAAATCTAATAACATTTACATAAATAAAATCACATAGCTTAAAACGAAATCAGACCTGTTTACCCACACTTTGAATTTGGTGTACTTTTCACGGAGATTCAGCGTATTTTCAAAATATTGAGCAATTGCTTCAAGGGCAGCAATAACATTGTCCGTTTTCAGAAGTGGAGCTTTTAGGCGTTGCTGCTTTTCGCGTCGACATTATCGTCAACGTGCTGGACTCGACGACAACAACAGCGGCAGATAAAATCTCGTCATATCACGTCTCACGTGATTACATTGACCAAACGTCAAAGCTGGATTTTCTCCACTGGGCTATCGCGAGAACAGGTTTGGCAACCTATTTTGGATTTCTTCTTGTTCTTCTTCAATTTAGTGATCACGATCAAACTTGATTTTCTTTAAGATCGTCGGTTGTTTTTTTCTCCAAACGTATTGGTCGTATCCTTGGCAACTTTGCATACAAAATACGGCAAAATCGAATGGGAAAACAGGTCTGCGAAAGTGAAACTCATGCGCAGAGCATAACAATTTCTATGCTGATCATCGAAAGCTACAGAAAGAGGCATGCACACATTTCCTAACCTACCTAACATTGTCAGCACTACTCATTGCATCGGACATGGGATTTTGAAATCACCATCATTTTGTTATTGAAACTAGTGATAGAGGGCAAAGCTGTGGTTGATTCGCCCTTTTTCTTCGACATGTAAGTCTGTAGGTTTTTGTGAAAATGTGATATCTTGCGCATCCCCGTCTTCACAACGAAATAACATACACATACCTTCCACTGTGCCTCAGGGGTGCCGGTGATGATGACTTTGCGTTCCTCCACACCGTGTTGCCCCTGGTGACCACCACCACCACCAGACTTCTCACTGCCGTTGCTGCCGTTCTTACCCTCGCCGCTCATGATCTGCACAAAACACAGCCTCACCTTACTTTCCACCCACTACAAAACACAACAACTACAACAGGGATTCATCTAAAATGATATCCTCAGGCATTTTACCGTGTACATGTTGAAATCACAGCAACTAGTCAAAAGAAGATATTTCTCTTGCTAGTTTTTCCCCCTCTCAAACATGGTCAATTCATCAAGTAAATCTGTTTAACCCATATTTGACTGCAAGCAAGGTTGAGAGCACCAGTGCTTAGGCTAAGTAGGTCACAGAGATTTCCACTGTGAGAACTGGGCTTTTTTGTGCCAGTGTTGTGAATGTGGGGTACTTGCATGTAAACTGTCACTGTGCAGCTGTTTTTTGTCATATGTGCACCAAATGGATATAAAAAAAAAATGAGAAATGGATTTTTCTACACACTTATGTGAATTTTAGGATGACAAAATAAAAACCACGAACTCAGGAATAAAAGGAAGTTCAGAATTCATCGTAAAAAAAAATCAACCCGTGTTCAACTCCATTTTTCAACACGAAGAAGCAATATTTAATGCAGAACATATGGTTATAAACTATTCTAAGAAAAACCACAACTGACACCGACATGTCTTCGCCGTCAGACATCATGTATTCTGCCTGAGCATTTCGTCCATTTCAGCTCTCATTGCTGGATCAAATGTTTCTACAACTTCTTGGTTGTCTAGATTCTCCAGTAGATCGTTTTCTTTATCTCGATCCACCTCAATATCGCTTCCATTGCTTGGGAACTTCTGACTATCTCCGCCATTGTTGTATTCAAACGTGACAAGTTTTTTGTTTACTTCGGCAGGAAACGGAAACAGTCGCCTCGATTTGAAAATAAAATATTCAAAAATAGTACACAGATGTTGCTTAGTCATCACCCGATCCGGTGACGTAGTTAACTAAACTTGTCTACGTCAGTGATTAACGTGTACACAAGTTTTCCGACATCACCTGCAAAGTACACACAAATGCGTATCCCGTTGTTTGGCTACACTACTCGCTCGCACGTATCCCGGTGTTTGACTAGCCTACACGCGGGCACGTATCCAGTCAAATATGGGTTACGTCTCGATTCAACTGGTCGGCATAACAGAGCGACTGGTAAAAGTCTGTAAGAGCTGGGATTCCTTCATTGTAAGGAACAAGAATATGAAAAACAGCTACTGCAATTAACCACTTCATTCCAAGGCTTTAAATTGAATAATGCAGCAGTCGCATTAGCCCACATGACTGCTGGGGAAGGGAAATAACTCCTCCAGATTTCTTGTGATTCCTAATTCCGATCAATGTCTGGAGAATTGCCCACTGTGACCCTCACCTTGATGCGAGCAGCAGAAAGGTGCATAATGTTCTTGATGTTCTGGCCCTTGCTGCCGATGACGGCGCCGACAGACTGTTCGGGGATGTAGAGGTAGACCACCTCCAGCTGCTGCTGAGGGAGGACCGAGTTGGGGCCCACACCGTAGGGCGAGCGTTGTTGTTGGTAGTAGTTGGTGGCCCCACCCTGTGGATGAAGTATGCCGCCCACATCACTGACTGAACGCTAAGGGTGGGCAAAACATTCTTCACGTCAAGATAACAAGTCACAATTCACACACGTTTCAACTCTTCTCTACTTGGCTTCAAACTGAAAATTAGTATTTGATACACAATCCTGTGGGCAAATATGCCGCCTACAGGCTAAAGGGTGAGCAAAACATTAACATGCTTCCAATGAAGATGAGAACTGATAATTCATACACAATCTACTCTTCTGCACTTGCCTTCAAACAACATGCTTCTACAATTTGTGTGTGAAAACAATCATAATAATTAATCAAATTTTAATAATAAATTTTCATTTGATTAATATACTTACCCAACTCACATATAGCAATTAACCCTAGTTCAGTGGTGGTAACGCTGTACGTGTCCCCTTGGTAACAAGGGAGACAACTCTAAACAAGAAGGGCAAAGCCCATACGACTCGCATGCTTGACCTTGACATGACCTTGACCTTCAGGGTCAAGGTCAAATAACTAAACCTAGCAATGACATCATACACTAAGAACTGCTTTACACATTTTTCCTACCAAAATACATGTGACCTTGACCCAAGGTCAAGGTCATCCAAGGTCATGCAACACAAAGCTGTTAATTCAAGACATAGGAAGTACAATGGTGCTTATTGGCTCTTTCTACCATGAGATATGGTCACTTTTAGTGGTTCACTACCTTATTTTGGTCACATTTCATAAGGGTCAAAGTGACCTTGACCTTGATCATATGTGACCAAATGTGTCTCATGATGAAAGCATAACATGTGCCCCACATAATTTTTAAGTTTGAAACAGTTATCTTCCATAGTTCAGGGTCAAGGTCACTTCAAAATATGTATACAATCCAACTTTGAAGAGCTCCTGTGACCTTGACCTTGAAGCAAGGTAAACCAAACTGGTATCAAAAGATGGGGCTTACTTTGCCCTATATATCATATATAGGTGAGGTATTCAATCTCAAAAACTTCAGAGAAAATGTGAAAAATGTGAAAAATAGCTGTTTTTTTAGACAACATTTATGGCCCCTGCGACCTTGACCTTGAAGCAAGGTCAAGATGCTATGTATGTTTTTTGGGGCCTTGTCATCATACACCATCTTGCCAAATTTGGTACTGATAGACTGAATAGTGTCCAAGAAATATCCAACGTTAAAGTTTTCCGGCCGGCCGGACGGACGGACGACTCGGGTGAGTACATAGACTCACTTTTGCTTCGCATGTGAGTCAAAAAGAGTGACCAATACCCATACTGGTATCAAGGCCAGACCAATACTGAGTCTGTCTTCCGTATGCGTGCGCATACGCCACCATTTGTAGTCATTCTAACCGAAGCCCAACTCACTTCCTTTTTTTAGAAAAATATACCCCCAACAGCGGGGAGGCGGGAGGGAATAAACGATGTGAGTTGGGCAAGTATATTAATCAAATGAAAATTTATTATTAAAATTTTTGATTAAATTACATCTTACCCAACTCACATATAGCAGATTGCTACTATAGGTGGCGGGTACTCACCATATCAAGAATGAAGGACCTGTCCTGCCGCTACCAAAGCTGGCAACGCAGAACTACTATCCTGTCGAGTTCCAGCAACATCTCTCAGATAGAAGTTGATGAACACATCTTCAGAGCGCCAGTAAGCCGACTCAAGGACCTCTGAGAGGCGCCCCGAACAGAGAACTGCTAATGAAGAAGCCCAGGCTCTAGCCTCATGAGCCCTGGCCGCAGTAAGAGGCAAGATTGCTCTATTATCGCCTGACTGGCTTTCCCACCAGATGTAAGCCTGCCTAATCGTTGTGGAAACCCACTGGGCCAAAGTGACTCTCGAAATGCCTTTCCCCCGAACCGTGTTGAGGGAGATAAAAAGCAGTTTCTGTGTTTCAGAGCGAATAGGCAAAGTCCGAGACAGGTAGCTGCTGAGGGCTCTAACGGGGCAGTTAAATACATCAGGGTCTCCAGGAGCAAGAACATTGCTCAAGGGGGGAATGCGAATAAGAGGGGATGTTTGACCAGGTTTCTGGTTCTTAGCAAGAAAGTCAGGTCTAAACTTAAGAGAAATGGAGCCATTCTTTTCCTACGAAATATCCCTCGAAAGTCCAGATAACGCATGAACTTCGCTACCCCGCCTAGAGGTAGCAAGTAAAACCAAGAAAAGAGTTTTCCTCGTCACATTAGCCAAACTGGCAAGCAAGCAACCGCAAAACCAAAAACAGGTCCCAAGCAGGGAGCTGTGCCTTGGAACGAGCTGTGTCAAGAGAAGCGCCCTTGATGACACTAGCAATAACCCCACTGAGGTTAATCTTGTGACCTAACTGCTTGAGAGTAGAAGAGATCGAAGATCTAACTCGCAGAGAAGAGGGAGAAGCTCCTTGATCTGCTAGCCAGGACAAGTGGTTGGCCACCTGCATAGACCTAGGAGAGAGAGGATCAACACACCATTTCGACCAAGCCGCCCAGTGTGAAGAATACACCGAATTGGTCGAATCCTTGTGAGCATGTTGCACCAAATTCAGAGTTGAAGCTGAGGCCCCTGCACGGAGCAGAGAGACTGACAGAATCCACCCGTGAAGCTGTAGAGCTTGTGGATTTTCGTGCGGTATGCCTGACCGAGGCTGTAACAGATCGCCCTTTCTTACTCCGAGTGGAATTGGAGGACGAACCGCAAGACGGAGTAGATCGGGATACCAGTGCTGGCTGAGCCAAAGAGGTGCAACCAGAACCAGCGCTGGCCTCTCTATGTCTGCCTTTCTCACGACTCTGCCCAGAAGGCGAAAGGGAGGAAAGGCATAGGCCACCAGATTTGACCAATCCATCTTGAGTGCGTTCACCGCCCATTCTTCAGGATCCAGGAACGGAGACACAAAGAGAGGAAGTCTGGATGAGAACGCGAACAAGTCGAACGGCTTGTTCACTTGCGCCCAGAGACGATGTAGGGCCTGGTGGGACAGAGTCCACTCCGAGTGTATGACCTTGTCCCCCCTGCTCAGGGCATCCGCCAAGACATTGAGACTGCCCTTGAGATAAGTCGCTGACAGAAGAATGCGATGAGCGTTGCACCAAATCAGTAAGTGAAAAGCGCTGTCTGACAGCCCCTGAGACCGAGTCCCGCCCTGGCGGTTTATGTAGGCCGCTACAGTCATGTTGTCTGTATGTAACCTGACATGGCTGTCTGACAGAAGAGGCAGAAACACCTGAAGACCCAGAGCCACAGCCTCTAACTCCAGTGCATTTATGTGCCAAGAAACCTGATTGGCGTCCCAAACACCTGACGCCGTCTGCTCTGCCAGGTGTGCTCCCCAACCTGTCTGGGAGGCGTCCGTGAACAGATCGTTCTCCGGGGAAGGGGGAGCAATGGGAACTCCCTGCGAAACCCAGGGAAGGAGCCACATATCCGTGGTACGGCTGAACCAACTCCCCAACTCGACCTGGACATTCCAGCCTTGAGTCGCTTGATTTCATTGTGCTTGCAGAGCTGCCTGAAAAGGCCTCTTGTGAACCTTGCCAAGAGGAACCAGCGGAGCCATCGATTCCATCTGACCTAGCAGCGAGGACAACTCCCGGGCCGTGGATAGATTCTTTCATTAGAGAGAGCGAATCAAAGCCTGCAACTTGTCCACCCTTCTCTGAGAAGGGCGGACTGACCAATCCAAGGTGTTGAACTCCATCCCTAGATAAGTGAAATGTTGGGACGGTTCCAACTCCGACTTCACTAGATTCACTGTGAAGCCGAGTTGCCCTGCCAGACTGAGAACCCTCTGCGTTTGTGTTCTGCAAAGGTCCTGGTCCTGATGTAAAATCAGCCAGTCGTCCAGATATGCCCTCAACCGCACACCTTCCTGTCTCACCAGGGCACAGAGTTGACGAATGACCATGGTGAATATCCAAGGGGAGAGAGAGAGACCGACAGGAAGAGCCCGGAATTGGAAAATTTTCTCTCCCCAGCGGAAGCGCAGCAATTTCCTGTCCGCCGAATGCATGAGCACATGGAAATAGGCGTCCGTCAAGTCGACAGAAGTTGCCCAGTCTCCTGGCCGGAGAGCCTCTCTCACCGAGGCAGGAGTCTCCATTGTGAATTTCACAACTCGAAGATATCTGCTCAGAGTTGACAGATCGAGAACCGGTCTCCATGCTCCTGAAGCTTTGGGGACAACAAAAAGCCTGCCATAGAAACCCAGAGACCCCTGATCGTGAATCTCCTCGATCGCTTCTTTCAAAAGGAGGGAAGTCACTTCTCCCTGCACAGCTGACTTGGCCTCCGGGTCTCTTGGAAACTTGAAAGGCGGAGGTATCCTGGTCAGAGGAGCCTTTCCCTCTGCCCAGAGAAGACGGAATCCCGAACGCACTATCCCTAAGATCCACTCGCTGGCCACCATGCGTGACCAGGAAGCAAGCGTCCTGGAGGGGCCGCCCGCCACCACAAAGGTGGGGGCTACCGGGATCAGAGGTTCGGGAAGGCATCATTGGGGTGGGGGCTTACGCCCCGACCCCCTAGAACCACCAAAAGAAGAGCCCCTCTTCTGATAAGGAGCACCTCGCCCCCTACCTCGCGAAGAAGTGTTCTGGTTCTGTGCCTTGCCCCCACCAGAGGAAGAAGGCTTCTGACCTTGAGGCTTGCTCTGCGTTTTCTGGAAACCCTGATGCGCAATACGAGCAATGGCGAAATCTCTTGCATCTTGAGTCTTTTTGCAGAGCATCGAGAGATGTACGACCCAAGAGAGAGCCCTCCGTGAAAGGTGAGACCCTCAGGTTATCAATCGTGCCTTTGTCTCTGATCCTAGACCCAGCTAGGAAAGCCGATCAGCGAGAATGTACTGCGTGAATACAGTCTGGCCGAAAGATTCGTCTGTTCTTGTGAAACCTTGGCTAAAGTAGCCAAAAGGGTAGTCACATCCTCCGAGGAGGCATCAAACCGAAATTCAAAAGGATCAAGAGAAGTTTCAATCGACCTTGAGAAAGATCTATGGAGAGACTCCGACACGGAAGACAACTCCAACCGAGACCTTCCAGTTTCCTCCAATGCCAAAAGGGAAGCTTCAGTATAGGGGACAGACCTGTCCCTACTATACCCATCCTCCCTTAGAGTGGCTAGTTCCGGTGTAACCGGAAGAGCTGACCTAGGTAGAGTAAAAGCCTCAATCAGATTGATAGGCTGAGTACCCAGTTTGAAATTAGGGTTAGGGTTAGGGAAAGCCAGCGGAACAAGCAGGAGCTTGTTGATCAGCTTGAGCAAGCCAAGGCTTAGCCGACTCAGGTGCCTCACTGTGTTGTGAGTAGAGCTCTGAGTACTCGACTGAGGATGAGGACGAAATTTCATCAGAACTTT
The DNA here is from genome assembly GCF_037325665.1 of Littorina saxatilis. Classification (NCBI taxonomy): domain Eukaryota; kingdom Metazoa; phylum Mollusca; class Gastropoda; order Littorinimorpha; family Littorinidae; genus Littorina; species Littorina saxatilis. The sequence continues at coordinate 37,474,840 of NC_090256.1, forward strand.
CGACATGTCGAAGGCCACAGACGGCGATTCCCGGAACCGGAAAGAACATTTAGTCTCCTTGGAACTCCGGAAATCACCAAGAGCAGAAGGTGGTGGAACAACCTGAGCCTTAGACTCAACCACCCCTTCCTCGAAATACTTGAAAGCCATTTCCGCTGCCTACACAACAGCGTTTGACAGCTTGTGCCGCAACCTGAATTCAGTGCATTCCCCCATAGCGGAAGCACCCTCATCAGAACACCCTTCGTGCACATCCGTGCAATCCGGAAGTTGACCCCCAAATTGACTGCCATAGTTCAACAAGGAGCCAGCTTTACTGTCCTCTTCCTGCCCCCAGGGCGGAAGCGCAAGCTGCACACCCTGGCCAAAATCTTCTGATAAGGCTGGGTGCACCAAGACTTCCGTTCACTCCTCAGGGTCCCTACCCCGCACTGACCGACCGACAGAGCGGTGGAAGCCAGCCCAGGGATCAGAACTTTCGCCCCTACGAATCACGTCAGGGGTTACTTTCTCCTGAAGACGAGTTACGCTTTGGCCGGAGAACCCGGTTACTTGCGTAGCTGACCACACCTTCTCAGCCGCGCTGTGCAGGTCAGAATTCGGTTCGCGGCCTAGCCGACCCAGTTGGTTCTGCCAGTGCGCCCGCACTGGCTGGTTACCAGGGCAATGGAAATCCAAAATGGCGGCCAGCAGAGTCTCTATCTCTGGCGAGTGCTGTTTCTAGGAGATTTACAACACATTCCCTTCATTCTAATGCCCCACTATCTTGCACCAGTCTGTCAGCCAGGCAATTAGCTTGCTGTGTGTCGAGCCAGGGATGTTTATCCCCACTGTAATTGATAGTAGGCAGCTTTAAGTGAAACTGGCCCCTTGGCACTGAGCAGGAAATGGATTCCAGATGTTAAAACAAATGCCCCCTTATCTCAGTTCCCTCTAATCCTGTAGCTTTGCTGGTACCTAGACCTGTTGGGAGAGATGCTATGCTGCAGGTTGTAATAAACAGTTCTAGGGAAGAAAGACTTGTCTGGGGGGGAAAAGGGTGGGGGGGGGGGGGGGGGGGCGCCATGGGTTTGGTCTGTACTTTGGGACGAGTGTCTACTCCCACTCACTGTGCTCTCTGTTCTGTGGAAAGCAAGCACTACTGGAATGAATATGTGCCTTATCTAAAGGAAAGTGAATGTGTTGGTATCTGTGCTGTTTTATTTTGTTGTTTTTGTGTGGACTGTGCTCATTTTCATGCCGTCAAAATGAATTGTGAAAGTTGTATACAATACAATGGAGTGCAGTGTATTGGATTAGCAGTTATTCATTCTACTTTCTGGTGCAAAGGTAAGGCTTGCTTCATTCATTCTGCTTGTTGTTCTGTGTTTAGCATGCTTGTTGCCTCTAAAACAAAACTGTATTATGTCTGTAGTAAAAGTGTGCTAACACTTTCAAAACACACCAAAGCACCTCAATCAGTTAGTACTAATAAATACTTCTTACCAAATTGAAATGGGATTACAATTGCATTGAGTGGTATCTGCAGAAATCGATCTAGTCATGTGTCAAATTTCAAAAAAGAAATGCAACAAACGGCTCAGCTATCATTAAATAAAGTTGTAAGTAAGAGTATTACAGCTACGGTCAGACAGGCCAGTTTGTTGCTGGCACCCTCAGCTGACTGGCTGGCTCGCTGTGTGCAGCTGGCTGGGCTATTTATAGATGGCTGCTCTAGATAACCGAATTCTCAGTGCTGGGAAGGTGTGTGACATACCTTTAGATTGAGCTGGAACGACGGAAGACGGACCACTCAAGGAAAGGAAGTGACGGTCATCATCCTGTGCAGCATGAACATCCGCGTGCGTGACTGTAGCGGAAGGGAAAGGGCGAACCTTGGCTAGAGAAGAAACATCAGTCACCACGGAAGGAAGGGCCCGAAGCTCAGCTCTCGTGGACGAAATCTCCGCAGCCAAAGATGAAACCTACGAACTGAACGAGAGTAGCAAAGCAGCTACGTCCGCAGAAGCCAAACCAGAACCCACAGAAGAGGAAGTCCCTTTAACGGGCTTATCTTCATGAACGACCTTGTCCGAAGACCGAACAGGTAAAATGGAGGTAGCCGGCAAATCGACCAATACATCAATACATTTCTTGGAAGTCGGTTCTAAAACAGAAACAACAGCCTGGCCGGTTTGTTTAGATTTCCTAGGCGTTTTCTTGGAAGGAGAGGACTCAGCAGCCACCTATTTAGGGGTATGCCTCTTCCTGGTATTATCAGCCATGACAAAAAGACTGAAGAAAAAAAATGTTGAAATTTTTTTTACAAGTCCAAATTGTGGCCAAAAACGCCGTCAAAATCATGAAAAGACAAGGAAAGATTTCACCTCAACATAGTAGCGAAGTCAAAACGAAGAGTAGAAAACCAAGAGGAATGTAACAAAGTCAAAAGACTAAGTGACAACGGCTGCAAAACAGCCAGAGCGTACAAAATAGCGACCAACTTGACAGGGCGCCGAGGTAGGAATGACTACAAATGGCGGCGTATGCGCACGCATACGGAAGACAGACTCAGTACTGGTCTGGCCTTGATACCAGTATGGGTATTGGTCACTCTTTTTTTAGAGTTGTCTCCCTTGTTACCTAGGGAACGCGTACAGCGTTACCAGCACTGAACTAGGGTTAATTGCTATATGTGAGTTGGGTAAGATATGTAATTTAATTTACATTTAAACTCTTCTGTAATTGGCTTCAAGCTTAATGCTTCTGCACATGTCTGAGACACTTTTAGTTGTTACTCATTTGTATCTGCTCAGCATTTCAATAGTCTAAAAAAAACATTTGAATCCCAAATAGTGAGCCGATTCCAGGCCCTATTCTCAAACTGCCTTACAATTGCACCCTTGGAGGTAAAAAAATAAATAAATAAATAAAAAATTCAGCAAAAAGTCTGAAGATAATCATATAGATATGTGACACTGCAAAGACAGGAGGGATGAGAAGATAAAGTGTTGTGTGACTGACCATGTATGGATAGGGTGGGCGTGCACCAGGGTAGTTGTTCATGCCGCCAGGCATCATGGGTAGGGTGGGCAGGCCGCTGAACATCATCTGTTGTTGCTGCAACCCAAAGCCGCCGTTCTGCTGTGAACAAGCCAAGAGCAAACTGTTAGAAAAATATTAAATACAAAGCAATTCATGTCAAAGGTACACGGGTCAAGGTACAGAAAAAGCTGCAAGCACTGATTTTAAGAGAAACATGAGCTTCAACCACAAAACCACAGGAGATTTCTGCTATCCCTACAGCTTGTAGATAAATGCTGCAAAGTACGTTTTCAATCTGATTATGTCTGTCAGTCAGGGATTCTCGTTACTGGCTTCTGCTAAAATGAATTTGCTCACAATTATTTCTAGTCCCAGAGAGAGAGGGGTGACCTAACAGAGCTGAAAGAAATTGGGGCAATAATACACTTGATGCAAAACATATTTTTACATATTTAGAGCTTTTCGTAATGTGTTATTGATATAAGCAGATTCGCGATCGTCGATAATGATTTTTCATGGTGTGTAATTTTTAAATTTGGAAAGGAATTGTTGTGTAAGACAGTTTCAAGCGAGCTATCTTTCGCAGATGTATTTACTGTGCAAACAACTCTAGATATGGCAAAAGTGTCACGTGATAATCAACTTTGTCACATGATCATAACAAAATGGCAACGGAGCAGACGACTTTTTCCGTAACCAGTTGGGAGTGATGCAACAATATCACTGTCTCCTTCCCACAGCTGTCTCAAAATTTCGACTTGTTTTGACCTTAGAACGATGTCTTTATCATAACTGTGAAGAACAGAACGAAGATCACTGTCGAAGTCGGCCATTCAATCACGTTCGTCTTTCGTCTTATGAAAAATATTAGCGAAAAACATATGGGAGATAACTCTGTATTCTTGTTTTGGTAGGTTTCCCTTTAATGCGTGTAGTAATTATTCATCCTGTTAGAGAGACAGAGCGATAGCGTGGACCGATGATTATCAGAATGGTTGACCAGGTCATTGTGAACCAAGCGTGTAAATCGTCCAGTGGACCACCCCTTTTAAGATATCTAAAAATATGAGATAATCAGGTCTTCCAAAGGAAAAAATCCATACATAGAGGCAGCATTTCAGATTTTATGAACAGAAATCTGAAAAACTCAAGCTATAAAAAGAGAAGCGTGGTTGGGTGTTCCACTGTAAAGCAAATGAGTTAGGGGTGCCTAACTAGAGCTATCTTCAAAGGAGTCCACCTATCCGCCCTCCCAAAAACCAAAGTAACACATCCACACCAAACAAGAAAGAAAAAGTTTGCGATGAGTACCTCACTCACCTGGTACAGGTTGGCATCCTGCTCGAAGCACTGGCGCATCTTCTCGCTCAGCATCTCCTCTGCCTTGATGGCGTCGTCCAGGTTGCCCGTGATGGTGATCACCCGGTCCACGTAGTAGCCGCTCATGTCGTTCATGCTGCCAGGGTACGGGGTGGTCTCGAAGCTGTCAACACCATGACTTAGAAATCAGAGCGTTACAATTGTGTCTTCTGTTAACCTTCTGGCTCACAGAACCATGACTTAGAAATCAGAGCATTACAATTGTGTCTTTCTTCTCTGTTAACATTCTGGCTCACAGAACCATGACTTGTAAATCAAGAGCATTACAATTGTGTCTTCTCTGTTAACATTCTGGCTCACAGAACCATGACTTGTAAATCAGAGCATTAGAATTGCCATTTTTCTGCTAAGATTCTGGTACACAAAGCCATGATTATAAATCAGAGCTTAAGATTTGCCACTTCTCTGCTAACATTCTGGCACGCAACTAATATTGAAAAGCGAACTACAGAAAAATAACTGTTTCAGAGAATGAACAGATCCTTATACTCTTCTCTTCATAGCTTCTTTTTTTTTTCTCTAGCCTTGCAACACCTGTGGCGATAAGTGTGGAAATGTTTTGAAGAAAACAGTATTATCAGACCTTGCTTCTTTTATTTTATTCATAAAAATGAGGAGATGCACAGATTACACAATATCTCTTCTTTCAGTCTCCTACCTCACAGCAAAGTGAGCACCACACAAGCGTTTGAATGATTCATTTGTTTACCTGGATACAACAATGTTTGTGTTTGATTTTTCCATGAAGCTTTTGATGACGTTCCCCTTTTTACCAATAATACGACCACACAGACTGTTGGGGCAAAGGATTCGCAGTGGACAGTCTCTGAAAATCAAAACAAAATCAATTTGAAAAGCTACCAAAATTGAAAACACAAATCATGATTGAGAACTTATTTTAAACTACAGATAATATCAATGAAAGCACACCTCCAGGGCTCCCCATAGATGTTTTACCTAGAGGTTCCAAGGACACCCAATCATAATCATTGGGGGTCCGTCCACTGGACGGAACTTCAGAGGGTCCAAAAACCAGGAGGACTTTTGGAAGTTCTGCGAGACCTTCATGCAACAGTTTTTTCCCAGCTTCCACAGTGTATAGGACACAAGGATGCACAATTTGGGGAGCCCTGCCTCTCCACACAAATCATACCTTCCAATAAACGGACACTCGATACTTTTCTCAAACAGAAAACACCACTGGAGACTGTAACAAGTATTTGAGGTAAAAGTTTCAGGTCAATAAACTGTCATCTGATACATTTTCATCATGGGTGCATGTGCAGTATGAAAGCTGTGCTTGAAGAATTTCCAGAAACACCAATTAGTGATCAGTACTATTCTCTGCCACACTGCTTGCTGAAAAGCTTTTCAAACTGCAGAAATTCAGACTTCAGGAATTGCTATATGCACCCCATCATCAAATTGTTTTCCATTTTTAAATGAAATGTGAAAGGAGAAGAAGAAAGATGACCTACCCTCTGTTGAGGGACTGTGCCTCTGCCTGGACCACTTTCATGATCTCTTTGCAGGCTTTGGAGCAAGCCTCAGGAGATCCTTTGATTGTAACCAGCTGAAAGGAAGAGAGCAGTGATGCGCTAGATGGTTGTGCTGTTAAAGCCACACGAGGTTAGTCTGACAAATTTTTTCCACAACTTCAAACTGTGGTTCCTGTATTCAAATCAGGCTTGTGACTAAACATTTAAACATGAACATCACTCCTTTGATCTTCACCATCAAATGAAAGCAACCCATATGTCAATTTCCAACTGGAAACATTCCATTTGGTCATGAAAAAGGAGAAAAAACGAATAAATGTCTCCAGAGCATATGATCTCTTTGAACATTAACAAATGAATAAAAGACGTTTACAATTACAGCTATTCCCACCATAATTTGACAACAGTGACGTATCAAAATAAACTTACTGTCTCTGGTGCAATGTTATCACGACGGTGGATGTCCACTCTGCAACAAAACACATCAAGATGATCAAACTCTGCTTTAAAACAAATTGTGTTATGAATGCTTGAAGGCAAGAGGCAAAGATTCAACACAAGCAGCTAGCTTGCCCAATAATCATTTACACAACTTTTATTAGTGGCAAGCCAAATTGGCCAAGGGACTGTATGCAATAATTCAAAACATAACCGAGTAATCACCTGAGTCGAAGTTTGTGTAGAATTCCATGATGTAGTTTACAGGAACGGAGGGATATGCGAGATGCACACACCGCCGGAAACACGCCATTTTTCACAGCACAGGTCATCTGATATAACCATATCAGATGATCTGATTTTTCTTTAAGCAACCAAAAATGTTTTAGTTGCATTTACATTTGATAAATTAGCTTGTTATTTCCTTTAATGGAGAGGGTGAAACTGAAGGGCGGGCACATATCCCTCTGTTCCTGTAATCTATATCGTGGAATTCTACACAAACTTCGACTCAGGTGAGTACTTGTTTATGTTTTGAATTCCACTTCTCGTAGTTTACCGAAACTACGTGATTTGTGAAATTTTAAAGTTGGTTGATTGAAGATTATAATTCAAACAAAGAAATAATCAAAGTCACACTGAAGTGAAATATCAAACATTTATTCTCAAAAGACAACATGAGAATAGTGAACACCTGTCTTGGCTTTTGCACCAAACATAGTTATGCATTGTTTGAAACAAACATGTATTACAAAAATAAGTGATGCATTTATTCTCCATTCATCATGGGAATTGCAATTCTTTCATAACTAAACAAGAAGAGCAAACGCTCGATCGAGTCACTTTCGCAGTTCTGAATATTATATGAGGCATCAGATGGACAGGAAGAAATTGCTATTCACAACACAATGAGTCACGTTCACATAAAATTTGAGCCCGGTCACTTTTATAGTTTCCGAGAAAAGCCCAACGTTAAGTTGTGTGTTGCCGAACAGAAAAGGCTAGTTATCTCCCTTGTTTTTCTGATAACGTTCGTAAAAGGCTACAGATGTAAATACTTTGATGTAAAGAATAATCCTACAAAGTTTCAATCACATCCGATGAACTTTGTCAAAGATATAAAATGTCTAATTTTTCCTTTGACGCTGACCTGTGACCTTGAAAAAGGTCAAAGGTCAACGAAACCATCGTTAAAGTGTAGAGGTCATTGGAGGTCACGACTAAACAAAATATGAGCCCGATCGCTTTGATAGTTTCCGAGAAAAGTCCAACGTTAAGGTGGTGTCTACGGCCGGCCGGCCGGCCAGACGGCCGGCCGGACAGACTAACACTGACCGATTACATAGAGTGTAAGGCTTCTTTTTAAGCCTACTGTCTATATGATACTTACCGAGACAGTACTATTCTTGCACATTATCTATTATAGGCCGAAAAAATTGGACAAAACGCTGAGTGGGTACAATTATCTCCCATAACCATGCGCCACCGTGGATCCCAAGCACTGTCCGAGTGCTTCCCCCTTACAGGATGTAGGTGGCGCGTCCTCTTTCTTTATGAGCTGCAGACCCTCAAAAAGCCCATAACATATCAAGAGGGGAGGCGGGAGGGAAACTCTAATAGTACTGTCTCGGTAAGTATCATATAGACAGTAGGCTTAAAAAGAAGCCTTACAGTCAATATAACACTTACCTCGACAGTACTATTCTTGCACAGAATACCAGAGTGGTGTGAGGGTGATATGTAGAGTATTAAACTCCTTAATCAAAATCACTTAAATCCAAGGATTAAGATACCCAGGCAATTTTCGAACAGTACTACCGTAAAAGAAAATATACCCAAGAAACATACCTTAGACTGACGTGACCATGCTAGCAACCACTGCTGTGTGGTGAACTCAATGTCAAAGTCCAGGCCACTCAAAGCTTGAATACCACTGAGTCTACGGCAAGTGGCTAAAGCGATGAGGAACAATTAGTCTTAAAAATCAGCAACTTGATACTGATGCCTGCCAGGGGTTCAAACTCATTGCTACGCAGGAGTTTGAGGACCAGAAAGACATCCCCCTTGGGAAATGAAACCAGAGGTTTAGACACCGCTGCATTGCTAATACCCGAAAGGACATTAGCGATGAGGGAGGACCTGATCAAGTGTTCAGTTCTGCGACCAGTAGCGGCCGCAATCGTGGAAGCGATGGCAGATCTGTATCCAAGAAGAGTCTTAGAAGAAAGACTCTTCTTTTGATACACTTCCACCAGGAAGTTGGCCAAGTCCTGTGTTGAGGGATAAAGCGGCTTTATCCCCTTGGACAAGGCGAAGGTGGCCCAAGCTCTCCAGCGTAAGTCGTAGAGCTGATTAGTTGATCGCCTCTTAGCGTTCAAGGAAAACTCTACTGAACTCTTGTGCAATCCTAGTGCAAGCAGTTTGGAGCGCACAAGAGCCATGCGGTCAAGCACAGACTCTCTGGACGTGGATGAGGGAGGCATGATCGAGGCTGGAGCAGACCTCCCCCGTCCAGATCCAGAGGTAGAGGGTCTACGTGGGTGAGACCGCGAAGATCTGGAAACCACGGAGCTGTTGGCCAGTAAGGCGCGACCAAAATCAGTCTTGGTCGTTCCTGCAGATATTTTGCCAGCACCCTCGGAATCAGAGATGTCGGGGGATAGGCGTAAGCATCGAGGAGCCTCCACAAGAGAGTGAATGCGTCCAAGTGGAACGCATTCATGTCTCGAAAGGGGCTGACGTACCTGGGAAGCCGAGCGCTGAATCGAGTTACGAACAGATCGATCAGAGGACGGTCCCACCTTGCCCACAGACGCTGTAGAACGTTGTGAGCGATGGTCCATTCTGTGGAGAGAACCTGATCGCCCCGACTGAGAATGTCGGCCAGGGCGTTCAGTTTCCCCGGAACGAACTGGACTGACATCCGGACCTGATTGGTCTGGCACCAGAGCAGAATCTCCTCCGCCAACAGGGAGAGGGACCGAGAATTGGTGCCCCCCTGGTGGCGAAGGTAAGCTAAGCATGTGGTGTTGTTGTCCCCGTTGAAAATCAGAGGGGCCAAGGACAGGCCGAATGGGAGGGCCCGAAACTCGAACACCGTGCCCTCCCAAACGAACCAGAGCAGATGTCGGTACCCCAGGGCCACCAGGATGTGGAAGTAAGCATCCTGGAGGTCCCAGACATGGCCCAATCGTTTGGCCGGATGGCCAACCGGACCGACGAAGGGGTTTCCATCTTGAACTTGCACCTGTGAAGGTACAAGTTCAAGGTGGAGAGGTCCAACACCGGCCTGAACCGGCCGTCCTTTTTGGGGACGGTGAACAGGCGGGAGCAGAACCCCAGAGAAGGCTGAGAAAGGGGGTAGACCGCCTTCTTCTCGACCAACGAGTTCACCTCGTCCTGAAGAGCCTGCCATCTGGCAGGCTCTCGAGGAGGGGGGAACGTCCAAGGTAGAGCGGACAATGGAGGTTGTGACGACAGCGGTAGAGAAAACCCCGACCACACCACCCTCAAGAAAAACTGGTTGGAGACCAGTCTGCCCCACATGCCGCGGGCCCGAAAAAAGGAAACCGCCGGACGAAAGAGGGGCAACTTGAGGGGGCGTCAACGTAGGGCCGGGACTCACTGAAAATTCTGCTGGCGGGCAGGCGCAGGCTTGCGACCACCCCCCCTGGTGGTGCTGCTTCCCCTTACCTGTCTGAGCACCCTTCGTCTTGCTTGGGAACGCAACAGGCGCCTAAGAGGAGGAAGAAGGAGGCAGTGAAACTGGCTTCTTCTTCTTCTTCTGAGGCTGGGAGCTGGAGGTGACTGTAGCACTTCTCTTACTCCCCGCCGCCGTCGCCGAAGCAGCGAGGCCAACCATCAGAGAATCAGTGTTCCTCTGGCGTGTGGACTCCACCACAGAACGAACAGTGTCCGGATGAAAGAGGGAAGAAGGCTGAGGAAACGTGTTCCTCAGACTCTTCCTCATATCCGGAGGCACTATAGAAGTAGGCAGAAAATGATCACGGAACAGGGCCAATAAAGTGGACCCGTGTTCCAATGGCCAATTCTGCCGCAGACGTCACGCACGATCGCACGGCATGCAAAGCCCGATCCACTCGAACCGTGTCAAGGACCCGAGTGGAATCGGACTCTGCCCGATTGGGAGGGTCCAACAGTGTGGACAGCGTGCTCATCCATGTCAAGGCCTGTGATTGGGCCTCGACTGTGGAAGAAACGGTGGCCTCAAGATTGTGGAACGAAGCAGAGCTCAGTTCCACCTTCTTGACCGAAGGCACCTCCCCAACGAACACATCACCGTCAGTCCCACCCTAAACACTCGAAGTCTGGAAAGGGAGAGTTCGAGAGTCAAAGGGAAAAGGGAGGGACGAAACAGATTGGACACGAGGAAACAGTGGAGGTGCGCCTCCCGAAGGAAAGCATGGCACTGAACCCGCGTCCTCCCGAGGAACATAGGTCGCGTTTGCACGTGAATCTGTACTCCTCAGGCGATGTGCTGCCGCTTCCACCGTGGCACTTAGACTAGGGTGGAACGCGAATTGCCGGCGGCCGGATCGTTCATAAAACGAGCCGCCGGCAGACGCGGCGTGAGCCTCCCGCGCCCGGGCCGAAGCGGACTCAAAGGACGAGAGGGCGTCTCAGGGAAGGACGTCCTGAAACTGTTCAAACGTCCTTCTAGCTGTGCGAGGACGAGCCTCCTGCCTCTCGTCCTCAGACCCCGGGTCCACGTCCTGTGTGTCAACACTAGACGACAGACGCTTAAGAGAGGCATCCGTGACGTCAAGACGCCGCGTGATGTCTGTCATGTACTGTTGGAAAGTACGAAGCATAGCTTCGGAAGTTCCATCAGAAACCGGCAAGGGTAGAGGTTCAGTGTTAACCTCAGGGCGACCCTGATCCTCCTCCCTATCGTCCTCCGACTCACTCTCCTCTTCACTTCCCGACAACTCCTCAAAAGCAGGAGTGTAGGGAGCTTGAGGGGGAAGAGCCGAAAGCGATGAAGCAGGCTGTGAAGAAACGCCCACAGAAGCAAGAGGCCGCGAAGACCCCTGCCCCAAAGACGAAACGTCTCCAGCAGCCGAAGGGGGAGAAAAACAACAACCCTGCGACTGTTGGGTCAGCCCAGCCAACGAACCCCCGCCATTTATAGACTGAACAGGAACCCATGGGGTCTGATCAGAAAAGAAATGGTCCGGTCCGGTCGGGGGTGCCGATCCGGTCCGGTAGGGTGGTCCGGTCCGGTGCCGTACCATCCGGAGGTCCCGTTCAGCACCGAACCATCGTACCCACAGAAGTGTTCGGGTGGTTAGGTCCGGACGTGGACATACCGTACCATCCGGACCCGTAGGTCCGGTGGTCCGGTTCGGTGCCAGACCATCCAGACCAACAGAGGTGGTCGGGTGGTCCCGCACCGGACCATCCGGACCCGTAGGTCCGGACCCGTAGGTCCGGTACCATCCGGAGGTCCTGTTCGGCACCGAACCATCCGTACGCACAGAAGTGTTCGGGTGGTTCGGTCCGGGCGTGGACGTACGTACCGTACCATCCGGACCCGTAGGTCCGGTTCGGTGCCAGACCATCCGGACCAACAGAGGTGGTCGGGTGGTCCGGACCGGTCCGGTAGGGTGGTCCGGTGTTCCGGTCCGGTGTTCCGGTCCGGTCCCGTACCATCCCGAGGTCCCGTTCGGTACCGAACCATCCGTACCCACAGAAGTGTTCGGGTGGCTCGGTCCGGACGTGGACACACCGTACCATCCGGACCCGTAAGTCCGGTATGGTCCGGTTCGGTGCCAGACCATCCGGACCAACAGAGGTGGTCGGGTGGTCCGGTCCGGACCGGACCACCGGTCCAGCACCGGACCATCCGGACCCGTAGGTCCGGTCCGGTCCCGCACCATCCGGAGGTCCCGTTCGGCACCGAACCACCCGTACCCACAGAAGTGTTCGGGTGGCTCGGTCCGGACGTGGACATACCGTACCATCCGGACCCGTAGGTCCGGTTCGGTGCCAGACCATCCGGACCAACAGAGGTGGTCGGGTGGTCCGGACCGATCCGGTAGGGTGGTCCGGTGTTCCGGTCCTGTCCCATACCATCCGGAGGTCCCGTACGGCACCGAACCATCCGTACCCACTGAAGTGTTCGGTCCGGACGTGGACCTACCGTACCATCCGGACCCGTAGGTCCGGTGGTCCGGTATGGTCCGGTTCGGTGACAGACCATCCGGACCAACAGAGGTGGTCGGGTGGTCCGGTACCGGACCATCCGAACCCGTAGATTCGGTCCGGTCCCGCACCATCCGGAGGTCCCGTTCGGTACCGAACCATCCGTACCCACAGAAGTGTTCGGGTGGCTCGGTCCGGACGTGGACATACCGTACCATCCGGACCCGTAGGTCCGGCATGGTCCGGTTCGGTGCCAGACCACCCGGACCAACAGAGGTGGTCGAGTGGTCCGGTCCCGACCGGACCACTGGTCCGGTACCGTACCCTCCGGACCCGTAGGTCCGGTGTGTTCCGGTTCGGTGCCAGACCACCCAGACCAACAGAGGTGGTCGGGTGGTCCGGTCCCGACCGAAACACTGGTCCCGTACCGTACCATCCGGACCCGTAGGTCCGGGGGGTCCGGCAAGGGCCAGAGGTACTGTCCCGCACCGGACCCTAAGGTCCGGTACGGTCCCGTACCATGGGTCCCGTCCGGACCAAACCCGGAGGTCAAGTCCAGTCGGGACCCGTGGGTCCGGTTCGATCCCGACCCGTAAGCCTGGAACGTTCCGGACCCTTGGTCCGGACCATCCGTCACCCGAACACCAGACGCTAAGGAATGGCGTGGGGTCAAGACGGTCCGGTCGGAGGTGTCGGTCTGAGCAACAGAAACAATGTTCCCGTCGCCCTGACCATTCGACAGAAGTACCACGTTCTGTCGAACACCTCCACGTCCAGTAACTAGTCGGCCGGAGCGTTTCAAGAGGGACAGCCACCAGTCACACGGACGTCAGAGGGAACCGTAGTAGCAGTGGTCGTAGGCACGAAGCCTGAAACCCCTGCCCCCACAGGACCGCCCTGAACGGGGTCAATTCGCATCCCAACCCCAGCGGGGAGGGAATTCAGAGACCCCGTCATCTCCTCCGATCTCCCCCCCCAGGAGGCCGAAACTACTGTCAAAACAGCAGCAGACGACCCAGCGAGGGAGTTCAGAGGAGGACCCGTGTCCCTCCTGGCTTCCACAGCGGTGGAAACCGAGGAGGGCACAGGAGAGGCACCGGAAAAAGAAAGATTTTAATGCCAACTGCACCCGGTGTTCCCAGGCGGTCACCCATCCAAGTACTAACCGGGCCCGACGTTGCTTAACTTCGGTGGTCGGACGAGAACCGGTGTTTTCAACGTGGTATGGCCGTTGGCTGTCAAAACCTGAGTCTCTCCAGTAGCCCCTAGATCGGATTCACCAACCCCCAAAGAGGGTTGGGAATCGACCTGCCCCCGGATTCGAGCCAGGGGGGAGAAGGAAACCTTCCCCCCAGGCTTGAAACCGGGAGGAGCTGAAGCCTGAGACTGAGGGCCGGACAACGGCGTCGAAGGGGGGGAAGCCTGTTCCACTGAAGGAGAAGGAGAAAGAAGCTTTTTCTTTCCCCTCGAACTTCCCCGAACCTTCGACGGCGCAGCCCCGCCCGAAGTCCCAGGCTCAAGCCCAGCCTGTTTGAGCAAGCTCGCATTGAGCTTGCTCAAACAGGCTTTCTCCGCCCTCCCTCGCCGCAAACGCAAAGCGTTTGGGGAGGGAGAGTCGGAGCGCCGAAAGATCCCCTTCTCCGTGCGTAAAACATGACGCTGGGCGCCCGGAGAAGGGTTGCCCCCGGCAGACTCTGGTTCCGTAGAACCAGAGCCCAAAACAGGACGAGACATCCTACCTCGCCCTGTACGTACCCTTAAAGACCGAGAATTAACAAAATTCAAAGAAAATTTAGGTCAATACTCAAGTGAATGCGGCGAAACGAGAAGCAGACGACCGGTCACCACGAAGTAGGACGGGAGGCACGCCGAGTCCGCCACACAAAAACGGAGGCACAAGTTGAAGGAAACACAACGTAGCCTCAAGCCAGAAGTGGAATAACACACAATAATCCAACAGGTGATAGTCCACACAGAAAAGGAGCCTCTTAGTCCAAAATAATCCGGGAGCGTAGCAGAAACACAGCCGGTCTGACACGCGCGAAAAAAGAAAGAGGACGCGCCACCTACATCCTGTAAGGGGGAAGCACTCGGACAGTGCTTGGGATCCACGGTGGCGCATGGTTATGGGAGATAATTGTACCCACTCAGCGTTTTGTCCAATTTTTTCGGCCTATAATAGATAATGTGCAAGAATAGTACTGTCGAGGTAAGTGTTATATTGACTCACTTTTTCTCAAGTGACTCAAAAAAACCAATAAACACAACAAGCAAGTAAACAAACTTGTTTACAGTTAATAAAGACATCCATGCATTTTGACAACCCAGTTGAAACAAAGGGATCAATTGTCCATGAATCCATTTATGTTCACATGGAGACAGGGAGATAATTGTCTCTAGATCTCCATTTGTTAGCTCCCTTGTCTTGAATTTGTAACTTGCCCAATGCAAATTATCAGAATGTAATCAAACATAATTACTGAGCTGGAAGATTTATATTCCCACTTTCGCATAATAGTTCAAGATAGTGTTTGATTTATCTTTACTTTCCAGTGGTTTGTTATAGAACTTCTTGAAAGTGGATACATTTGACCAGCCTGCCACTTTCAAAATATCTTGAACAGCAACACCCGACTTGAACATTGCTGAAGATGATGTGCCCCGAAAGCTGTGGGGTGCAACATTTGTAATTCCTGCGCGTATGAGGACAGTTTTTAGCCACCTAGCTCTGGTGTCTTTCGCCGCTGGTCCATGTGGCTGTTGGTAACACAAAAGTAACTGGTCAGTCTCATCACTCTGACATCTGAATTCTACAGTACTATTAATGTACTGTCGAAGACAAGTCACCACACACAAAGTTTTGTCTTCTGTATAAAACGGTAACTGCAAAGGTTTTGGGTGAAAACCAGGTCTAGACTGCTTCAACTTTTCAGTTATGTAAATTGTACATCCATCATCATGAAAACAAATATTCTTCAACCTGATCAAATGAATTGTCTGCACTCTGTGGGCAGTAATTAACAACAACAAGGAACACAATTTTAAAGTCAAATCCTTCAATGAAAGTTCAGAATTTTCACCCATGTTTCTGAAAAACTGCAAAACTATCTACATCCCAAGTTTCATTGTATCTTGGTTGTGGTGTACGCAGTTCAAAGATTCCCTTTATAAATCGAATTACTAAAGGATGACATCTTACTGTTTTATTGTCTGGTAGAATAACCACTGCAGATAGTGCACTCCTTGCCATGTTTATAGCACTGTATCCTAAGCCATCTTCATACAGCTTAGTCAAGAACTGCAACACCTCATCTATAGTCGGACGAAGGGGATCGCACTGGCACTGCACACAAAACTTGCTCCATCTGCTGAGGTAGGAGGCATACTGCTGTCTGGTTGAAGGTCGCCACGATGCCCCGATAACTTGGAAAGTCTCACCTTGAACTCCTCTTGCTTCGAAGGATTTCCTGATAAACGACAAGCCAGAAGTTGCAGAGTTCTGTGGAGCGGATGCACATCTTGCGTATGTGGTAGATGGATGGTAAGCTTTCCCTTTGGAAGAAGAACAGGCTCTTGTGTCAGCATTTTCAACATCTGGGGGTACCATACTGCCGTAGGCCACTTTGGAGCGATCAAGATTCCTTCCGCTCTGCCATTTGTTGAGCACTTTCTGCAGTAAGCTGAAAGGCGGAAAGGCATATATTAACCATTTTGACCAATCTTGGGTAAAGGCATCAATGTCTAAGGCTTCTGGGTCTGGTATCCAGGACACGAATGGTTTTATCTGAAAATTTAATCGTGATGCAAATAGATCGATGTCTGGCTTCAGCAAACGATCTTTTAATTTGCAGAAAATATCATGATTCAATTTCCACTCAGTACGATCATTGAATTGTCTTGACAAAACATCAGCTTCTGTATTCAGTATTCCTGGGATATGTGAAATTGATATCCAAATACCATTTTCCTCGCACCACATCCAAATTTGTTTTGCAACGTTATTGCAATCTGGAGAACGCAATCCTCCCATATTGGATACATAGGAGACTGCACATGTGTTGTCTGTCAAGACTTTTGCATGTTTTCCTGTGATCATTTCTTTGAAACTTTTTAAAGCGTACAAAATTGCCATCATTTCCAGAACATTGATGTGCAAGTTCATTTCTGTTTTGGACCATCGTCCTCCAGTCTTAAATTGACCACAAACAGCTCCCCAACCACCTGAGCTTGCAGCATCCGTCTGGATTTCAACTTCAGGATTAGTTTTTTCAATGGGGAAGAAAGATGAATCTAAATTTTCAATCCACCAGTCTAGTTCTTCTGTTGTCTTATCTGTCAAGCTTGTCAGCGATTCAAAATTTCCTGCAGAAGATTTTAACGATGTGGATTTTAGTCTCTCTAAACTCCTATAAAACAGTGGGCCCCACTGAACGGCTGGAAAAGTTGCTACCAACTGGCCTATAACTTGTGCCAGTTCTCTTATGGTCATCATCTTTCTTTTGAGTTCTGAACATGCGAGCACAACTTTTTTCTTTCTTTCCAGGGGTAAAGTAACTGTCATATCTTCAGAGTTTAAAAGAAACCCCAAGTACCTCAGTTTCTTGCAGGGTTTAAGGACTGATTTCTCTGTGTGGATAATAAATCCCAGTGAATCGAGTAGTTTCACTGTCTTTGACACATTCTCTGCACACTCTTCAAAAGAATTACCTTGCAGATAACTATCATCAATAAAGGAAGTGGATAAATATCCCTGTGATCCGAGTGTGGCATAGACTGATTTCATTAACTTTGTGAAATAATGAGGGCAGTTACTTAGTCCATTTGGGAAGCAGGTATACTGATAAAGTTTGTTTCTCCAAATGAATTTGAGGTATTTCCTGCATTCTGCTTTAATTGGTACAGAGTAGTATGCATGTCTGAGATCCACTGAAGCCATGTAGCAGCCTCTTATCATCATTTGAGTTGCTGACGTAAGATTGTCCATCTTAAAGTGTTCATATTGTACTGAATCATTAAACTTTTTTAGATTCAAAATGAGACGGTAGGAGCCATCAGGTTTTGGGACCATGAAAACAGGGGAGATAATTTCATCTTCCTGATGCACCGATTTTTCAATAATTCCCAAGAATAAGTTTTTCAACTTCCAAATCCATTTTTGTCCATAGATTTCCTTGTACTTGATTTTTCAAGTAAGACAGATTTTCAGAATTTAAATCAGAAAAATCATCTATTGGAATATCAGCACCGCACACCATATCAAGAATAAATGGGTCTGATGTTATTTCTTCCCATTTTTGAACAGACTTTTTCAGTCTACCTGCTTCAAAAGGGCGGTTAGGTATTGTATCTTTACTTACAGATTTTGATGGAGAAGGTAGCGGAGCTACTGCTGGCCTTGTTGCCACTCTGTTCGTCCGCTGCCGCGGTAGTTCGTTCTGCCCCGTGCACGGTGAGGTCCTCTCCCTCTCATTCTGCCTCTTGGTGTCCAGGTTCTTCCTGCACCTCTTGGCCTCCAATTTTAATCGTTTTTTGCAAAGGGGTTGTTTTATGGAAAAAACTTTTGACCTTTTAGTTTTACTCCACTTGACTGACTGAGACCCAGGCCCATTCTAGCTGTTGTATCAATGTTTGCACATGCAGCTTTCAGGTCATTGCCAAACAACATATCCATGATTGGAACTTCTGTTGAACCAAGTTTTTTGTACTTTTTGTTCAGTTGAGCATTTGAGATTTTCCCCCTTCTGTCGATTGACAGATCATGGTTTGTTTTCTGTACAAGTGCAATAGAATCTGCTACACCTTTCATCAGTCCCCGAATTTCGGGTGATGCACTTTTCAGTATGGTTTGCCATATGTTAATGAGTGCATAGGTCGCTGTGCACAGCGCCTTCTGATACTGCTGTAGTTTCAAATCTGCACCTCTTGTTGCACGGTCAAGTATTGACCATATCTCCGGATTGACCTTTGGAACAACAACCTTCAAGTTTTTAGGTCTGGCATACTTGTTCATTTTTTCTTTCATTTTTTCTTCTGAAATTTGACCTTTTGCCATGGTCTCATCAACCAGCTTCGTGATACCTTCCGGTATTTCTGGTGCAAGCTTTTCAGCATTGTCGAACTCTTGTTCTATTTGTGCCATTTCTGTGTCAGAATTACTAGTGCCACAAGTTTGACCACAAGTTTGACCCTCCTCCACTCTGATCATCGATTATATTTGATCATCATAATCTTCGAACGAATCAGATTCGTCTCCAGTCTCTTGTGATTCTGCTTTTCGCTTTTGTCTTTGTGTCATCTTCGAATCATCAGGCGATTCGCCTTCGATCTGGCCTTGTCCCTGACCTAGCAGCGCTAGGATACGGTCGTTTTGTTTTTTCATGTTATTCCAATCGCTGATTGGAATGGTCACTGCCTCACACCGAGGTTTTTTCTCATCCTTTTTCTTCTCTTCTTTTCTATTTGACACATGTTTGTCCTTTTGACTTGAACAAGGCAAGTCTAACAATTGATCCACTTCATCCGCGTGGATTTGGACTTCAAGCACTGATTTAGTGCTGTCCAACATTGTTCGAACCAATTCTAAGCATTTGCGACAACAAATAAGGAAAATAGACTTACCAAAGGTCAAAACGAATGGTTAACCGAAGGAATAAATCAGTCAAGTTAGGAAAAAAGGACCCTAAAAGGAAGGATTAACCTGATAAAGTAAGACAGGTTTTGGAGAAGCTGCTATGGCGGCCGGAAGTCGTACGGGAATGGCGTGTTTCCGGCGGTGTGCGCATCTCACAAATCACGTAGTTTCGGTAAACTACGAGAAGTGGAATTACACAAGATAATTCACATGAGAGATCAAATCCAAAAATGAAATCATTACTTTGGTATCCCTTTCTACATACTGAAGCTGAAAGTACAAGCACTGCAGTGTGTTCCCCTGCTCACCCATACATACCTGGCTCTGCTCTGTTGTGTGATGTTTCTGATTGTCTGTCCAGATTTTCCAATGATAGCACCAACATATTCACTGCCAACCACTATTCTGTAAAAAAAAAAATAAAAAAAAAATCTAAATTCAAATGCTGAGCCAGTAAGCAATGACAAAAATGTGATACAACATTCATAAAATGGAGAAAACATTTGCATACAGCTTCATGAAAATACCATTGTGGTGCTACATTTCCAAGTCCAGATGTTACTACATTTCCAAGTCCAGATGTAACACACTTAAAGAGAAAGAACAGCTTCACTGCTCCCCTTTTTTCAGAAATACATTTCCAGCATTCGAACACAACATTGTAAAAGTCGTCACACAAAATATACCGAACAAATATTTCTTATCATTCTGTCAGCCATTGGTCTCATGCAAATGATATGAGGATTACACTGTTACACTTGTATTACCAGAAAAGGAACAGCAGACTAAAAGTAAAATCCCTGATATTCCATCTTAGCACCAATTAGCTGATCAGTTCCACAGTATTGGCGTTAACCGGTAATTACTGTTATTTTCAGGGGTGGGAGCAAAAAATCTGAGCTAAACTGAAAAAAAAATTGGGGTCCAGGGGCCAACGGCCCTTGGTGGGGTTGCAGGGGCTACGCCCCGGTGGGGGGTCTGGGGGGCAAAATTGAACTTTTTAAGGCACGTAAGTCCTCTCCTTGAAAAGAAACCTACATTTTATTAGTCCCTAGGCTTAGAGAAAAGATGTTTTCTCTCAGTGTGTCAAACAAATCATCTTTGAAAGAGGCAGCAACACCATGGGTCATTGTGTAAGTCGCAGTCTTTCTGCACATGGACAGTTGGTCTAATGTTGGTGTGTCAGTTGCAAGCTTTAGGCAAAAGGAAATCAAGTCCGGTGCCAGTGACAATGGTAAACTGTGTTCTGCTAAAAATGCACAAGTCCTTACTTTGGCATCAACTAAGCAGTCTTGTTTTGAGGCAGCCATCACGGGTTCAGCAGCAGGAAGTGTTGTGTGCTGAAGCGCATTCAACCTCTCCACGTGGGTTGTATCTCTGGCATGAATTTCAGCTGACTTTTTCCCGTTCGATTTGTAGACAACTTTTTTGCTGCAAACTAAACACCAGGCTGAGCCCACTTCGGAAGTTTTGCGAAGCCATTTTCTAAATGGGCGATTTAAATCGTCCACCAAGTTCATCCCGTCGTTCCTCCACTTGTTTTTATGTAAGCTCTGGTCGATTTTTCGTGTCTTCGACTCATCGGTAATTAGCTCCATCTTAATAAGTAAACCCAGCTCGCGATGTCTAGGTTTCACTCGAGACAAAAATGGCGGACAGCATGTTATTTCCGGAAGTATCTTCAGTTTTATGAATCGGAAATTGCAAAACCGAAATAGACACGATTAGGATTCAGGTTTTTTTCCTCACCTTTATTTTAATTTTTGCTACACGGAATTCCGTAATTATACTGAACTACTCCCACCCCTGTATTTTATCAGTTGAAATGAGAAAATACCGGAACAAAATTAGCTGCCGGTATGACCTACCAGTTGATTTTTAAAACTAGCGGGTTTTTTCGCAGGCAAAAAAAACCCAACAGTACTCTTGAGTTGGACTCTTACTGCTTAAAATGACCAGCCTACGGGTTTTTTTTGGACTGTTTGCATCATAAAAGTGTGCGTACCCGTTTGAAATAATACTAGCGCCATCACTGGTTCCAACTCACCTCAATGGAAGCTCTTGACGATTCATCCCTGAGTTTGAATTCACATTTGAACGTGGCCTTCTGGGACTTTTGTTGTTGGCGAAGTCAACCTGTTGTTCAGTACAGAAAATTGACAATCAGAAAATCATTCAAATAACGCCTTTTAGTTCCCTCAAAACTATTCACAGAATTGAATGCAATGGAAATTTTCCTTCAAGCATGTGAACTAAAGATTCATCCAACCCTAAAAGCTATCTTTCATTTCTTTTACACAACAGCAACAGACTTCCTCACAGAATGGAATACAATGACATTTTTACTTTCACTGTATATACTTAACATTTACACAGGCTACATTTTATAACAATAACAAGTTGCGCAAGGCAAAATTACTACATTTAGTCAAGCTGTGGAACTCGAAGAATGAAACTGAACGTACTGCATTTTTTCACAATGACCGTAGTCCGCCGCTCGTGCAAAAGGCAGTGAAATTAACGAGCCTGTTTAGCGCGGTAGTGGTTGCGATGTGCTGCATAGCACGCTTTTCTGTACCTCTCTTCGTTTTAACTTTCTGAGCGTGTTTTTAATCCAAACATATATCTATATGTTTTTGGAATCAGGAACCGACAAGGAATAAGATGAAATTGTTTTTAAATCAATTTCGGAAATTTTATTTTAATCATAATTTTTATATTTTTAATTTTCAGAGCTTGTTTTTCATCCGAATATAACATATTTATATGTTTTTAGAATCAGAAAATGATGAATAATTAAATGAACGTAATTTTGGATCATTTTATAAAAAAATAATTTTAATTACAATTTTCAGATTTGTAATGACCAAAGTCATTAAAGGCACAGTACGCCTCCCGTAAACCATCACAGATACTGTCAGGTTTTTACACACAGTACAAACACCCTTCCATTTGAACGCTCACCAAACGGGAACATCCTAGGTGCCCTACGTAAAGAGCGAGCAATTTTCAAAGAATTAATTTTGCGGAGAGAGTGTCAGAGACAATCGGACCGTGGTGCGTTTTGGCGCTAAATCTAACATTTAAAATCTAAATAATAAATTGACAGCTTGTTACACAAACATTCTTAAATCATAAAATAATTCTTTTTTCATCAAGACAAGATCAGTACAATTCGAAGTTTTGAAAGTTTGAAAAAAGAAAAGCCCGGAAGCAGGGTCACGCAAGGTCGTGGTTCTCGTAGCAGACGGTTCATACCTATCGCCAGTTCCTCTGAACAGTTCTTTCTTTCTTTATTTGGTGTTTAACGTCGTTTTCAACCACGAAGGTTATATCGCGACGGGGAAAGGGGGGAGAGGGGATAGAGCCACTTGTCAATTGTTTCTTGTTCACAAAAGCACTAATCAAAAATTTGCTCCAGGGGCTTGCTAACGTAGTACAATATATTACCTTACTGGGAGAATGCAAGTTTCCAGTACAAAGGACTTAACATTTCTTACATACTGCTTGACTAAAATCTTTACAAAAATTGACTATATTCTATACAAGAAACACTTAACAAGGGTAAAAGGAGAAACAGAATCCGTTAGTCGCCTCTTACGACATGCTGGGGAGCATCGGGTAAATTCTTCCCCCTAACCCGCGCGGGGGGGGGGGGGGGGGGGGGGATCCTCCGAACAGTCAAAAGCCATCGCTAAAGTTCTTGTAAACCACAGCCGTTCGTTTCGTGCATAGTCAGAGGTACCTAATAACGTGTTATTGCAGATAAGCTCACAGCGAGTCGCATTCATTGATTCAAATTACTAACTGACGAGGGGGCGGGGATGTAGCTCAGTCGGTAGCGCGCTGGATTTGTATCCAGTTGGCCGCTGTCAGCGTGAGTTCGTCCCCACGTTCGGCGAGAGATTTATTTCTCAGAGTCAACTTTGTGTGCAGACTCTCCTCGGTGTCCGAACACCCCCGTGTGTACACGCAAGCACAAGACCAAGTGCGCACGAAAAAGATCCTGTAATCCATGTCAGAGTTCGGTGGATTATAGAAACACAAAAATACCCAGCATGCTTCCTCCAAAAACGGCGAATGGCTGCCTAAATGGCGGGGTAAAAAACGGTCATACACGTAAAATTCCACTCGTGCATAAAACACGAGTGTACGTGGGAGTTTCAGCCCACAAACGCTGAAGAAGAAGAAGACTAACTGACGACTACATTGTGAACAAGAGGCGAAGCCTTCACGGCTCACGTAAGAAATCGACAAACAGTAACACAAACTCAATCACTCCGTCACACATACACACACACAGTAAGCATACCGTCGCGATATAACCTTGAACGGTTGAAAACGACGTTAAACACCAAATAAAGAAAGAAAGAAAGAGTAAGCATAAGTGATACGGTGCAAGAGTGCGAGACACTAGATCTAGATCTGTCTGTCTGTAGCCTACTTTTTAGTACTTACGGGGACACGACTGCCAGATGGCCAGATCGACACTGCGCTTTCGACAGCGCTTCCTCGCGCAGACACTGGAAACACGCTGTGCAGATTAACCTGTAGGAAATCTCCTTTGGTATCTTCTTTATCTATTTTTCTGGAGCTACGAAACCGAACAATGTGAAATCATGAGTCTTCTTCGAATCGGCGAACTGCAGCTCGGTGATAACTGTATCTATACCACAATCCTTCACACGATCTGACCTAACCTTGACCCCTGACCTGGTCTACATACCATACACGACACAAAACAGCTGTTTTTACCCCCCCAAAACCCCCCACCACCCATTTTCTTTGGATACACACTTTAACTACATACGTGCCGACGAAATGTTGATCATTGCTTCAATATTTTGAAGCTGTTGCTTGGATAATAACCAGGTAAAATTAGTATTTCGGTGTTTAGTCAAATGTTAAAGTTTCTATCACATACACACACACACACATACAGACAGACAAAGTTTAGCATCGCATAGGCTACACTTACGTGAGCCAACAAGAAGAGCAAACGCTCGATCGAGTCACTTTCGCAGTTCTGAATATTATATGAGGCATCAGATGGACAGGAAGAAATTGCTATTCACAACACAATGAGTCACGTTCACATAAAATTTGAGCCCGGTCACTTTTATAGTTTCCGAGAAAAGCCCAACGTTAAGTTGTGTGTTGCCGAACAGAAAAGGCTAGTTATCTCCCTTGTTTTTCTGATAACGTTCGTAAAAGGCTACAGATGTAAATACTTTGATGTAAAGAATAATCCTACAAAGTTTCAATCACATCCGATGAACTTTGTCAAAGATATAAAATGTCTAATTTTTCCTTTGACGCTGACCTGTGACCTTGAAAAAGGTCAAAGGTCAACGAAACCATCGTTAAAGTGTAGAGGTCATTGGAGGTCACGACTAAACAAAATATGAGCCCGATCGCTTTGATAGTTTCCGAGAAAAGATATAAAATGTCTAATTTTTCCTTTGACGCTGACCTGTGACCTTGAAAAAGGTCAAAGGTCAACGAAACCATCGTTAAAGTGTAGAGGTCATTGGAGGTCACGACTAAACAAAATATGAGCCCGATCGCTTTGATAGTTTCCGAGAAAAGATATAAAATGTCTAATTTTTCCTTTGACGCTGACCTGTGACCTTGAAAAAGGTCAAAGGTCAACGAAACCATCGTTAAAGTGTAGAGGTCATTGGAGGTCACGACTAAACAAAATATGAGCCCGATCGCTTTGATAGTTTCTGAGAAAAGTCCAACGTTAAGGTGGTGTCTACGGACGGCCGGCCGGACAGACTAACACTGACCGATTACATAGTCACTTTTTCTCAAGTGACTCAAAAATGAGGGTGTGACAGTGCCGCCTCAACTTTTACAAAAAGCCGGATATGACGTCATCAAAGACATTTATCAAAAAAATGAAAAAAAACGTCTTGGGGATATCATACCCAGGAACTCTCATGTAAAATTTCATAAAGATCGGTCCATTAGTTTACTCTGAATCGCTCTACACACACACACACCACGACCCTCGTCTCGATTCTCCCTTTATGTTAAAACATTTAGTCAAAACTTGACTAAATGTAAAAAGACAAGCAAAGCTGAGGAAAGGAGAAACAGTTCTGTTCTTACTTTGAGATTTGCACCTTCAAGGTGGTAACCGTCTAAGGAAGTCACAGCCCTGAAAACAAATAGAGAAAATAAGGTAACAAGAAGAGCAAATGCTCATACAACCTTTACTCTACAGTAACAACTAACATAATATGAATCAGAATAAAGAAGTGAAAGCATGTAATACATTTTTTTTTAAAGCCCAAGGGAGATCACTATCACTGCGAGCAAAGCTTGTCAAAAATCCGGGATCCAATCTGAGCCTGGTTCCAGGCAATTGTGCCGTAATGACTGCTAAACTGTGCCCCTGGCACTGATGGGAAGCATCCCAAATAGATCCGGGAGCCTTAGGACCAGGGTTACACCCCTTGACCTTGTATTTTTAAATGTAAAATAACAACATCTTGATACAATATATACTAATACCTTTGCAGACCTTTATTTTGAGTATTTTTCTTTTATATCCAGCCATACACATTTTTTATTATTTTAATTCAAAGATACACAAAAGAATTGAACCTGTGAAACCATGCTCAAAGATGACTACAATAAACATACTAAAAGTAACTTACTGTTGGGCATTGTCTGGTGTATCAAATGTGACGTAAACTGCCCCTTCCGCTCCAACTGAAATACAATGCAAACAACAGGATTGAAACTCACAATCCTATCAAAACAAGTCTACGGGTATTAACTGTACAATATTTAATCAGATCTTTCATTTTGTCAGTGCAATGAGGGTAATATTGTACTGTGCTAAAACTTTCAGCTTTGTTTGCCATGATCAAGGTAATCAATAGAATTTGAAAGCTGATCGAACCCGTAACTTATTTGACAACAACAGTATCTCTCTGCGAAGGCTACCTTGAAAATGTTCAAACGGATCAATAGTGACTAAAAGTAAACCCAACTGAAAACAATACCTTAAATTAGGTCATAAAAAGTTTCAGAAGCAAGAGATGATTGTAATTTACATACTCCGCAACCCCATAGCTATACCACACTCCTGCTGTTCCTTACTTACAGTTCAGATCCCTCCCCCCCCCCCCCCCCCCCCTTCACCAAAGGAATCTTCAACTTATTCCATAAATATTTAAAAGAGAAAAAACAAAACGACACACTACCTTCTTCGACTTTCTGTACACCACTTGCAACACTCTGCACTACAGCTTCAATACTTTCACGGCTAATGTTGGAGGGTATGTTCCTGATCTGAATTTTGTTTCCTTTCCTGCTGAAAGAACCAGAGACAGTGCATGTCATGTCATTGATCTGACATTTTCTGTGTGAAACAAAATAAATCTTAACAAACAAATGAACCACAGAAGAGTTAAAAAAATAAACTGCACAGAGGAGGACTACCACCACTGATTTTCTCAGAATGTGGCTTTGCACGACAATATCCTGCTTAAACTTAAAGGCACAGTAAGCCTCCCGTAAACCATCACAGATACTGTCAGGCTTTTACACACAGTACAAACACTCTTCCATTTGAACGCTCACAAAACGGGAACATCCTAGGTGCCCTCCGTAAAGAGCGAGCAATTTTCAAAGATTTTATTTTTGCGTGGTTTATCTTACCCCTGAGCCCGTGTGATCAAGTTTCCCTTTTTCACAATGTAGTCGTCAGTAATTTGAATGCGACTCGCTGTGAGCTTATCTGCAATAGCACGTTATTTAAGTACCTCTGACTATGCACGAAACAAACTACCTCTGACTATGCACGAAACAAACGGCTGTGGTTCACAAGAACTCTAGCGATGGCTTTTGACTGTTCAGAGGAACTGGTGATAGGTATAAACCATCGTCTGCTACGAAAACCACGACCTTGCGTGACCCTGCTTCCGGGCTTTTCTTTTTTCAAACTTTCAAACCTTTGAATTGTACTGATCTTGTCTTGATGAAAAAAGAATTCTTTTATGATTTAAGAATGTTTGTGCAACAAGCTGTCAATTTATTATTTAGATTTTAAAAGTTAGGTCTAGCGCCAAAACGCACCACGGTCCGATTGTTTCTGACACTCTCTCCGCAAAATTAATTCTTTGAAAATTGCTCGCTCTTTACGTAGGGCACCTAGGATGTTCTCGTTTGGTGAGCGCTCAAATGGAAGGGTGTTTGTACTGTGTGTAAAAGCCTGACAGTTAGTATCTGTGATGGTTTACGGGAGGCTTACTTTGCCTTTAAGTAGGAACCAGGATATAAATATCATATAATATTGGTCGATAAAGTGTGAACACTGCTTCCTTCTGATAATGCAAATCAAAGCACATTCTTGTTCTGTCCTGGTTTGTCAACACACCCATACGATGTATATTTACATAGATCACCACAACCTTCAGCAAATTAAAAAAGACAACATAAGCTTTCACATCATACAAACCTTCTGCGAGAGATAGCTTCTACTTGCATTGTTTGGCCGTTTAGTGTCACTCCTGAAGAAAAAACAAAAAGTAATAGTAACTAACATGCCTGCTATTGTGGGTGAGTAATTAATTCAAGGATACCCTGTCAAAACTTCATACTAAATTATAGTCAACATTACCATGTCCTGATTAAAAGTTGACAACCCAACTTAACACTATTGTGATTAGCATTGCCACAGTGTTAACGTCCCCCCTGCCCAAGCTTGCCACCAAGAAACTTCCCAAAAAACAGTAACTGTAAAGAAATCTGTCTATGTTACGACTCAACTCCAAACAACTCTTGTTTAGCCGAGACTGAAATATTTTGTTGCGCCATTGGGGCAAGAGTCTACAAGACCTTGGAGACATGTAGAAACGAAGTAATGACGTCACTAGTATGAGAATCTACATGTTGGATCAACGTCATTACTGCGTCATTAATATGCGAATTTACGTAACTCATGGAGTTGCATTGTGGGATGCAAACAGTTATTGGGGAGAAGGCAACGGAACCGCTAATGGAACAGATCTAGAACCATTACGGTCGCTCTATTTGCCGGGTTCTGAGAGGCTATAAGTGGGAAACAAGACACAGGATAGTGCCACAAATGGAAAGATTTATTTATTTATTTATTTATTTGTTGCTTAACGTCCAGCCGACTACGCAGAGCCATATCAGGACGAGGAAGGGGGGGATGAAGGGGGCCACTTGTCAAGCGATTCCTGTTTACAAATGCACTAACCCATTACTTGTGTCCCAGCAGGCTTTAGTAAAACTAAATTAATACCTACTGGAAGATTACCAGTTTCCAGTATGTTAAAATAGGCTTAACCTATCTACTGCTGGACTTACATCAGAACACTAACAGATTAAACTACACATGAATCGCGAGACAAGCGGCAAGAGAAGAGATTTTTGGAAAAAATACAGGTGAATGAGCAAGAAGGCAGAAAAAAAAAGAATTCATGAAGAAAAAGAGAGCATGACAGGAAAGAGGAACCAAAAATCTACCTAACAGCAAACTAGAAAGCTCCTGCGGTTCCAAAAACAGGAGGGGCCTTTAATTTCATAACCGCAGTGCCCCACTGCGGGAACAAATGGAAAGAAGATTTGCGTGAGCCGTAAAGCAAGTCGGAACAAGAATCCTGTTGTAACCACCGATGAAAAGCCACCGGCACCCAAGCTGCCATCCCAAGGCCTGAGATGTAATCCGCAGCCGCACAGACTCGTATAGTAGTGTCCGGAAAGGAGCATCAAGAGGGGTTCGAGTGCCTATGATCCGCTGGGATAAGGGTGAACTAATCAAGCTACGCCACCAGTGTGATCCACCAGCGAGGAGCAAAAGGAGCTCGTCTACTAATTATCATCATTAAGTGATCTTCATCAAGTTCGTCACTGCTACGGTCATCATGTGAATCCAGGCTTCCATCAGGACATTCGGACTTTGTAACTAACCAGCCCATTTGAGATAAGTCCAGTTCGACATAAAAACTAGCTGTCAATGCAAGAACAATTAATTATGAACGCGAATTCGTTAGATCTAAAATAGAAATAGTTTGTTAAAGAATCCGGAAATATTACCAACCAATAAATTATTCATCAATCTAAATCATCAGTGTTTTACGAGATTGATTTGAAGCATGACTATTGTAAAGTATTGAATAGAACTTTGGTGTGTTCTTAGATATTGTATATCTAAAACACAAGGTAAAAAGTGGAACTGCAACAGTCTAGCAAGCTTGAATTAAGTCCAATCACCACCAAAGTTTGTGTATTAATTAAAAAATGGATGCCCAGTTCAGTCGTGCTATTTATAAGTTTGTCATGCGATTTGTTTTAGCATAGGGGGTTAGAAAGGGGGATAATTTGTGTTTGTTAACGGTTTTTTTTTGTGTTTTCTTTTCCACTGCTTTTTTAAAAGTTATTTTTTTAAAAGAAAGTATTATAAATAATGTTATAACCAAACAAGGTGTAAAACCTATGATTAGCTGAAATATTGTTGACATTGTACACAGAAATAAGGAGACAGTTCAAAGAGAAAAACAAGCAATTCACGCATTCACTCACAGCATCCTGACTCAAATGAAACAAAACTGTGACCCTCACCAAATGATGTCTAGGTAATCCATATTGAATATAAGTCACATTTTCACAACAAAGTACCAACTGTACACCTATAAACATTTCCAAAAGGATTGGGAGGCTCCAGCCAGCCATTGTTATCAGTGCTGCCACGCCCCCTTGCACCTACACGATGCGTCTAGCAGTACCACCCCGTGTAGTTTGCAGACTCGTACTAGGAACAACAGGACTGTTTCTTCCTCACTATCACTGCTATTATCGCTTTCTTGAGGCGAAAACGACACGTCGGAATCATGATCTACAGGATCCTCAAGATCCAACATCCGGAGAATCTCCTCCCGTGACAAGGCTCGCCTTCGATTCATTTTTTTTGTTCGAAAAAACCACGCAAATCTGCACTAATTTGATCAGGGCGGAAGAGGAAACCACGTGTATCAAGAGAAACAACTCAATTTATTGCAATCTTCAAAAACTGGGAAGCAATCACAAGTCGTGTACCTTGTATGACCGTTACTGAAAAATTCACCTCCCGTTCATGGGCGTGTCAGCGCTGCTACTGATTTATTCACCTCCCGTCGCGAAAGTGTTAACACCAATTACTTTGGTTTTTAAAAAGAAGGGACACTATCCAGCTCTAACCCATCTTTGAGTGACTATTGTGTCCCTTGTCATGCATGTGTGCCAGCTGTTCTATTCAAGCCTCCAACTTGACGCCTCTACAAAAGTGAAAACGTACAAAAGACTTGAGCAATCTCTCACTCTCAAATAGGCTGTGCATCTTGAACCTTCCACTTTTAACAACAGATAGCCACCATGACTAAAATTAAAAGGGACTTATGCAGGCTGGAGAAAAAATGGATGCAGACTTTTTAAATAATTTTACACTCTCGTCAATCGGTCAGTTACTAATCCATGCACAAAACAAATTATCAAGAAGACTAAACAGCCTGTTGACCGGGCACATCAAGCCATGTCATGTCTCAAGTCTTGTTGCCATTCCGAGTGCATTTCCTATTTTGATTTTGTTAAACTCTCTCATGGCACCGACATGTGTATCCCTGTCACATGAATGTTAATGCCTAATATTTGAACAGTTTTTATGAACTATAGTGTTGAGCAAAGATCATTGTCAATATCTTGAATATCTTTAACCCCAGGCACCAGAATGAGCAAGTCCAGTTCAAAAACAGCTGTGCATCAAACTTGACATTATGACAGTATAGTGCACATCATGAGCTAGATGTAAGTGAAAGATGCAGCAAGCTAATGAGCCCAAGACCATTTGCAATGCAGTGTTTTACCCAGACTCAAAGGACAATAGGTCAGTAAGACCTGGACTGAAATTATGTATCAGTCCAAACATTTTGTTTACAGTACATTTCATGCACACACACATTTCTGTCACACGACCTTCGTGTATATCAAAACTATCAGACGGTCAACCAGCCAGGTGTCAGATCAAAAAAAGTATTTGTCAGTGACTGAAGCCCTAGAAAACTCTAGCCATGATAATTAGTATGGCTGATCCACAGTGGGGTCTCATTTCCTCCTCAAAGGAAAACGTGTCACTTTGTCTTTAAATATGAATAAAGTGCAAATCAGTGCTGACAATGACATTGAATTCCATTTCCTACATGTTAAACGACTCAATATACTGGTTGGTGTGCAAATCAATGTATCAATTTAACTGACTCAGGATTGAATGAAACTTGGAAGTGTGACTGTTTGCCACCATGTGCTACTACAGTGGTACCCTTGTCTAATGACTTAAAACTGTAACCAAAATTTGGTCGCTGTGGGTAGTAATAATATACTTAAATAAAGTTTTGGTGTGTTATGTCCATGTCGGGGTCATTCACTGATCTGGAATGTCATGGAAGTTTTGCTTGATGCCACTCCGACTCGCAATGTGATCATGTACCTCTTTAAGACAATCATAGTAACTAGTTGACTATTGAATGAATTACCATCACATACAGTTTTGCTTGTTTAATCCAGCAACATAACTACTCAGTGGTTAATGTTTGCAATTAACACACAGGGATCAAACAAATGCATACACAAGGGTGTCCATACCAGACTGAGGCAAAGTTTGGGTTAAAAACAAAGAACAAAGTCTAATTGCAGGCATAAAGAACAGCGGCACGTTGAAACTAATAAAAATTGTAGCGAAAAGCGTTGATTTCAACGATGAAACTGGACTCGTTCTGAAAATTCTATTTCCAATGCAAGGGACATAACCACATCACAGACTGTTGACAGAGTTGAGTAATTGAGAACACTACACTACTCACCATCACACTTCACTCACGTAATTCTACCGAAATGTACTGATTCAAACAAACGTATGGCTGCATATCGCATCACTAAGTCATGGATCAGGGAAAACGAAAAATAGCACGTTATTGTGTACCTCTGAATCTAAAATGCAACAAACGACTGCAAGTCACACGAACTTATCGGCGGCGGTTGGCTTCAAAGAAACAAGCTATATGCAGAAAATTCGTCTGCTTGGGGAAACACGACCTTGCGTGTCAGAAATACTAAGGAATAGAAGGAGAAATAATTTGTCAGAGAAAAATGGATTGTACTTGTAATATCGAGTGAGCCACAAAATAGAGGGGTCATTAATAATAACAGGGGAGGTACAATTACAACTGAGTCACTGTATTACTGAATACTATGATCAATCTTTAGTGAGCCCTTTCCCCATTGAAATAATCTTTCCATGATGCAAAGCGTTAAACCTAAGTTTTAAAGCCCCACTCAGCCTCACAGGTTTACAGAACGATGATATCTTTCCCTAAAACAGCAATAGTAACCTTATGGAAAAAATCGCAATAGCATTTAACAACATTAAATACATATATTAGAACACTTGAATTGCTTTTTAGCACATGTAAACCACACACCAGTTCTCGTGGTTCATTTAGCCCTGTGTGACTCACTTTTTTCATATGTTCAATTGAGTCATTTGCAAGTTCACTTTCAAGGCGACTTCATACATAATGCAACAGCATGTTATTGTTAATCACTTAATGTGTACCTCTGAATCTACAAAGTAAAATACAACAAATGACTGATACTATATGTGATAGTGACACAAAACGAGTGGAGGCGTCTTCTAAGAAACTGTATAGCAGTTTGCGGAAACTGTCTGCTAGTGCTTTGGCAGCTCATTTGATTTGAATTGTGCCAAGTAGCCCTGTCGTGGAAGTACGTTTGTATGCATGCAATACTCAATCTACACTAGCACAGCAACTAACGGTATTAAATGTTTGAAATCTCAGTCGACCAGCATCTTAAAACGGCAAAGTTGTATTGTCATCAAATAAAAAGAGCTGTGCACATACTGTCAACTCAGTCACCTTCCTCGCTTGACATACATCCAGGCTCCCTACTTTCAAAACTGAACTGTACTGAGACTTGATGATGAAACAATTCTTTCGTGTTTTAACAATGTTGTCTCATAAACTGTCAATTTATTCTTTGGATTTTAAAAGTTAGGTCTATTTGCCATAACGAGGCATGCGATCCGCACCTAACCGTCCACGCAAAATAAATTCTTTGAAAAGTGCTCGCTCTCTATGGAGGGCACCTAGTGTGTTCTCCAGAGGTTAAGAGTTTAATCGAAATTATGTTTGTACTGTACATGTATGTAAAAAGTAATGAGGTGTCTGTGGCCAGAAACCGATGGTTTACGGGAGGCGGAGTGGGCCTTTAACCACAAAACAAGAGGAACAAGCAGAAGCACCAAGGGGAAATATGGGCTGTTGCCTTTGCTCCACGAATTTATAGAACCTTTGTCTTTGATCAGAAGAAAAGGTCATCGAAAATAAAATTCTCAAGCAGACTAACCATAGATCCATGACCGACATCTCACTACTTGCTAGACTTTAAATCCTTTTGTGTGTGATATGTTGCAGGGTTTTAAGTTGGATTTCCCGACATCATTATAATTTCACCCGGATCAGTACACAATTAAAATTAAAAGGCAGCAGATATTGCATAAAACAAGGTTGAAGACTATGCTCAGTTATTCGTGAAGCTTCGTCAATGTACATGCGATTATCGTTCGTAAGTTTGAATTTGCGTCATCAGCAGTACTAACACTAACAGTAACAGTAACACCACATGGGTGGATGTAAACCTTCCACTTTCAAGTTCCAGGACCAAACGTGCAAACATACTTCAGCCATCACACAGCCGTGTCAATTGCGAAATGCAATCAAATATTGTCAGAACGGCATATTTCCAAGGAAATGTTGGTCGAAAGCATGCCAATATTACTTTAATAAAGCCCGGAGAAAATACATGAGCAAAGATTTAGGCACCACATGCCATGCACGCTCACATGGTGTCCAGCCATTTTGAATCACTGTTCAGGACCTTGCTTGACAGAATGCACACAATAAACTGTTATGTCGCACTGCTCATTCTAATCTTAGATCATATGCTTACCTTTTAAACTGTCTATAGCTTTATCAGTGGCGTGTGGATCTTCCAACTCAACAACGGCGGAACTTTCCTTCAACAATATGTTGCTGACCGCATACCCCTTCTCTTCCAAAAGGCCACGCAGCGTATCTTCGCTGAAAGTAACTGACAGATTTGTAAACTGAATTCTCTTCATTGCTCAGAAGGTCACTACAGGGACATGTTTCATGTATTCCGTGACATCAAGCAATATGCGTCGGGTTTTGTGAAATTACCAAAAGTATACAGGACTATATTCTGCGCATTGTTCGAAAAAACTGAGTGACATGGATGCCGGTAAGGCGGAGTAATATGTATGACGTCCAGATTAGTCTATTTGTAGGGAGTTTTCTGTTAAAAATGAAACATTGCTTCCAGATGGTATCAACAAACTTTTGTTTTAATAACTATTATTCAAATCGACATATGTTGACCTAATCATGTTACACATGTTCGAACGTTTGAACGAAATAATTTAAAAAGGTATTTCACAGCAAGAATCCTGTCATCCCTAACAGTCAAAAATAATGGACAACCCCGACGTAGTTCGGTCCCGTTTTCCCCACGTGGTCCTCTTGTGCTTCACGTTACTTCAAGTCGAATTTTGCTTCAAAAAGAAAAGGAGTTCAAAGGATTTTCGTGATTGAAATATGTGTAATAGAAATGCTCTCATGCACATTCCCAACTGTGGTTATCGTCCCTTGATATGTCATGGCTGAATAATCGTTTTTTCGTCGTTATGCTCAGAAGACAAAACTGTCTCCGGGCATGTTGTCGCAGTTGATGACGTCACAAATTACCCCCTCCTGGTTCTGGAACTGAAATGTTGCGAGTGAAGGGTGGAGAGTTCCACTCGGACTGTTTGCGAGAAAGTTCACTGTCTAAACACGCAAAGACGACTAAGACAGTTTCTTTAAGTCCTGATCATTATAGCTCGTTGAGTGAAAAGTCTGAGTAAATCACTGAACGGCCGCAGACATGAAAACGAAAGCGAGACGTCACAGATTCTGCATAACGGCAGGCACAGGCGCACGAATCCCACCACGACTTTCATTTGAACCTTGTCAGTTTGGCCGTGTCCTTGGTCGGATTGACGAAAAGACCAACGCAGGACGGACATTTCGCGGTCTTCATTGGTATTTAATAACTGAGTCTCAAAACGGCATTCAGAGCGGCAACGGTCTGACGAGCGCGGATGAAGTGAAGATGAAAACACTGAGGCGGCCTCTTCAATCAGTTGCAGGGAGAAGATTGAGATTCAGAGAGAGAGAGAGAAAAGATACGAATACGATGGTTTATTTGTGTTAGATGGGGGAAGGGGTACTTACTAATAAGCAATCAAAAATCAAACATTCCACAACGAAGAATATAAGTTGTTGCACTCTTGTCTGAGTCAGGCCGGATAGCTTGACTCAGTCACACTGCACTGTATCAACAACGTTCATCATAACATCATGAATTAGAGAGACACAGAGAGAGAGAGAGAAAGTAATGTATCACAAGATTTGTTTGTCTTTTTAGTTGCACTGAGTGTTAAAGGTGTGGCGGGGGGGGGGGGGGGGTAAACCTCGGCGGGGACATAGCTCAGTTGGTAGCGCGCTGGATTTGTATTCAGTTGGCCGCTGTCAGCGTGAGTTCAAACCCACGTTCGGCGGAAATTTATTTCTCAGGGTCAACTTTGTGTGCAGACTCTCTTCGGTGTCCGAACACCCCCCGTGTACACTACATTGGGGTGTGCACGTTAAAGATCCCACGATTGACAAAAGGGTCTTTCCTGGCAAAATTGCTTAGGCACAGTTAATAATTGTCTACCTATACCCGTGTGACTGACTTAGGCCGTGAAAGGTAAATATGCGCCGAAATGGCTGCAATCTACTGGCCGTATAAAATTTCATCTCACACGGCATCATTGCAGAGCGCCTAGAACTGTACCCACGGAATATGCGCGATATAAGCGTCCTATTGATTGATTGATTGATTGAAAAGCCGCCTCACAGTGAGACTGAAACACGCGCTAACAAAACATGTAGAGGCGAAAATACAACATTTAGTCAAGTAGCTGTCGAACTCACAGAATGAAACTGAACGCAATGCCATTTTTCAGCAAGACCGTATACTCGTAGCATCATCAGTCCACCGCTCATGGCAAAGGCAGTGAAATTGACAAGAAGAGCGGGGTAGTAGTTGCGCTAAGAAGGATAGCACGCTTTTCTGTACCTCTCTTTGTTTTAACTTTCTGAGCGTGTTTTTAATCCAAACATATCATATCTATATGTTTTTGGAATCAGGAACCGACAAGGAATAAGATGAAAGTGTTTTTAAATTGATTTCGACAATTTAATTTTGATAATAATTTTTATATATTTAATTTTCAGAGCTTGTTTTTAATCCAAATATAACATATTTATATGTTTTTGGAATGAGAAAATGATGGAGAATAAGATGAACGTAAATTTGGATCGTTAAATAATTTTTTATTTTTTTTTTTACAATTTTCAGATTTTTAATGACCAAAGTCATTAATTAATTTTTAAGCCACCAAGCTGAAATGCAATACCGAAGTCCGGGCTTCGTCGAAGATTACTTGACCAAAATTTCAACCAATTTGGTTGAAAAATGAGGGCGTGACAGTGCCGCCTCAACTTTCACGAAAAGCCGGATATGACGTCATCAAAGACATTTATCCAAAAAATGAAAAAAGCGTTCGGGGATTTCATACCCAGGAACTCTCATGTCAAATTTCATAAAGATCGGTCCGCAGTAGTTTAGTCTGAATCGCTCTCCACACACACACACACACAGACACACGCACATACACCACGACCCTCGTCTCGATTCCCCCCTCTACGTTAAAACATTTAGTCAAAACTTGACTAAATGTAACAAGTCGCGTAAGGCGAAAATACAACATTTAGTCAAGTAGCTGTCGAACTCACAGAATGAAACTGAGCGCAATGCAACGCAGCAAGACCGTATACTCGTAGCATCGTCAGTCCACCGCGCACGGCAAAGGCAGTGAAATTGACAGGAAGAGCGGGGTAGTACTTGCGCTGAGAAGGATAGCACGCTTTTCTGTACCTCTCTTTGTTTTAACTTTCTGAGCGTGTTTTTAATCCAAACATATCATATCTATATGTTTTTGGAATCAGGAACCGACAAGGAATAAGATGAAAGTGTTTTTAAATTGATTTCAAAAATTTAATTTTGATAATAATTTTTATATATTTAATTTTCAGAGCTTGTTTTTAATCCGAATATAACATATTTATATGTTTTTGGAATCAGCAAATGATGGAGAATAAGATGAATGTAAATTTGGATCGTTTTAGAAAAAAATATTTTTTTTTTACAATTTTCCGATTTTTAATGACCAAAGTCATTAATTAATTTTTAAGCCACCAAGCTGAAATGCAATACCGAAGTCCGGGCTTCGTCGAAGACTTCTTGGTCAAAATTTCAACCAATTTGGTTGAAAAATGAGAGCGTGACAGTGCCGCCTCAACTTTCACGAAAAGCCGGATATGACGTCATCAAAGACATTTATCAAAAAAATGAAAAAAGCGTTCGGGGATATCATACCCAGGAACTCTCATGTCAAATTTCATAAAGATCGGTCCAGTAGTTCGCTCTACACGCACGCACACACGCACGCACACACATACACCACGACCCTCGTTTTGATTCCCCCTCGATGTTAAAACATTTAGTCAAAACTTGACTAAATGTATAAAAAGGAAGGAAACTCATCCAAACTACAGTTTTACAAGGCCGGGAGTGTCACACGACTACTCTCTACAACCCTATCTTTTGCTAACAGAAGAACACAGACAGGCTATTAGCAAACTACGTATAAGTGCCCATGACTTAGAAATCGAAAAGGGCAGATACACCGTCACGGGAACACCAAGGGAGGAAAGACTATGCAGAAACTGTGGAGTGGTGGTGGATGAACTTCACTTCCTTGATTCGTGTACAATGTATGCTCATCTCAGGCAACAGTTATTACCGAATACTTCCACCGGCAGTGATGAAATAAGACTGAGTCAGTTCTTTGTTTACTGACAGCGACATCCAAAGGCAATTGGCAAAATATGTGTACGATTGTTTTCAACTACGCAGGTGCAATGCGTCTTCCGACTGTCCTCAATAACTTATGCTTATCTTCAGGTCCTCTTTGTTCACCCGGCCTGTTCCACTTGGTTTTGTATTACATATGTTATGTTATATTGCCGTCTGAGTGAATGGTGCTATACTGAATGAAAGAGTGTGACATGAAGTTCTTGTACATCCTTGCAAAGAGTGTGAATGACGTTTTAGTTTAGATGTCAAGCGCTTAGCCTTTTTAACGAAAGTTTTTGATTTAGCGCTATATAAATGTTCTTATTATTATTATTATATCTTGTATGTGTCAATAGGCTCTGTGCTTTAATGACAATAAATTCTGATTCTGATTCTGATTCAGTGTGACTAAACTCAGTCACTCCGCTGTGCCGGTTGGTGAACCGGTTTCAGTTGAGTTAGTCAGTCATGTGTCAGAGTCTGGTCAAGAATAAGTCCTCAGGACTATTCAGGCACTAACTTAGCCGGTGTAACCATCTCAGATTACTTATTCCTGAACTCAGTTTTCTCACCGGCTGTTTGTTGATCTCGCATTGACTCCGTCCACACTGACTATCCTCCCAAAACGGTACACTTCTTTGAGGGAGAAAAGTATGTCAGTCCCAAACTACGATTAGTTTGTAAACGTGAGCCGAGTGAGTTACGTCCCTGGAATGACGGAAGAGAAAGACTCGATTTTGTGATGAAGTAAATTTCCATAAAATACCTTCTGCGTGTGTGTATGTGTTGTGTGTGTGTGTGTGTGTGTGTGTATGTGTTGTGTGTGTGTGTGTGTGTGTGTGTGTCAGTGAACGAATTACTGAACACCATGAGTGTAAAGTACCGTAACAGGTCGATCGTCAGGACTGACTAGTAGTGAAGGGAGGGGGCATAGTCAATCAGTGTGGAGTATATCAGTGCGAGACTGACTCAGTGATCAATAAGGCCGGTGAGAAAACTGAGTTCAGGAGTAATCTGAGTTCGCTTCAAGGGCTCATCATCAGTGTAAACGTCACTAGCTGAAGATCTATGAGCTACCCAAGACAACCACTGTTAGACATGGATGATCGGACGACCCCTGGCCCGATGATAGTGACTAATCAGACAAAAAACAAAAATCTCAGTTTCGGCAACACTGGTTGTCAGTTGGTCACCGTGGCGTAGAGGCTTTTAAGGGGGGGGGGGGGGGCGGCTGACGGTCAGTATCATCAGTCACATCGTGTGATCAAGTCGTAGTAGTGTTATGCCGTGATAGGACTGACTAAGTTGACTGACTTCATGATGGCAGATAAGATAATCCGGCACTGAGTCATTCAGTAAGAGCATAGACCTATATTAGAGGTCCCTGGTAAGAGCAAACGCAGGTCTGTGACCGGACACAAAGCAAGCGCGGGAAGGCAAACACAGGCGTAATAATCAATTCGGATTTCAATTCATTCATTATTGTGATTGAGTGAAACTTCTAATGTTTCAAAAATCAAGTCAAGACACGTACTGCCCTAATTCTAGCGCCTGTACTGCAAATCTGTTTTATAATCGATTTACATCTCGCACGTCATTGGCAGACTTTCTCCGGCACCGTTCATTCACAAACTGACATATTTCTGGATAGAGCGCACGCAAGCAGAGATCGGAAATAGCACTGCAGTGCTTGCGGAAGAATATCGTGTTTCTCTTTTCTTCGCTTATGTCGATTGATTGGGAAAACTGAGTTGGAAACGCCGAAGCAGCCTATCACGAGGAATGGCATTGCGGTGATTATGTTAATTATGGGAATGAAATTCACTGGTTTCGGAACTCGGCTAATTTTCGGACCGAGTAAAAAAGATTTTTTTCATGTTCAACTCAACGCAACCCTGTATATTTTGTTGTTACGGCCAATTCTCGAGAAAAATCCGGTTAAAACCGCCCCCCCCCCCCCCTCTTTTTTGCTCTCATCAACCCAAAACAGATAAATCTAAAGTTGTATCATGTTATTTTGAAGTATAGGGGGCTTTTTACGGTGATTCGTGAAGGCCTCTCCACTGGTCCATATTAGGCGCCCAGCCTCCTAATATGGGCTATTTGGTGATTTTGTCTGTATTTAATTTTTGCTGAATGTCTATCAAAGCTATTTTACTCTAATTAGGCCTAACGGTTAACCTAAGAGAGAAGGACTACCAAACACAAAATGAAACTTCTTCCCAAGAAAACAAGCTAGTTATCAGCATGAAACAAAAAGCGGTCCATATTAGGAGCGGCCTTCCCCTACGTAGGCTGTTCCATAATTATTTAGAATCTCAGAAACGGAAACACATACATGTATCTACAATCTAACCAGGCCATTTTCTAGATCAATCCTTCCCCAGCCGACACCCAACTGGCCATCCTCTCAAATGTTCTCATTCAGGCCTGGGACCACGTGACATCAGCTATACCTGGCCCGTATGGCCCTCGTGAAGGCTCGGACAGAGTCTTCAGGGGTCTCTATCCGTGTTTCTGCCGCTATTTCTTAAAATCCGAGAGCAGGCTGAAAGTCTAGCATGGGGAAATGTCAAGAATATAGGGTGGATGCAACTAGCAGCAGTGCTCCCTTTGGTGCCAAGAAATCTGTTGTCGCAAAGGAAGTATACACAGGTGCGTTGTCATGTTACAGCATAAGCCCTCGAATACCCGTGTTTGGACGGTGTTTGTTCCAAGCCTCGAATATTTTCGACCATTAGTGGTGGACACAGCAGTCAGACGTGACCGTATGCCTGTCCTCAAGAGTCAAGTGTTTAAATACCTTGATCTAGCGACGAAAGATGCACAACATTTTTTTAGGGCTTCTTGTTATTTGAACTTGGCAGGGGTTGGGTCACCTGGTTAAACACCCGAACAGACGACAGTTGTTTGGTTTCAGATTGGAAGTAATTAACCCATGTTTCCTCACCACTGACAATATTCCATGTTGATTTGGACAATCCATTGCTGATTTTTTCAAGTATTGTCAACAAAAATCTAAACAACGAAGTATTGTCAGGCAACACTCTGCCCTACCCCTCTTTTTTCCGTCACTAGGTACATGTGGTACCCAACCGGCAAATCGCTTTGGGGCCATTACATATTTGTGTAAGATCTTTTCAAATGCAGAGCTTTTAATGCCAAGGGCATATTGCATCTCCCTGAATATAATTAAGTGATCTTCTCTTATTATCTGTTCAACAGCGCCAATGTTTTCGAGGATAACGGATGAAATGAGTAGACCAGGGTGGGTATAATTTTCGAGGACATAAAGTCTTGCAGGACCCAAACATACTTCTGCACGCTTTTTTTTCTTTTCATATTCAGTTGCTTCGCAAAAATGAAGTGTCATTGGTTTTCTCAACTTTCAATCAAAACGACCGCAGAACACAGAACTGGGAAATGACACTGATTGAAATACGAAAGATCTTCGATGACGAAAGTATAAATGACGTCATGTGGTCACACCTATCTCGAGAACAAAGCGTCACTCAGAACCAGCGCCCTTCCATTAATGGTTCGTTCGGTCAAAGGGTCGCATTGTCCAAGATTGGCGCATGCGCATTGACCGCAATGAGAAGGATTGTTCAGCAGAGGTTTTAGTTCGTGACACCGGGTTAGTCGAGACTATTTTAATATGGTCTCGGCGATGACTGTTTTTTGGTGTTAATCTGTTACTTTGATGCCGACAGCTTGACTAAATGTTTTTATATCGCTTCACGCGACTTGTTAATATGTCTACTGGATCATCCTTATATAAAAGAAAGAGAACACTGGA
Organism: Littorina saxatilis; assembly: GCF_037325665.1. Lineage (NCBI taxonomy): Eukaryota > Metazoa > Mollusca > Gastropoda > Littorinimorpha > Littorinidae > Littorina > Littorina saxatilis. The sequence continues at coordinate 37,516,892 of NC_090256.1, forward strand.
CATACAAAAATAGCACAATTATTGTGCCAACTTCCTGACGACCTAATAAATATACATGTAGGCCTACCTATTGTACTTCCGTTGCTGGACACGCAGAATGGTCAGCGGTAATTGTGGACACTGACGGTTGCAGTCGTTGATAGGTTGTATGCCCTCCATCAAAAGATAGTACACAGTGTGTTTTTCTTGCTGCCAAATTGATATCATTGAACTAATCACAAAACAAAGATAATCACATAAAACTTTGTTAGTTTTGCCTCCAACGTCTGTGTGATGCAAAATGATTAGTCATTGTTTGTTGATCTGGCAGACGTTTGGTAAATTTGGACATTATTAAGTGTGCGACGGAGGTTCACGGGCCGAAAAATTGCAAAATGCACGTGCAAACCGCCGTTACCATGCGCATATTACGAAAATTCCCGTGCAATCCCAGTAAAAATGGCTTCCGTGAACTGTATTCAAAGCAAGAATCCATTGCGTTTGATATTACCGGCCTGTGACACAAAACTTCAAAAGTGTGTACTATCTTTTGCCGTTGAGTATATATGTTAGTCCTTCGCCTTTCACTGACCCAGCCGCTGACACCTACAAAGTCATGAGTTACAACGCCTACGGTTGTCTCAGCCTCGATCATCGATCTCACTCCCCCACTCCGCCCCATCCCCTCTGTCTCTCTTTCAATCTCTCTCTCTCTCTCTCTCTCTCTCTCTCTCTCTCTCTCTCTCTCTCTCTCTCTCTCTCTCTCACTGTCTTGAGACTGATAAATGGTCATGTTTCAGCTTCTCTCTCTGTCTCTGTCTCTGTCTGTCTCTCACTGTAATGAGACTGATAAATGGTCATGTTTCAGCTTCTCTCTCTCTCTCTCTCTCTCTCTCTCTCTCTCTCTCTCTCTCTCTCTCTCTCACTGTCTTGAGACTGATAAATGGTCATGTTTCAGCTTCTCTCTCTGTTTCTGTCTCTGTCTCTGTCTGTCTCTCACTGTATTGAGACTGATAAATGGTCATGTTTCAGCTTCTCTCTCTGTCTCTCTCTCTTACTGTTTTGATATTGATAAATGGTCATGTTTCAGCTTCTCTCTCTCTCTCTCTCTCTCTCTCTCTCTCTCTCTCTCTCTCTCTCTCTCTCTCTCTCTCTCTCTCGATTTAAACTGGGACTGATTCGATATTCAGGTATCCCTGGAGGAGCCTGCTAATGTTTGTTTGTTTTCACGGAGTCCGGAGTCCGGCAATTCCAATTAGGTTTTCGCTCCTCACTGATTCGAGTTCAACACCCACTCTCTCTCGATCTCTCTCCCCTCAGAACCGCTGCCTCTCTCTATGTGCCCCACCGGGCCCTTCCTCCACCCCCTTACCCCGCTCATCTAGGCTGTGACATCAACAAGTCTGCTCCGGTTCCACGACGGCTTACAAAACCTTTGGCTAACCATTTTCACTGACGTGGACATTTTTATTATCATTATCTGGGGAAAAATAAAATGGCAATTTTCATTTAAATTTTCTCATGTACTTTAAAATGTTCACGTTATAAAGCGGTCATACCGTTCAGCTTTATTCGTTCACAGAAGTCTAGCAACTCGCTCATTCTTAACTCTACTCCCTCCTTCCCCTAGCTGGATCCTCCCATGCGGTTCCAGATCAAGCCTGACACCGGGCAGACAGCCTCAGTAACTGACTTGAGGGTCATTGTCCGCAGGAAGCAGGGAGGAGAGAAAGCGAGAAATACTCTCACTCACACCCTGGCGCGCTTTTTGCCCCAGCCCCCGGGGTCACGACATCGTTGCCAGGGGCTTGTTGACGTCACGCTTGACGTCACGCCCCACGTCCAGCCGGAGAGAAACTAGAGAGAGACCGAGAGAGAGAGAGAGAGAGTGAGATCGATCGATGCGCGTGTTTCGGATCACCTTCTCTTTGCCACGGGTATAGTAGATGGTGGGTGGCTCGGATTTAGCTAAACAGACGTCTCAAGGTATTGGTTTGGTTCAAGATATTATAGTGATTCAGTGACGGAAGCAGCGGCCGTGTTGGAGAAGTTTTCTTCCGATTGTCGCCTATAACTGACCTTTCGGAAGTCACAGGGACATTCGTTGTGCTGAAAGTGAGACACACCTGCGATGATATAAACTCGAAAATAATAATAATAATTCGTAGCTATGTTAATTATTCAAATGTGTGGGGTTTTTTTTGGTTTTTTTTTGGGGTGCAAGCTTTTTGCTGGAGCCCCGATTCTGTCCATCGGCTTATTTTTTCAAGTTTCCAGTGCTGGCAATCACCCATAGATTATCAAATCTCACTGTAATCTAGAAAATGGCTGCACTGGCAAGATCCATTCGGTGCCAATCCAGGACGGACTAGGACTGAAACACCGAATACAAACGGACAGTGCATGCGAAAAGCCGGTCTGCAAATATTAGTTACCCAAACACAGGTCAGCGTTTAACATTTGGGAATAGTTGAACGTCCAAACACTCGGGTGTGTCAGTGGTGAAATAACTATGAACCCCGAACCGAACTGTGTAGCCTATGGCGCGACCATAGTACTTGGGACTATCAGTTTTGTGGGCACGAGTATTTGTGCAAGTGATGTTGAGAGTACAATTTTTAATATCCATCTTTACTGAAAAAAACACAAAACAGACAAACTGCCGACGTTCCAAATCAACAGTTTAAAAAACCAAAGAAAGGTTACATTTTGGGAACGTTTAATTCAGGACAAAACTAAACATTCACAAGAACTACAACCTGTAACCGCTTTTTTTAGTAAAGTGGACAAACAAGATCGAGACACAACAGAAATAACAACAGATGCTGTGACTTATCTTAAAATATCCCAAGATGATCGCAGCAAGGACTCTTTCATATATATCATATCCATGTTTACTTTAGCTCATGGGCCCACCTCCTCTCTCCCCCAGTACCCTCGGCGGCTTTCCGACGGGTGACCAACAGTTCCATTTTGCTTTCGTGTCGTCTGCTGTACCATCTGGTCTAATAGCGGCTCAATTGGCAGAGCACTGAACTTGTGATAAGATAAGATAATATAAGAATACTTTTATGTCCATTTTTATTGTACATAAACATGGAAATTTTTCTGATGGCACCACATTGCATTTCTCAAAGATGTGATCCTCGGGTGACGTAGGTTCGAATCCAGGCCGGGACGGACGGACGGACACGGGTTCAACTTTTGATGTAATGACTCAGAGCGGAAACAGTATCTATGTCCCACCCCCGTGTCACCGCCTGAGTCTTTAGTCAACACCTGCATATGGTTCAGTTAGTGCGACTCAGTCTTGATGCTGCTTGCTTTCCACTGAGAGGTAGCGATGGGAAGTTCCCAGCAAAGGCATAATAAGGTATGAATAAATAAATATGCTAGCATTTTGGCCACAAAAAAGCCTGACAGTCTGGAACATTTTTCTTTCTAATTGTCATTACAATCCTGAAGAAGGCAGCGACAGGCTGACAATAATTTGATTAAGAATTTACCAAAAATGTTTTTTCTTGTTTTTTCTTTTTGTTTTGAAGTCTGGGACATTATCAGTTGAAGTCTGCCAGGGCCTGTATCTGATCCAGCTGGCGCAGACCCCTGACAGACTGAGACTCCGGTCAGTTGGGTTCGACGAATCCACGTCACAAGCGTCATCACTATGGTGGGCAAAAGGAGGCAGTGTTCTGAGCTTAATTTTCAGGACGAAATCAACTCCCTTTTTGTTCGCCAATTCTGGCTTCTTTTATATTTATTTTATTTAAGTCTTCTTTTTAGTTTCTCATTTTTTTTCTAACAGATGTTTTTGACGTATAGATTTACACCAGACAAGAATTGATATCGATTAAAGGAGCGGGCTCCCTCTCTGTCAGTCTGTCTTGGGCGCGCGTGCGCGTTTGTGTGAGTGTGTGAGCGAGTGTGTCCGTAAGTGTGAGAGCGCGCGTGCCTATGCGTGTGCGGCGTGTATGTGTGTACGGCTTTGCTAGGTCAGTGTCCACATGATATATGTGTGACTGTGTGCAAGTGTGTGTGTGTGTGGTTTTTGCTAATTGTCCCAGGTCATACTGTGCCGGTTTTTTAAATTATAAAATGATCCCTTTTTGGGCTGAACGACAAGATGGACGTTGTAAGGGACATCATAAGGGACATCATTTTAGGAATTGTTTGTTTGTTTGTTTAACGCCCAGCCGACCACGAAGGGCCATATCAGGGCGGTGCTGCTTTGACATATAACGTGCGCCACACAAAAGACAGAAGTCGCAGCACAGGCTTCATGTCTCACCCAGTCACATTATTCTGACACCGGACCAACCAGTCCTAGCACTAACCCCATAATGCCAGACGCCAGGCGGAGCAGCCACTAGATTGCCAATTTTAAAGTCTTAGTCGGTATGACCCGACTGGGCCGTTCAAACCCACGACCTCCCGATCACGGGGCGGACGCCTTACCACTAGGCCAACCGTGCCGGTCCATTTTAGGAATAGCGGAGACAGGGCTTGGTAATTGGATGCGATCATATAAATGGACAAGAAAAACAACAAGTCGCGTAAGGCGAAAATACAATATTTAGTCAAGTAGCTTTCGAACTCACAGAATGAAACTGAACGCAATGCAACGCAGCAAGACCGTATACTCGTAGCATCGTCAGTCCACCGCGCACGGCAAAGGCAGTGAAATTGACAAGAAGAGCGGGGTAGTACTTGCGCTGAGAAGGATAGCACGCTTTTCTGTACCTCTCTTCGGTTTAACTTTCTGAGTGTGTTTTTAATCCAAACATATCATATCTATATGTTTTTGGAATCAGGAACCGACAAGGAATAAGATGAAAGTGTTTTTAAATTGATTTCGACAATTTAATTTTGATAATATTTTTTTTTTATTTAATTTTCAGAGCTTGTTTTTAATCCAAATATAACATATTTATATGTTTTTGGAATCAGCAAATGATGGAGAATAAGATGAACGTAAATTTGAATCGTTTTATAAAAAAAATATTTTTTTACAATTTTCAGATTTTTAATGACCAAAGTCATTAATTAATTTTTAAGCCACCAAGCTGAAATGCAATACCGAAGTCCGGGCTTCGTCGAAGATTACTTGACCAAAATTTCAACCAATTTGGTTGAAAAATGAGAGCGTGACAGTGCCGCCTCAACTTTCACGAAAAGCCGGATATGACGTCATCAAAGACATTTATCAAAAAAAAGAAAAAAACATTCCGGGATATCAATCCCAGGAACTCTCATGTCAAATTTCATAAAGATCGGTCCAGTAGTTTGGTCTGAATCGCTCTACACACACGCACGCACACACACACATACACCACACCCTCGTCTCGATTCCCCCCTCTACGTTAAAACATTTAGTCAAAACTTGACTAAATGTAAAAATGGCAAGACGAGAGAGGAAAAAAGAAGAAGAAGAAAGCAGTCTATAAACACACACACGCACACACACAGACACACACACGCACACACAACAGACACACACACTAAGACATATATATACCCTGGCTCATGCACGCACTAACTCACAGTGTTGTACAGGTGAGAATGGTAAAGCAGTCTTCCTTTCTCTCTCATTCAGCCGGTCTGTCTGTTTGTGTCTGTCTGTTTCCTGTGTCTGTCTGTTTCCTGTGTCTGTCTGTTTGTGTCTGTCTGTTTCCTGTGTCTGTCTGACTCCCGTCTCTTTCTCTGCTCAAACTCACACACAGCACCCGGCCTAACTCACGCACACGCCGCGCGCGCCGGCGCACACACACACACACACAATGGGGACACACTCACACACACTCACACACACACACACTCACACTGGGACATACGAACACACACTGCCGGACACGGCGCACACACACACAATGGGACACACACACATCATAAACACACACACACACACACACACACTCAAACTGGGACATACGAACGGCACACACACACACACATACACACACACGCGCACACACACAATGGGACACACGGACACTGACATACACATAAACACACACACACTCTCACACTGGGACATACAAACACACACACACACACACACACACACACTGGGACACACGACAACAAAAAAAAAAAAATCCACAATGTTTGCATGACCTGTCTTTAAGCCTTCTGATGAGTTCCGGTTATCTGTGCGCGTGTGTGTGTGTGTGTGTGCCGGTGTGTGTCTGCGTGTGTGCGTGTATGTGTGTGTATACAGTCGGCACATGTCTTTGTGACCATACGAAAACAGACGCTAAGAAACGTACAATAGAATCAAGCAAATGGCCAAGATAAAATCGATTTAGCGCTGACAGCAGGAACAGGTGGCGTGGTCCAAGAAACAAGGATGTAAGCTGGCAGGAATCGGATCACACACAAGGTCACCGCTCCACGGGACAGCATGAACAGCCGGCTTACCAATGGGACCGCTACAGCTTAACACAGGCCTGTCTGACAGACGCCCCCCCCCCCCTTTTAAGACCGCCAAACATTTGAGAAAAACACGGAGGGGATCTCAAATATGTGTGTACATTTGCAGATGCGGCAATACAAAATATGACGTTAACCAACAACAACAAATTTAAAGAAAGAAGAAAGAAATACAGGGCGGTAGTGGTGGTGGTGTCTTTCGTGATGGGGGGGGGCACTGGGGAATAAGCTGCTAAGCCAGCGGTTTAAAGTTAGAGTAGTCTGGATAATTGGGAAGAGATATGTGTTGACGCTAAACGAAGGTGTCATTTTTGGAATGGCAATCGTCGGATGTCTTGTGTGTGTCTGTGTGTGTATGCGGTCACAACACTTAACATGTTTCCCAGTTGGCCTTTGAACGTTTAAAAGGCACAGTCCTCCTCCTGTAGATGATTCAGCTCACCATCTTACATCTGACCAGGCGTTTATATGAATCAGAGCAACTTTTCACTTGGATACACACCACACAAACACAACAACACAAGCTTGGTGAATTTCTTTTGAATTTTTTTTCCACATTGACATAGAGAGGTGTTAGTTATAGAACTAATTCAGCAACAAACAACTAAAAGAATCCCATTCTGTGTAGAAAGCTGTAGATTTTTGATACATGCTCAAGTGGAAGGATGTTCTAATCTCAAGTACCAGTCTTATCGTGATTTACCAGTTGCATGGTTTGCACAGGAAGGAAGGGTAGTCTGGATAGCAGGATAGTGTGATTTACTGTTGATCGTGTTCATCTAATGTCTGTTTCATAAAAGTTTCTCAATTAATTTGGGATGCATGTTTTACACAGGAAGGGTACTTGCATGACACAGACCACTTTGAACTCAAAGCCATGACGTTCCCTGTGTAGGGAACGTCATGGCTTTGAGTTCAAAGTGGACAGACACCCATACACACACACACAAGCTGGCAACCACACACACACCACTACACACCAGACCACTGCCAAAACGGGTATACACACACTCTCATACACACACACATCAAGGGCGGATAACATCATTTTTAAGGGGGGGTGGGGGATTTCCCCATTGCAGTTTAGAGACAATTCGACAACGCGAAGCGTTTAGTTGCGGGCGCGAAGCGTTCGAATCTCCTAAGGGGGTTGATAAAAACAAGGTAAATGGAACAATCTGAGCCAAGAAACTTCCTCTAATACACCTTCCAAAAAGTAAATTTAAGAAGAAAATTTGGATCAAAACAAGGACAATTCACCGATCTGGTGCAACCTGAGCCAACAAATTACCCAAATACTTTCCACACCCCTCACCTAGAATACAGAGGCCGGCTCTTAGGGGGATCCAGGGGCATAACAATCAAGGAAAATGGAGCAATCTGGTGCAATCTGAGCCATCAGTTTTTCTTCTTTTATTTTTTATTTTATTTTTTTTAGGCTAAGGGGGGAGGGGGTCTGTAAACCCTGGAAACCCCCCCTGGATCCGCCCCTGCACATATACTAACACACTTATGCACATACACTAACACACACAGTCACACACACAGTCATGCATATATACACACACACACACATACACACACACAAAACACTACACTCAAGACAACACTGCCATAACAGGTATCAGATTTCAATATTTCTTTCATAATTTATTGCCACAATAAATTTATGCTGACCAGATCTCCATCGTTCTGAGGAGAATGCCAATGAAAGTGACAGAATAGAAGCAGAATATGAAACAATGCTCGCGCCATGATGCACTGTGTTAAAATCAAACAAAAAGAGAATGCAACTTTTAACCGATGTTCCACAGTGCTGATCATTCCACCTCCTGCATGGATCCCTGGGCTGAGTGCACAAAGCGAAACTGGGTGCCACCCACTTAGTTTTTTTTAGATTTGTTGCGATTTCTTTATTTAACCAATCAACCATTTAGTATCTTCTCTTCAGCACTCAAAGAGCGCTTCTGGGGTGATAACGCGAGACAACTCCTGTGATCTTGACGCGAGGTGGCGCCAGTTACCAGCCGAAAGAAAGAAGGGGCATAACCTCACCAGAACCGCCCATTGTCTGTTTACCATATAAAATGCACGACTTACACACGAACTGTTACCAAACCGATATGCTGTTTGGGACAAATGCAAGTTTTTTTCCTTTCTTGTGTGCTCTTGCCGCGAGGTGGCGCCAGTTACCAGCCGAAAGAAAGAGGGGTCCTTCACACCCAGTTGGGTGGCACTCAGTTTTACTTTGTGCACCTCAGCCCTGATCATCATTTCATGTCTATTTAAGTACAGGTGTTATCCATTAAATAAAGAAGACAGTCACTGGCCTGCTACTATAAGACATTCTTATGGCCTTTGGTGTTAGCTGAAAGTACGTATCTCTTTCATACACTCATGTGCACATTCACACATGTTTGTATGTATGCACGCACGCACAAACTGCAATAACATTCCATCTTCTCTTTGCCCATGGGGAACAAATTAATTACAGAAACTATTCAACCTTTATTAACACAAACATATATGCACTCAGTACTTGTCGCTAATTCCTGCATCAATTGATTCAGCTACACCAAGACTCTGTATTGTGTACTCAAAAGTATAAAATGATTATAAAAATAACTCCATGACTTATCCCTTTTTTTTACACAAACAAAGATTTTATGAACATGAGTAACGTTTTCCTCCGAAAACGGCGTATGGCTGCCTAAATGGCGGGGTAAAAAACGGTCATACACGCAAAATTCCACTCGTGCAAAAAACACGAGTGTACGTGGGAGTTTCAGCCCACGAACGCAGAAGAAGAAGAAGTAATGTTTACTGCCAGCCATCTGTCTGGAAAGAGTACAGACAAAAAAACGTTAACTGTCAAAACCATTTAGTAGCTTCTCTTCAGCACTCAATTATATTCAGTTAGCGGTATCACCACAAACTAAAACTACTGACAATAACAATTTGTATCCTGATCACTCAGACAAACTTAGTCTTGACACTTGGTTAGTGGTACAAAATCCAACAATACAAAGATAATAAGTCATTTGTAGAAATAGCTTCCTTCTATGTTCTGTCAGAGACCGTGGAGTACACAGTCTGTGTACTCTACAGTCTCTGGTTCTGTTTAAATGCACAAACAAATGTTCTTCACTACTTTGCACCTGCCCTATGTTCATTAACATAACACAAAATGCACTCTCATTTTGGAGCTGACCCGCAAAATACACCAAAAAAAGAAGGAAGCCAATACCAACAATATCACCTCATCCAGAAATCAAAATAATATCTTTCTTTCTTTATTTGGTGTTTAACGTCGTTATCAACCACGAAGGTTATCAAAATAATATAATAATTCCCCTTTTTTCATTCAAATTGAAGCATTTATTTTATTCTCATTATCTGAGAATCGCAACACAGTAACACATCAGCTTCTCCAGCCATTGACATATTTTTCCAACAGCATCCCAAACATCCAAATATCATATCAAGAAAAAGACATAAATAAACAAGTCGTGTAAGGCGAAAATACAACATTTAGTCAAGCTGTCGAACTCACAGAATGAAACTGAACGCAATGCAATTTTTCAGCAAGACCGTATACTCGTAGCATTGTCAGTCCACCGCTCGTGGCAAAGGCAGTGAAATTGACAAGAAGAGCGGGGTAGTTGTTACGCTGAGAAGGATAGCACGCTTTTCTGTACCTCTCTTCGTTTTAACTTTCTGAGCGTGTTTTTAATCCAAACCAAGGACTACTAAACATATCATATCTATATGTTTTTGGAATCAGGAACCGACAAGGAATAAGATGAAAGTGTTTTTAAATTGATTTCGAAAATTTAATTTTGATCATAATTTTTATATTTTTAATTTTCAGAGCTTGTTTTTAATCCAAATATAACATATTTATATGTTTTTGGAATTAGAAAATGATGAAGAATAAGATGAACGTAAATTTGGATCATTTAATAATTTTATTTTTTTTTAACAATTTTCAGATTTTTAATGACCAAAGTCATTAATTAATTTTTAAGCCACCAAGCTGAAATGCAACACCGAAGTCCGGCCTTCGTCGAAGATTGCTTGGCCAAAATTTCAATCAATTTGATTGAAAAATGAGGGTGTGACAGTGCCGCCTCAACTTTTACAAAAAGCCGGATCATCAAAGGTATTTATCGAAAAAAAGAAAAAAACGTCCGGGGATATCATTCCCAGGAACTCTCATGTAACATTTCATAAAGATCGGTCCAGTAGTTTGGTCTGAATCGCTCTACACACACACACGCACAGACACACACATACACCACGACCCTCGTCTCGATTCCCCCTCTATGTTAAAACATTTAGTCAAAACTTGACTAAATGTAATGAATAAAATAGACAAGTTTGGAAAATAACTTTATCGGGTTTGTATGGGTTGTGAAAGAGTGAATACTCTTGCTTTTAGTGAGGCAAGCTTTCTACACATGCCTTGTCCACGTGTTTCAGACACACCTTTCACTAGTGACGGCCCTATAATGTTATGGAACCTTCGACTCGCTCAAAGCAACCCATAAAAACCTGACTGAGTTATTTCCGAATATCATCTATTGCAACACAGCAAAACATCAGCTTCTCCAGTAATTGCAGCTTCCACAAATCAATTCACACACAGCCACACAACAAATGTATATAATTGTGCCAAGGTGTAGAAAGATCTGTCGATGAGCTATTGCATTGCCATCTTTGTGGTCACATCACAGCCAAGCTTGAAAGACTGAAAGTTTACAATAGAACCCCCCCTTTTAAGACCCACAAATGTAAGGCTTCCTCCTTTTTAAGGCCTTGATTTATCTGCTCATAGCCTCTGTAAATTGACCTCCATTTAAAGACTCCCTCCTTTGTGAGACCTGACTTTCTCACATTTTGTTGAGGTCTTAAAAGGGGGGTTCCACTGTACGGTGAGTTCCTCTGACATCATTCTACCGCTACGTAAAGTCTCCGATCTTGATTCTCAGGGGAACCTCTGGTCGTCTTTTCCCTGGACCGCAAAGACCATCCACCAGGTGTTTGGCTTGACGTCTGCAGACAAAAATGCAACAAAATAAAAGCTTTTGTTTTCTAAGTTTATAGATGTTTTGTGTGGCAGACTTCTCTGCAAAGTGACAAATTAAATATGTCAGAAGTTTGCCATCATCAAACCACTGAGTTAGAAAAGGTGGTGCTTTGCTCTGAAGATAAAAAACCAAACAGAATAAAAGTGTTCACTTTTCTATGTTTATAGACAGTTGTGTGTGACAGACTTCTCTGCAAAGTGACAAAATATGTCAGAAGTTTGCCATCATCAAATCACTGAGTTAGAGAGGGGGAGCTTTGCTCTGGGGATAAAAAACAACAGAATAAAAGTGTTCACTTTTCTATGTTTATAGACAGTTGTGTGTGACAGACTTCTCTGCAAAGTGACAAAATATGTCAGATGTTTGTCATCATCAAAACTGAGTGGTGCTTTGGTTTTTACCACCATTTCAATGTCACAATGAAGACCGAATAAACTTTGTTTACAGATGGTGATGGCTTGTCCACACCTAACAAGTTATAACCAAGATATATATGGGTTATTCATGTTTTGTTCTTTGACTGGCAGAGGACCCAAAATGAGGATGTATTTTCTCTCAGACCACAACTTAATACTATTACTAGCCCTAGTAACAACATACATAAACTATAATAACCACCATCAATCACTGCACAGGACGATCAACATTTTAAGATCAATACGACATTAACTGGTATGTAATGTTAATTTGAAGTAACATTAAAGGCACACCCCTTCCCATAAAATCTCTTCTGCTCACTATCTCAGATCTGCCCTGGCTTTAACATGGGATAACACTATCGATCCATTTGGACACACACCAAACATCAACATCCTGACCAGTGGGTTTTAAATATGAATTTTTGTTTGTTTGTTTGCTTAACGCCCAGCCGACCACGAAGGGCCATATCAGGGCGGTGCTGCTTTGACATATAACGTGCGCCACACACAAGACAAAAGTCGCAGCACAGGCTTCATGTCTCACCCAGTCACATTATTCTAACACCGGACCAACCAGTCCAAGCACCAACCCCATAATGCCGGACGCCAGGCGGAGCAGCCACTAGATTGCCAATTTTAAAGTCTTAGGTATGACCCGGCCGGGGTTCCAACCCACGACCTCCCGATCACGGGGCAGACGCCTTACCACTAGGCCAACCGTGCTGGTTTAAATATGAATAATACAACAACAAATTCCCACTCTGCACAGAAAGCAGCAAGGCCTTTCAATCTTGGTATGTGTTTGTTAAATCAATCAATCAATGAGTCTTATATCGCGCATATTCTGTGGGTACAGTTCTAGGCGCTCTGCAGTGATGCTGTGTGAGATGAAATTTTATACGGCCAGTAGATTGCAGCCATTTTGGCGCATATTTACCTTTCACGGCCTATTATTCCAAGTCACACGGGTATAGGTAGACAATTATTAACTGTGCCTAAGCAATTTTGCCAGGAAAGACCCTTTTGTCAATCGTGGGATCTTTAACGTGCACACCCAGTGTAGTGTACACGGGGGGAGGTTCGGACACCGAAGAGAGTCTGCACACAAAGTTGACTCTGTGAAATAAATTTCCGCCGAACCTGGGATCGAACTCACGCTGACAGCGGCCAACTGAATACAAATCCAGCGCGCTACCAACTGAGCTATATCCCCGCCCAAGGCACAGTAAGCCTCCCGTAAACCATCACTGAGCTCCCCGAGCCTCTACATACAGTGCAAGCATACTTCCATTTGAACGCTCACCGAACGGGAACATCCTGGCTGCTTTCTGTCGAGAGTGAGACGTTTTCAAAGAATTTATTTTTGTGGACTATCCAAACGGACTATCAGGCGCCTCGTTTTGGTGCTAGACCTTACTTTTAACATCTAAATAATAAATGGACAGCTTGTTACACAAACATTCTTAAATCATAAAAGAATTATTTTTTCATCAAGACAAGATCAGTACAATTCGAAGTTTTGAAAGTTTGAAAAAAGAAAAGCCCGGAAACGTGTCACGGGAAACGTTTCACGGGAAACGTCTTTCTTGTAGCAGACGACGGTTCTGCTTAGCGCCAGTTACTCTGAATGGTCAACCACCACCGCTCTAGTTCATGTGACTCGCAGCCGTTTGTTGCGTTTTTAGATTCAGAGGTACACAATAACTTGCTATTGCAGATAAGCTTACAGTGAGTCGCATTGAAATCACAAACTGACGACTAAATTGTGAAAAAAAGGAAACTGGATCACACGGGTTCACGATGTCTCAGGGGTAAGATAAACCACACAAAAATAAATTCTTTGAAAATTGCTTGCTCTTTACAGAGGGCACCTAGGATGTTCTCAAGCGGTGAGTGTTTAAATGAAAGGATGTTTGTACTTTGTGTAAAAGCCTGACAGTGTCTGTGATGGTTTACGGGAGGCTGACTGTGCCTTTAAGTTGAAGGGTTCTCTTATAACAATTAGAAAGCCTGGACAGATCTGTGGGGTTTGAAAGGAGAAGAAAGGTACCATTGGACATCACTGACTTTAAAAGGGCGGGGATGTAGCTCAGTCGGTAGTGCGCTGGATTTGTATCCAGTTGGCAGCTGTCAGCGTGAGTTCGTCCCCACGTTCGGCGAGAGATTTATTTCTCAGAGTCAACTTTGTGTGCAGACTCTCCTCGGTGTCCGAACACCCCCGTGTGTACACAAGACCAAGTGCGCACGAAAAAGATCCTGTAGTCCATGTCAGAGTTCGGTGGGTTATAGAAACACGAAAATACCCAGCATGCTTCCTTCGAAAGTGGCGTATGGCTGCCTAAATGGCGGGGTAAAAACGGTCATACACGTAAAAGCCGTGGGAGTTTCAGCCCATGAACAAACAAACAAACAAACAAACTGACTTTAAAAAAAATGAAAACCACACTCTGTGACAGCAACTCACTCTAGTTGCTTTTGGCGCTGTCTCTCCAGTTGCTGCTCTCGGCCCACGTTGTCCTCTGGGGTGGAGAAATCTTCTGGACCCGGAGCACTACCATCACTGCCTACCAGCTGTGAAGACTTTCCCTGGGGTACACAAAATAAACCACTACTGTAAACACATCAAATTCCATAAATGTCCATTTTATAATAAGAAAGAGAAGACAAAGAACACCAATTTCCATTTTCAAGTTTTTAGTTTGTACGTCATTGCAGACAAATATTTTTCACCGTGCAATAACATCCAGCTCAGGCACAAAAGGTTTTGCAAAACCCCTTTGTCTCCCCACTCAACAACAACAAAATCCCCCCCCCCTCCCCCCCCCCCTCCCTCCCTCCCCCCCTCCCTCCCTCCCCCCCTCCCTCCCTCCCCCCCTCCCCCACCCTAAAGAAAAAATACAAAACAACGGAAAACACACAAACAACAACTACGTAACAAGTAAATAAACTAGTTTAAAAAAAAATTGTTTTAACTTATTCCTTCCCTTCCTCCCGTCCCCCTCTCAAAAATCAAGAGAAACCAATGCCAAAATTGCAGTATCAAAAATGATTCATACAAGCATACTAAATGTCATACGTACTATAACGCCGATGACATCTCCATCCTGAACCTGAAACGGTTTCAAGCGAATGTTTGACTTGGGTGCGTGGGTTCTCTTCTTCCCCTTCTTGTTATTGCTTTGATGGTGGCCTTGATTTTGAACCTGCAAAATTAATTGATATTTACAATTTCTTTTGTGAGCCAAAGTTTTTCTGTCTAAGATACAGTTTCAAAATAAAAGTCTTTCTTGGTCAATGTAACTATTTACCGGTACTGCAGTGTATCATTCTTCACAGACTTTTGCTGGAATCCAGGTAAGTGTCAACCCTCACTGTACTAGACTGAAATTATTTCCACGCCTTTTCATGACACACACACTGACACCATCTTTTGTTCGCCTTTCTCTTGCCTTTCTATGACTCCCACCCCTCTCTCTAGGAAAGTGACAGACAGAAAGAGAGATACACAGACTGACAGACACACAAAGACACTCACAGCCACACACAGACACAGACACACAGACACACACACATTAGCTTGCAACACACACACACACACCACACAACACAACCCCACCCCCTTCATGAAATAAAAACATAAACACCTGAATAATCCCTACCTGATCTGTGAGAATCTTCCATTGGAAATCATCGGGGAAGTGTTTGGCGATGGTGAGTGACTCTTCAGACATGGTGAGGCGGCGAGAGATCTCCTGTTTGAGCCTGGCAGTGCTGGAGCCCTGGGCACAATCCCACACCAGCTCCTGGGTCTCTCCGTACGCACGTTCCTCTGGTTTGCGCAGCCTGAGGTTGAGTACCACCTGGTCCGTGCTGAAAACGGCATATTGAAAGATAAGCCAAGACAAGCAAGCAAACAGAGTACAGTGTGTGTGTGTGTGTGTGTGTGTGTGTGTGTGTTAATGAGCGTGTGAGTGTGTGTGTGTGTGTGTGTGTGTGTGTGTGTGTGTTAATGAGCGTGTGAGTGTGTGTGTGTGTTGGTGAGTGTGTGTGTGTGTGTGTGTCAGGGGGTCTGTGTGTATGTGTGTTTGGGGGGGGGGGGTTGGGGGGGGGGGGGGGGGAGGAGAGACACAGGGATAATCAAAATGAATATAAATTCTTACCTGGGCTCAGCATCTCTTGTCACAACCTGAACACCAATGACAGTTTCACCAGTTATCTTCAAACGCCTGAAACCAACCAGAAAGATGTTGTTGTTTGTTAGGAGCAAATTCATTTCAGATACCAAAACATCTGTTGAAATTCTGTAACTGCATAAGTGTACATGTACTAGTTTCTGGTTTCAAAATAAAGCATTTAGTCCATGCTTTGACACTTCTTTAATTGCCAATAGCCAGCTAATTGACCGACGGTTTCATGGATAGATTGATCAAATTATTGATTAATTAATGTATCTATTGATCTATCCATCCATCGCTCCATTCATTCATTTATTTACTGACTGATTTAGTAATTTCTTAATGACTTTACTTACTTCTCTGTTGATTTTTTTATTCATTCATTTATTTACCCATATTTACAAGAGAGTGTGAGCTACATGAAGACCTTTAATCATTTATTCATTTATCTATTTATTTATTTATTTATTCATTTCTGTCTGTCTTTCTTTCATTCTTTCTTCCCTTATTGATTAACGTTTACCTGAGAGTGGTCTGAGCTCCACGCAGAACTCGACGAAGCCGCTTGGCTCTCCCCTCCACTGTGCTGACTCGTAGCTGATTGACCTTGACCTGCAGCTGCTTCTGCGACACTAATAATTCTCGGATCTCGATACGAAGATCTTCAAACGTTGCGTCTCTGGAGATGAGGATGTCTCCAACACGTTGCGGGCTATCTTTGCCTTTCTTCATGTCTCCGATTAACAGGTCTATCATAGGGACAAAAGTGTTGCGTGATTTATTTTAATGCAGAACAAAAATTGTGGAAGTGAAAAATGAGGCATGGAATGATGCTGTAATGAAAGTACATTGAATGATGTAATGCAGAAAATGTGCAATAAAATTTTTTTGTGGTTAAAAGACTGCAATGATATTGTATTACTCACACGGACAGTTTTTGTACTACATGTACACAACAAGAATACAAAATCAACAATCATGAGACTTAAGAGAACATGAAACAAGGCAAAAGTAATCAACAAAGCTTTGAAGATAGAGTTAACATGGAAGAAAACTCTCTTCCCCCTCGCCTAACAATCCCCACCTCACCAGATTTACCTTCATCTCTTGTTCACTGCAGACCAACTTTAAACCTGTCATCGCCATGAGCAAGACTTGGCGAAGCAAGAGCATACTGCAGACTAACTTTACACCTGTCATCGCCATGAACAAGACTTGGCGAAGCAACAGCACACTGCAGACCAACTTTACATCTGTCATCGCCATGAACAAGACTTGGCGAAGCAACAGCACACTGCAGACTAACTTTACACCTGTCATCACCATGAACAAGACTTGGCGAAGCAACAGCACACTGCAGACCAGCTTTACACCTGTCATCGCCATGAACAAGACTTGGCAAAGCAACAGCACACTGTAGACCAACTTTAACCTGTCATCGCCATGAACAAGACTTGGCGAAGCAACAGTACACTGGAGACCAACTTTACACCTGTCATCGCCATGAACAAGACTTGGCGAAGCAACAGCACACTGCAGACCAACTTTACACCTGTCATCGCCATGAACAAGACTTGGCGAAGCAACAGCACACTGTAGACCAACTTTAACCTGTTATCGCCATGAACAAGACTTGGCGAAGCAACAGTACACTGCAGACCAACTTTAAACCTGTCATCGCCATGAACAACTAAATCTAATCTGTATGTTATGCAGTGTGCGCTTAATATGACACTCTTTTCTTTCGAAAATATACTCATCGGAGTTTAAGATTTGCTGCGGCAATGATCGCTGGTCTGCAGTGATTGCAGAAGTGTTTTAACTAAGGTCACGTGGGTTTGGCTTGTGGTCATGTAAGTGTAGGAACACACATGTGCCTAGCGATCATTGCCAGTGATCGGCAAGCAATCGGCGGCAACGCTTGGCTCAGTTGTGCATATTTTCTAAAGTAAAGGGTATCATAACGAGCACACACGGCATGACATACACATCAGAGTTAGTTGTCTGTCGCCCTGGCCGGTCTAGGCCGGTCAGCAGCATTCTGTTCTTTTGTCTTGCTTTCAAAAGCTTGCCACACTGCTTGAAAATCCTGACAGTGTTATTTCCGAACATCGCCTATTTCAACCAATCTGACCAAGCGTTTGGTTTGGTTCTCAACCAGTTGGGTACTTTCTTGTGAATACCATCCTGGCTGTGCTGAACAAAAAATGTTTTTGGTTTTTAATAATTGTGTTGTCTTTACCTTCAATTTTAGGTGAGAAGCTGCTGAGCCAGGAAGCATCCAATTGCTTGGGGGAAGCATACAGCCAGATAGGAAGCGACACAAACCCCTGCACAAACAAACATATACACGATACATACTGAATTCAAATTTAACAGGTTCAAATAGTGCCAAAATTAACCATTGGTAATTTTCTGCAACAATACATAAACAGAACGAGTTGCACAGAGCAACAGACAGACAGACAGACAGACAGACAGACAGACAGACAGACAGACAGACAGACAGACAGAGAGAGACAGAGACAGACAGACAGACAGACAGACACACAGACAGACAGACAGACAGACAGATGCACAAACTTAAACGTTTATAGTGTGTTCAGACACAAACTCTTTCTCATTCTTCCATTTAACTACATTGGAACCCCCCTTTCAAGACTTCCGATAAATGGAGAAAAGCAGGTTTTAACAAGTCGCGTAAGGCGAAAATACAATATTTAGTCAAGTAGCTGTCGAACTCACAGAATGAAACTGAACGCAACGCAACGCAGCAAGACCGTATACTCGTAGCATCGTCACTCCACCGCCCGTGGAATTGACAAGAAGAGCGGGATATTCGTTGCGCTGAGAAGGATAGCACGCTTTTCTGTACCTCTCTTCGTTTTAACTTTCTGAGCGTGTTTTTAATCCAAACATATCATATCTATATGTTTTTGGAATCAGGAACCGACAAGGAATAAGATGAAAGTGTTTTTAAAACGATTTCGAAAAAAAAAATTTGATAATAATTTTTATATATTTAATTTTCAGAGCTTGTTTTTAATCCGAATATAAAATATTTATATGTTTTTGGAATCAGCAAATGATGGAGAATAAGATAAACGTAAATTTGGATCGTTTTATAAATTTTTATTTTTTTTTACAATTTTCAGATTTTTAATGACCAAAGTCATTAATTAATTTTTAAGCCACCAAGCTGAAATGCAATACCGAACCCCGGGCTTCGTCGAAGATTACTTGACCAAAATTTCAACCAATTTGGTTGAAAAATGAGGGCGTGACAGTGCCGCCTCAACTTTCACGAAAAGCCGGATATGACGTCATCAAAGACATTTATCAAAAAAATGAAAAAAACGTTCGGGGATTTCATACCCAGGAACTCTCATGTCAAATTTCATAAAGATCGGTCCAGTAGTTTAGTCTTAATCGCTCTACACACATACACACACACACACACGCACAGACACACAGACACACATACACCATACCCTCGTTTCGATTCCCCCTCAATGTTAAAATATTTAGTCAAAACTTGACTAAATATAAAAAGGACAGGATCTTAAAATAGGGGCAAATGTACAAATGTTATGAACAGAAAATCTGAAAATTCAAGGTCTTAAAAATGGGGAAATCTGAAATTGGGGGGTCTTAAAAGGGAGTTTCCACTGTATTCCATTATCATACGATTCATAGCAATAAACAGTGTCACAACCTATCTTTTCTCATAATCAATAGTTATACATGTACTAAGCAACCCAAACCAAACCCACAAAACCAACCCAAACACACAGAGAAATTAAGACCAATACAACCCAAACTAACCCAACAAAACAATCAACCAAGCTCACCAATCATCATCTTTCATGAAGATTACCTTTGGAGGAAGCCTGCCTTTTTCAAGAATGAAGAAATCACCAGGGTTTATTGCGCATTGGTAGAGGTTCTGAGTCAGATCCTCTAGAATATTTGCTGGTTCCCCAAAGAAGTTGGTTTTACGCAAGTGCCACTCTGAGGGTTCTGTTGAGGGAAAACAAAATTAATTAAAAGAACAAATAATAATGACAAAACAGTAACATGAAAAACCCACAGACACACAAATACAGACAGGCACACATACAGACTATGTTGAGTCTTCAGAGTGTTTTTGTTAACAAGACAAGAAAAATTTACACAACTTTTCTAGACGTTGTGTTTAAAAAACACTCTGTGTTTGATATGGCAGATTCATTGGGATACCCTGATATCGAGAGATTGTTATATGGGGGGGGGGGGGGTTGTTATGTTGAAACTTTTATGCTGAGCACATTCATAGCTGTTTCTCATCTGACCATTTTTTCAAAATCTGCTGATTCGCACAAAAATGGGATCCCTAGGAGTAGGATCCTGTTCAACATACATATTAAGACTGAAAGTTAATATTTTCCATGTAGATTTACCCAGATGTTCCATTTCATACTGAACCTTTTTTTTTTTACATCAACATAACACAGCTTTGTCATAAGCAACTAATTTCCCTGACTGATTTGTATTTGTAAATGACTGTAATCTGAACAGTGTGGGCTAAATTATTCATCCTGCTTTTCCGTTCTTTCTACATAAAACTGCTTGCAGAATATTAAAAAAAAAATTAGTCCCCCACAAAATGCCCAACAAGTGTTCCATCAAATGTATGTTAAATTCATCTTGTGAAATACTTTGATGACCAGCTTTTGTTTTTCTATTTGGAAATGTGAAATATGAGAGCCAGGCAAAACTGCTAACATGTACAGAACCACACAAATACACACAAATAAACAGAGCAAAAAGAGACAAACACACAAACACTTCTTTCAATTCATCTGCATCAATGAAAGCAATAGTTGAGCTTTAGCAAGCAAAAACTACCCCCAAGGTTTCAGTAAATCATAAAATGTGTTGAAGCCAGGTGTGCTGTTGTCTGCTATGTACCCAGGTGTTCAGACAGGTTAACTACATGGGTACAATATTAGTTTCATATCCTTTCTTTGTTATGTGACTCACATTTCACATTGTTCCCACATATTCAACCTAATGCTGAAACTTAAGTAGAGTATGTCTGGCAAACTTCAGTATCAATTATTTGTGTACATTATTTTAAAAAGTTCTTTTTTTCTCCTTTTTTTTTTGGGGGGGGGGGGGGGTGGTGTTGGGGACTGGGGCTGGAAGGAAGAGCAAACAAACTCTAACTTATAGTCTAAGCCACAAAAAAAGCAAAAGTCAAAAAACCTTTTGCAGTTCAACATCAAGAGGATTGCAAGACATACTAATTTTCTTCTTCCCTGCCCTTTGTTTCTAAAACACCTTCTGATTTCTCTCTCTCTCTCTGAGACTCAATTTAAATTGACTCTAAACAGTCATCTTCAAATATCATCCTTCCTTCTGTCAAAACACTGAAATAATTATCAGTAATATTTTGTTTCCTGTATGCCATCATCCACCTTACTTCACAGATGACGCCAATGGAAATAGTCAGAAGTTGTAGCTGTAGTCATTTCAAAACATATAGCCAGACTGCTAACATTCCGAAAAACAAGAATATTTAGTTTATAAAACATACATTTAATCGCTGACAAAACAAACCATTCACAGTCATCACCAGCATTCCATATATAAAACCATTCTCGTTTTTTTCCATTCTTGTACATTCACACTGCGTACAACTGCAATATCAGTCCACTTTCGATTGTTCTCAAGGGTGTTCTTACATCACCGGTACCATTGTATTAGCAGAACTGTCCGCATACAGGAATGAGACCAGGGTAGAAATGAAAAAGCTTAACGGCTTCTTGGAAAGGGGGCATGCCACCTGAAGCTAAGAAATGTTCATAATTTGGAAAAGTTCATCATAAATGCAAAAAAATGCCCATGTCAAGTTTTTTAATGGGCCGGTAAGGCATGTTTACACAGATCCACGTACTTCCTCTTCTTGTGCATTCCTAAGCTTTTTACTTTCAGCGGCACGTCACCTTATGGTTTGAGTTTTGCGTGAAACCCTGCCACGTGGGTAGCATGACGCGGTCTTTGAAGGTATGCAAGCTAGGTATCTGTGTGATTCTAAGTCTCTAGACTTTTGCTGGAAATTGGAGATCTTTAACATGCACATCAGTCTTTTCCCTTGCATTTGGGTGGCACAATTCCGTCAGCTTAGAGACTGCACGGAACCATTAATCTGGTCAATTCAGAAAAATACCCCGCCGTCCCGCCATAGCGAAAAACTGGAAGCCTGTGTGCTACTGACTGGAAGCTACAAACCAACCACGGATCCCCATACTTCTTCTTCTTCTTCTGCGTTCATGGGCTGAAACTCCCACATACACTCGTGATTTTTTGCACAAGTGGATTTTTACGTGTATGACCGTTTTTACCCTGCCATTTAGGAGATCCTCATACAAATCCCATCCCTGCACATACAACTTACCACTGAGACCAGCTTCCTGTGCCATGGCCTGGACGCAACAACTCACCACTGAGACCAGCTGCCTGTACCATGGCCTGGACGCAACAACTCACCACTGAGACCAGCTGCCCATACCATGGCCTGGACTCAACAACTTACCACTGAGACCAGCTGCCTGTGCCATGGTCTGGACGCAAGAACTTACCACTGAGACCAGCCGCCTATGCTATGGCCTGGACGCAACAACTTACCACTGAGACCAGCTGCCTGTGCCATGGCCTGCACACAACTTACCACTGAGACCAGCTGCCTGTACCATGGCCTGGACGCAACAACTTACCACTGAGACCAGCTGCCTGTACCATGGCCTGGACGCAATAACTTACCACTGAGACCAGCTGCCTGTACCATGGCCTGGACGCAACAACTTACCACTGAGACCAGCTGCCTGTACCATGGCCTCGACGCAACAAATTACCACTGAGACCAGCTGCCTGTGCCATGGCCTCGACGCAACAACTTACCACTGAGACCAGCTGCCTGTGCCATGGCCTCAACGCAAGTCTCCACTGTGGAGTGTTTGTGCAGCGTGACCTGCAGGGCTGGACCTTCTTCTTTCCCTTCGGGCTGCGGGCTCAGCTTGAACGCCAGTGTCATCTGCCCATGGGATCTCTTTGTTATCAGTCTTGCAACATCTACCTCATGTTGACACAATTATACAGTGGACCCACCCCCATACACACACACACGCACATTCTCGATTTAAGATCCCCCCACCCTTTCCAGGCCTTAGATTCTAGATTTTCTGCTAATAACATCTGCAAATTACCTCCATTTTAAAATTCCAGTTCCAGACCTGTTTACCCTAAACCCGAGGCAAGAGTACTTTCCCAAAAAGTTGAGTGTATTTTTTAAAAAGTTGGTGTACTTTGCAAGCAAAGCCATATGGGGTAGGGAAAATGTACGCGTGGGTGCAAACGTGTTTGTGTAAGAATAGCATGTCTTGTGAACACCTTCAGAATTTAACTCCTTCCAATACAACAGGAATAAAACAATTTTATTTACCTGTCAGTTTATAGCATTATAACCAGTGTCTTCCAAACAGATTGATAATGAAAAGATGAAGTTCGTGAAATAACATCTGCGGTTGACAGTGGAAAGTTCATTTTTACAATCATCTCAGAAAACATTGCTTCAGCGCGGACTACAGCCTTTTCTTCTGGCAGGATTTGCTTTGCGGGAATGAACTTGATAATTCATTGGCAGCTTTCAGCGGATTTCTTTGCAGCAAACTTGTCCAGGTGAGTTTTGGAACTGCAGTGTCGTTCGATGTCATTTTTCCCAGCATGGGCAACAGAGAAATCTGATTTACAATACTTGCAGTGTGCATGACTTTTTCCCATAGTAGACTCCACAATTCCTGGCTCTTTCTTATATTTCTCCAAGAAAATCTGCTGCTTCTGCTGTTTAGACTTGGTACAGTCATCCGAAACTGGCACATTTTTCCGCTTCATTTTGCCACGATTGTCCAGACGATCGCACGTGCCGACAACTGAACAAGGTTTCCACAGCTGAAGACTCGCTGTCATGGTTATCTCCCTTCGACCGAAACCGGTATCAGTTGTACTATTCCGTAATCAGCACACCAACACCGGAAAACGTATTCTAGACTTTTTCTTAGGCGTATTTTGTGCATGTGTCGCGTATTTGCGTACCGATAATAATTTGGCGTACAAAATACCCCCAAATCGTACTGGTAAACAGGTCTGCAGTTCAAAACCTGATTTTCTCAGTTTTTACAGTTTTAAAAGTGGGGGGGGGGGGGGGGGGGGGGGGGGGGGTGTGTGTTTCCAGTTTCACATTTTACCGAATTCTGTTGAAGACCCAAGAAGCACTGATTTCAAACACAAAACCTGGCAAGCGTCAAAAAGCATCAGAAAACAGAATAACTCTGAGGTGAGAATATTGTAATTACTTTGAACGCCACTACGATACCCAAAGCTTGTTATCCAGGCATATTTACTTCTTTTTTTTCATTGAACACTTGCAAGATGTACACGAATGTTTAAAAAAAAGAAGCATATTTCCTCACCTGTAAGGTGTCCAGCACTAGTTTTGTGTTTCTAGTGATACCAGCTTTGCCCACTGTTAAGTCCTCGTTATCTGCACGAAAAAAAAATCTAATAAAATTGTTTGGATTCTTTGGGTGGATCTAGCCCAACCGCTGCACTTGTAATGCGAAAACAGATGCACGCACGCATGCACACACACAGACACGCACACACACATACACACAGACACGCACGCACACATACGCATGCACACACTCGCACACAAACAAGTATTCAAAATCACAACAAATGTTTGCTGCTTTCTATGTTGACTGAAGGACGATCAGCTGTCTGTTACAGTTTGCTGGTCAGTCTGTTTGACATGCTGTCACTCTCTCAACCTGGGCCAAGAAAAAGTAAAGCAATAAGGAAATTATGTTCAGCATGGTTCATCATGTGAGCATGTGTGTAAGAACATTTTAACTGCTAGTATTCATAACGTGGGGTGAATTATTAGCTGTACCTAGGTCACGATTGTCCTTTGACCGACAAACTTAAACAGATGAGTGGGGTTCGTTGCCTTAGGAAAGACTTACATGCTGTCTGCAACCCCTTGAGTGAATCATTCTCCCTGATAGCCGCTGCTTCACAGGATATGCAGTATGTTGCCATGAACAACTGTTTCACTTCTCCCACCGTCTATATTGAGTAAATCAAATGAAAAAGACTAGTTAATGCAGTTACGAGTAAAAAAAAAATATATCCAGACAGATAATTCATCAAAATAAAAACAAGTCGCGTAAGGCGAAAATACAATATTTAGTCAAGTAGCTGTTGAACTCACAGAACACGTGGAATTGACAAGAAGAGCGGGGTATTCGTTGCGCTGAGAAGGATAGCACGCTTTTCTGTACCTCTCTTTGTTTTAACTTTCTGAGCGTGTTTTTAATCCAAACATATCATATCTATATATTTTTGGAATCAGGAACCGACAAGGAATAAGATGAAAGTGTTTTTAAATTGATTTCGAAAAAAAAAAATTTGATAATAATTTTTATATATTTAATTTTCAGAGCTTGTTTTTAATCCGAATATAACATATTTATATGTTTTTGGAATCAGCAAATGATGGAGAATAAGATAAACGTAAATTTGGATCGTTTTATAAATTTTTATTTTTTTTTACAATTTTCCGATTTTTAATGACCAAAGTCATTAATTAATTTTTAAGCCACCAAGCTGAAATGCAATACCGAACCCCGGGCTTCGTTGAAGAGTACTTGACCAAAATTTCAACCAATTTGGTTGAAAAATGAGGGCGTGACAGTGCCGCCTCAACTTTCACGAAAAGCCGGATATGACGTCATCAAAGACATTTATCAAAAAAATGAAAAAAACGTTCGGGGATTTCATACCCAGGAACTCTCATGTCAAATTTCATAAAGATCGGTCCAGTAGTTTAGTCTGAATCGCTCTACACACACACACACACACACGCACGCACACACATACACCACGACCCTCGTTTCGATTCCCCCTCGATGTTAAAATATTTAGTCAAAACTTGACTAAATATAAAAGGTAACAAAGTATTCACCCTCATATTCTTTGTGCTGTGAATGTTCTTTTAACATCTTTCAACTACCACACATTCTACCATCACCACCAAAACCAATGTCTAAGGCTTTATTCCTGGAACTCAGAAGAAGAAGATACGAAAAAAAAAGTTCTTTATGAGGATCAGAACAGAGAAGAATTCAATGCAACATCTCTTGCTTTTATAATAATAAACCGGACTTCCTATTTCTATCATAATGATCTGGACTTTGTTTTATTATATGCACATTGTTTTTTAACACCTCATCAGTTTCACGAAAGATGACAGCATTTAACTGTACTCACCATCTTATCTCAGCCTTGCTCTTGATTAAAATGCAAGGAATAATCATTATGTGTCCAACATGATCTTTAAATTCTGAAATATCGTTCACAAGGATAAAGCTAAATAGTTCAGAACTTGAAAAGATAAACAGAGTTCCTAAAAACGCTGGAGAACAGATCTTCCGAAATCTTCCTTGCTTGAAAACAACAACAAAAACAAAGCTACTGTACTTTATATATAAATTGTCAACTTCTGGCAAATCATCAAGGTCCAGAGAAAAGCACAGAGTGTGCAATGAGCAGAGGTACTTTTGAGGTGCCACAACTACTCACCATGTCTTTATCAATCTCCAACTCCAAAACTGACCACTTCTGTTTCTTCTCTTGCTGCAAAAAGAAACAGAGAGCAGTTCAGTCCTTTCTGTCTGGCTGTATGAGTGAGCGAGAGTAAAAGGAGAGGAGAATGCAAAATATGCAGTTTACTTAAAATGGCTAGTTTACTTGTTCGTCTTTCTGTTTTTCTCTCTTGCAAACGACCTCCCCCCCCCCCCCCCCTCCTCCACACACACACACACACCTACTTATCACTAAGTAAGTGAAAAAATCGTCATATTTACACACTTCAGAAAACACACACACACACACACATGTGACATACTGACACACATACACACATACTGACATGAAAACAACAAGAAAGACAAACAGAAGAGGAAACCAAATCTAACCTCATCACAGCGATTCTCAATGTTGACACAGAATCGGTACTCAGACTGACTTTCCGCTGGCGTGGGCTCTGTTTCACTGATAGCGACATTGGACTGACTGAAAGTAAAACAGCAAAATTGTGTAAACCAAAGTACTCAAATTCGTCCACACCTTGTAAATCTTAATACCTATTTTTCAGTTTAGACAGAAATTTCCATGAGAAAGTATCTTTTTTTTGTGTGTGACACCTAAGGCCGGTTCTTGCAAAGAAATATATGTTTTAAAAATATCCAGCATGATCACTTCAGTATAGTACTAGATCTCTCCAGCCCATAAGTAACATCTCTGTCATCAATTTCCTGATCTAGCCCCATGCGAGGTTTGCTGACCCGCTGAATGAATCTCAAAATGTTCACTCTTCTTTGAGTATGTAACATCGTAATACCAACTGTAAAAGAATCTGAGTTTTAAAGGACCTTCTACCTTTTGCTCAGATACACCTAAAATGTGAATAGTTTTTAAAGAGGCGGTCAAGAACAAAAACAGAGAATAAGATCGATGTCGAAATGGGTCTGTATGACCCCTGGGGAAACATCAACCAACCAACCATGTGACATAATTGCCAAAGGGGATTGGGGAGAAATTTCTCTCACTTGTTGGCATCAGTTGCAAAAGAGGCTCTGCCCTCTCCATCGAACAGAACACAAGAACCATCCTTGAGGTAAATGGACTCGAGCGTCTCTTTCTCTTGGCTGTTCTCCTCGCCGCTTTGCATCGACCCGTCTGGGAACTGCAGGCGTAGCAGGTCAACAGGGATTCCCGACAGACTGCTGACTTGTGCGTGGAACTGTTTTAAAGGCATGTTCTTGGGGAAGTTGTGCGATATCTCCTGCGCTGAGCAGTACTGTTTGAGCTGTAACGTGATTGGTTCGCTGTCCAGGCCTGTTGGGACCGGCTGGCCATCCACCTGCAAAAAGGTATGAGTGTAATATAATGATGATAATGATTAAAAAAAAAAGAAGATCCGGAGAGGGAGAGGGATACTTAGGTTAAGCTCACAGACTTCTTCTTCTACTTCTTCGTTCATGGGCTGAAACGTTCACTCATGTTCTTGCAGCCATACGCCTCTTTCAGGGGATTAGCTCACAAACAAATCATCAACAGTAAGTGTCCTCTTCAGGGCTTCCTCTTGCTGCTTACAATATCAATCCATGGTGAAAATTAGAATTGTTGAAGAAAAGACAACACCAGAGTTTGTAACAAAACATTTACACAATGCAGTAGCAGAATAGAAAGGAAGTGAAATCACCAAAATAGTGTAAGCAAGACAAAAGCTTGAGTTTCACATTATGAGAGGTAAATATTGTACATTGGGCGGGGATATAGCTCAGTTGATAGAGCGCTGGATTTGTATTCAGTTGGCCGCTGTCAGCGTGAGTTCGATCCCAGGTTTGGCGGAAATTTATTTCAGAGTCAATTTTGTGTGCAGACTCTCTTCGGTGTCCGAACTCCCCCCCGTGTACACTACATTGGGTGTGCACGTTAAAGATCCCACGATTGACAAAAGGGTCTTTCCTGGCAAAATTGCTTAGGCACAGTTAATAATTGTCTACCTATACCCGTGTGACTTGGAATAATAGGCCGTGAAAGGTAAATATGCGCCGAAATGGCTGCAATTACTGGCCGTATAAAATTTCATCTCACACGGCATCACTGCAGAGCGCCTAGAACTGTACCCACGGAATATGCGCGATATAAGCGTCATTGATTGATTGATACCTGCTGACCATCCCAGACAAACAATATTGTGCCGTTCTCCACAGAAAGCTCCTCCAGAGTTTTTGTTTTGTCTGAAAAAAAATAACATTTCTGCTGTCAACAATTTTTCTTTCATATATTAAACAGAAGACCGCAAGACAAACAAGAAAAAAAAATGAACAAGAACGCCCAAACCACAGCAAAAATGTGACCAAGTCAATCTCATGTTAAACGAATCCCTCAATGTAATCATCAAGTTCAGTGTGCAACTGCATGCTATTCATCACACACATAGACACACACACACACACACCACACACACACCACACACACACACACACACAGACACACACACAAACACACACACACGCACAGACACACACACACCACACACACACCACACACACAGACACACACAGACACACACCACACACCACACACACACACACACACAGACACACACACAAACACACACACACACTTCCAGACACATAGACACACAGACACACACACAGACACACATGCATTGAAGTAATCTGTCCACAAACATTTACAAATACAGTATTCAAATCCTTTTTGACACATATACATCATCATTTTACCTTCCAGTTCATCAAACAGGTGACGCTTTGCTTCCCAGCACCTCATTCTGTGGACGTGAAAGCCAGGACTCAACGCCTCACCACCAAGCTGTGGAATGACAACTTCAGTGATTCATCACAACCTTACACAGCTAGAGTGGATTTGGAAGGGTTGTAATGTATGTTTTAAAGTTGTAATTCTTATGAAAGGCTGTGATTTTTATGTGATGTAATATATAGGGTGTCTAAAAAAAACAAGTACCCAAAAAGACATTGAAACATCAGTACCGAGAAATGGAAAAACTAATATGTAAGCTAATACGCTAATATGTCTGTCATTGGAAAATGGAGTGGCTACATTGATCACGTGGTGTGAAGAAACAGACGATCTCAACTGAAAGCTGTGAACTGGGGACAAAACTTCTATGAACTGACTACAATATCACGCAAAAATGATTTCAATAAAGTTACTGACTTGTCTGTGATACCCCGTATATCTAAATCTGTTTAGTGAGGAGGGGTGGGGTGGGGGTGCTTGTAGACAGCTTTGAATGAAAATGGAAAACTAATTCTTTCATATGTTAAGCAATTGGCTAGTTCTTTATTCTCCCAAACTGCTAATGCTGTCACTTTGCACAAATCCAAATGCATGTTTTAAAAGGTATCTTCAATCTCACCCTTAGTTTTAACAGACCAAGCCTCACTTTTTAAAATACAGGGTTATCTTCACCTTACAAGTTGCTCCAAAGGGGGCACTCTAACCAAAATGAATCATTGTAGTCAAATGATTTCCCTGTTGTTACATCCTCTGCTAAAATGTCATAACTTCATCAGTGTTTTTTAGTTGCCTGACTTTTTTGTTACGTATGTGAACTGTGGAATTTTAGTTCAAAAACAGATAGACTGCTAATGTTCCACAATTCACAATAAAAAATACAAGAATTGTAGGTTAATGCAAAAATCCAAAAACAGAGCCCTGAGCCTGCAATCCGGCATGGATTAGCGCTATAAAAGAATTTTTCATTATTATCCTCATTATTAACTGTGCTGGTTTGCACTCACTGTAGTAATGGCGTCAAACAGGTGAAGTCTCGGACAGGTCAGCTGGATTATCATTATTACTAGCTATGCTGGTTTGCACTCACCGTAGTAATGGCGTCACACAGGTGACCGAGGGTCTGAAGTCTCGGACAGGTCAGCATGATTTGCTCCTCCTGTGAGGTCAGCACTCCCTTCTCCATCCCATGCGTCCAGTGGAAGCGAACCTCCACCTGCACCTCCGTCTTCCGCCGCTCTTCCTCGTCCTTCCACTCTCGTTCCTTCCGTGCATACTCCTC
Source organism: Littorina saxatilis (assembly GCF_037325665.1). Lineage (NCBI taxonomy): Eukaryota > Metazoa > Mollusca > Gastropoda > Littorinimorpha > Littorinidae > Littorina > Littorina saxatilis. Next base: position 37,547,718 of record NC_090256.1, read on the forward strand.
CCTGGGTGAGCAAACAAGAGTTAAAGTAACAGTTAAACCCCCCTGATAAGACTCCCCAAATGTTTAGACTAACCCCCCCACCCCAAATTTAAGACCCAAGTTTTTCTAATTTTGATGCCTGTAAACTTACCTCCATTTTAAGACTCCCTTCCAATTAAGATTTAATTTCTTTCAGATTTTTCGGAGGTCTTGAAATGGGTGTTCTGCTGTTCAACAGAAACTTCACTGATCATAGCATGAATACAAAAAATAAAAAGATTGCTGGAAATGTTGCAAGCAAGCACAGTTTTAGGAACATAATAAAAGAATTACAGAGACAGAACATGTGAAGTTTATAGTTGTGACCTAAATTAACACTACAAAAACTTCTTGATGCCAATACATTGTGGCTCTATTGCAGGATCCAACTGTTCCCTTGTTAAATAGTATTAAGAAATCAAGAGAGAAGTAAATCTTCATCGGCAACTGCCATTTTTGTCTAAGACTTGTCTTCTTTGTTTTTTGTTGTTTTCTGCTCCTTTTTTCGACAGCAGAAAAAATCCAATAAATAACAAAGAAATGAGAATGTTGGTAATCTATCATTACAATGTACTCCTCCGATGACGTTCCAGAGAAACACTCTGTTGAAGTGTAAAGCCTTGCCCTATCCATCATGTTTGACTACCTTTCTTTTGAATGAGGATGTTCTTGAGGAACATCTTATCAGTAGTCTACCATTACAATATAATCAGATGACAGAGAAACACAGTGTTGAAGTCTAAAGCCTTGCCAAACTATCCACTCCTATACCTTTCTTTTTGCAGCAGGTGATTCTTTTTCTCCACTTCCTCCAGCAAACAGTCAGGCATACCACAGGCTGGATGTCTGTCTCCTAAAACACACACAAAAACAAGAGGCGAAGCCTTCAAGGCTCATGTAAGAAATCGACAAACAGTAACACAAACTCAATCACTCCGTCACACATACACACACACACACACACACACACAGTAAGCATAGGTGAAACTGTGCAAGAAAGCGAGACCCTGGATCTGCCAAGTAGTCTCGGCCCGCTCACAATAACAATGACCGAGACTTTCAGTAATTCCTTTGCGTGACGTCTAACCCTCTTACGTCATAATGTGACGTCTTCAAATAGTTTCTATCACACACGTCAAACACTTTTGACCGAGACGTAATCTTCTTATGCGAGCTTTATCCATAGACTCGGAAATGTTAAAGTTTCTATCACACACACACACACACACGCACGCACGCACGCACGCACGCACGCACGCACAGACAGACAAAGTTTATCATCGCATAGGCTACACTTACGTGAGCCAACAAGTGCTAGAAAATATTACAATGGGTGGAAAAGAGGTAAGATAAAAATGTGGTCTAGAGAAAGAGAGTGATAGAGGGAGTATGCCTTCATGATACACTTCATGTATCTATATATATATACGACTAGTGTCTGTCTGTCTGTCTGTCTGTCTGTCTGTCTGTCTGTTCGCGATGCACGGCCAAAGTTCTCGGTGGATCTTTTTCAAATTTGGACACCGTATTCAGCTACACCCCGGACACAACCTCATCGATGAGATATTTCAACACGTGCTCTCAGCGCGCAGCGCCGTGCGCGCTGAACCGATTTTTTTTGTTTTTTTGTGTTTTTTGTTTGTTGTCGGGATCCACTACCTGTAACTCTTCCTTATCTTCTCCAGTGTTTTCAGCCGCGATTATCTCCCTTCCTCCATGTGGCGTCAATCCATATTCCCGTTACTACGTTACTATTTTTAGAAGGTCACTGCACGTTACTATTTTTAGAAGGTCTCCAGTGTTTTGCGCGTTTATCTCCTTTCCTTCGTGCGCCGGCTTCACCGGCGTACACCCGGCAAAGCCGGGTCCCAGACACAGCCTGGTATTCGGCTCTACTTCTTCCCGGCGAAGCCGGTACCCGGCGAAGCGGATAATCATCTAGTACATTAATACAGTGGAACCACCTCTCAAACTCTGAGAAATTCAGGTCTTCAAAAGGAGGGGTGTCTTAAAGTGGGGGTAAACTTACAGAGGTTATGAACAGAAAGTCTGAGAAAACAAGGTCTTAAAAGGGAGGGAGTCTTAAAACGGGGGTACTCTTACTTTCTGTTCATAACTTCTGTAAATGTACCCCCATTTTAAGACTCCCTCCTTTTAGTTAGACTTACGTATTTTATTGGAATTAGAGTTAAACATTAGACAGAAGTTTATGTTTTGTATAATATAAAGTTGATTATGTTATACAGAAAAAGACCAAGGAAGAAGGATGCCTTAAAAAAAAAAAAATTAAATTAAAAAAATTTAAAAAAAATTAAAAAAAAAAAAATCGGGCAAAAAATATGGGTTGAAGCATCCTGCATGCAACTGAGGTTTAAAAAAAAAAAAAAAAAAAAAAAAAAAAAAAGACTCCCTCCTTTTCAAGACCTGGTCTTGTCAGTTTTTTTGGGGTGTCTTAAAAGGGGACTTCCTCTGTACAAACACTATCATCTCACCAAGTGAACAGCAATCTTGATGCTCAGTTATTCTCCTTCTACTACCATCTTAAAGAAACTTTTGACAAACTGTGCCAAATGGTGGAATGCGCTCCCTTCAAGATACCATCCTTCCAACATACTTCAGATTATTTTTACAGCCACATGTGCCCATATGTCAAGACATGTGCTTACCCTCTGCTCGTTTGGGAAGATTCTTGCGTCGGTAGAAAAGCAGGTAGGCACTCGTCTTGCCAGCAAACTCGTTCTGCAAGTCCTTGGCATGCATGGGGCTCACGTTGGAGTCGTTGAAAAAATACCAGCACTGCCCAGATGGGGGATGCCCTTTTTCTTTTCTGAAAATAAAATATATAAAATGGATCAAGAATGGTACAGAGGTATATTTGCTAAGTGAGATGCCTCCAATGAGAGGACACCTCCAAATGAAGGACACCTGCTGTACCTTTGCCTTCTATCTAAAGCAAAATGTACCTGTCGTGACAGGACACCTGCAATGTAGGGGCACTTTTAACTGTTCCCAAGAGGATCCTTTAATCACAGGTACCACTGTATACATAAACGAGGTTAATGTACTAGGCCTTGCCATCGAAACAGAGACAAAGTGAAGCAGACCGAACCCGAGGATAAATGGAAGTCAGAACGAAAGTTGAAGAAGACAAAACAATTAAAAGTTTGCGTCATTTTTTCAGAATCAAATCCTAAACAGTGACACCCATCCCCCCTCCCCCTCCCCAAAAGAGAAGAGAGACCTTAAAATGCAGTGTTAAAAGCAATCAATTTCAGATATAAAATATAAGGACAAAAAACAATGTAAATTTCACTACCCACAAACAGTAGCATTTTACATTAGTAGAAAACTAGTGACCAGGACAAAACATTACAGCAAGAAATGAACATTTACAAGTAAAAAGGTCAAGTGACTGTTAGCAAGAGAGAGACAAAATTACTGACTCAGGTAAGCCGTTGGTCATAGGTGTGACTCCTGTTGTACGCTCTTCAATGCTGCAGTTGTCATTCACGTTTTCAGCAGGAGGCGATACTCCTGTGGTGCTGCTCTCGGCATTTTCACTGCTGTTTGGTGCGGCATTTTCCACCAAGGTCACCATGTTGCCGTCTACCAGAAACTTGTGAGGGTTATCCTTAATGAACTGGAATAAATAAACGAAGCTCAGTGTTTACAAATGTTACGTCAAGTAAAGAACACCTCCTCCACATTACTACTTTTGATAAAATGAGAAAAAAAACCTCATCCATAAATGTTCAGACTTTTGGATTCTACAGATGTTACAACATAACAAGAAAAGCTCCTCTATAGTGCTACTTTTGATAAAATGAGAAAAAAAAACCCTCATCCATTAATGTTCAGACTTTTGGATTCTACAGATGTTACAACATAACAAGAACAGCTCCTCCACATTGCTACTTTTGATAAAATTTAAAAAAAAATCCTCTCTGAATGTTCAGACTTTTGGATTCTACAGATGTTACAACATAACAAGAACAGCTCCTCCACATTGCTACTTTTGATAAAATTTAAAAAAAAATCCTCTCTGAATGTTCAGACTTTTGGATTCTACAGATGTTACAACATAAAAAGAAAAGCTTCTCTGTAGTGCTACTTTTGGACCAAAAAGTAAGTATGAGAGAGAAAAAAAGCAAATCGTCTATTATGTTCAAACTTCATAAAAAAAGAACAGTTAATCCACAGTGCTTATTTTTGACAAACAGCAACAAGGATAAACAAGTCGCGTAAGGCGAAAATACAATATTTAGTCAAGTAGCTGTCGAACTCACAGAATGAAACTGAACGCAATGCCATTTTTCAGCAAGACCGTATACTCGTAGCATCGTCAGTCCACCGCTCATGGCAAAGGCAGTGAAATTGACAAGAAGAGCGGGGTAGTAGTTGCGCTAAGAAGGATAGCACGCTTTTCTGTACCTCTCTTTGTTTTAACTTTCTGAGCGTGTTTTTAATCCAAACATATCATATCTATATGTTTTTGGAATCAGGAACCGACAAGGAATAAGATGAAAGTGTTTTTAAATTGATTTCGACAATTTAATTTTGATAATAATTTTTATATATTTAATTTTCAGAGCTTGTTTTTAATCCGAATATAACATATTTATATGTTTTTGGAATCAGCAAATGATGGAGAATAAGATAAACGTAAATTTGGATCGTTTTATAAATTTTTATTTTTTTTTACAATTTTCCGATTTTTAATGACCAAAGTCATTAATTAATTTTTATGCCACCAAGCTGAAATGCAATACCGAAGTCCGGGCTTCGTCGAAGATTACTTGACCAAAATATCAACCAATTTGGTTGAAAAATGAGGGCGTGACAGTGCCGCCTCAACTTTCACGAAAAGCCGGATATGACGTCATCAAAGACATTTATCAAAAAAATGAAAAAAACGTTCGGGGATTTCATACCCAGGAACTCTCATGTCAAATTTCATAAAGATCGGTCCAGTAGTTTAGTCTGAATCGCTCTACACACACACACAGACACACACACACACGCACACACGCACATACACCACGACCCTCGTTTCGATTCCCCCTCGATGTTAAAATATTTAGTCAAAACTTGACTAAATATAAAAAGGCAAATTATGAATGTTGAGTGTTTTCTATTTGGTGTAAAAAGCAGTGTGTATGTAAGGAACAAGAAAAAGAATAGCATGTAACATGTGATGTTCTCAAGGCAGTCACACCCACTCCAAAAACGGTCTTACCTTTGGAAATGATCCATATCTCTTCTTATAGGATCTTGACCATGGGACTCCTGTTCTTTTCAAAATGTCCTGTATCACAAACAGTAGCAAAATCAATATGTAACTATAATTACAAATTTTGTACAACAAAACATGGCCCAAAAAATTGCTGACGCACCTTTTAAATAAGAATCCAGCTTGTAATAATGTTTGTTTATAGCTGAAAACTTTACACACAAACAAAATTCAGAGACTTCTCGGTTGAATCGAGTGTCCAAAATACAACTATGTCACCTATGTATACAGCCTGCTGCTTTTTCACCAGCTTAATTTCATTTTATGCATACGTCCCATCATAAGCTGGCGCATACACACATGTGAATTACATTTGGCATATTTTATCTATCTCACACACATGCACAAACGTACACACAAACACTCGCGCGCGTACACACACACACACAACCAGAAAGAACAAATTGATCTTCAAAAAGAGAATGTCAAAGAGCAAAAAACAGATGAAAAAAACAAAGTGTAGAGAAAGAAAATGAGAGAAGCACGCACAGCGGACAGTTTGTCCATGGTCATGCTGTGGCCAGGCTGCTTGGACAGTATGAAGGCCACCAGCTGTTCCGGGGAGGTGCACTCCACCACTGACGTAGGGTCAGCGGTCACTTGCACTGTTTTCTTGTCCTGCGGTCAAACATAAATATTCTACCTGTATATTGTTCATAAATGGCTTTAGGATAAGGATAGGATGGGGTATTTATTGACACTAGTTTTGAAAAGATACACAGACTAAATAAAAATTGAACTGAATGACTTTTGTTTATGTTGAAGAGCATATACATCTGTTTGTGTTTGTGTGTGTGTGTTGACGTGTGTGTGTGTTGACGTGTGTGTGTGTGTGCGTGTGCATGTGCGTGTGTGTGTCTTGTCTGTGTGTGCATGTGCATGCATTTGTGTGCATGGACGCGTACGTGCACAAGCCTACGCGCGTTTCGTGTACATGCATGTGCCTACATGTTTAATTGCATGTCGCTGTATGAGATGCATGCTTCTGTACAGACATGCAAGAATGTGCCATCCTGTGTGTATTTAGTGCTCTCCTGCGATGTTATTCTCAGTTCTCCCCGTCTCCTTCTCCCACCATCAAAAAAAGTGATGTAAACTCACAGGGTCCTCCCAATGTCCGAGGTCGTCGATATCCCTTATGCAGGCGGTGTAGTGACCGCCATCACAGCTCCCCCCGTGGATGATGACCGCGTACAGCTCATAAACGTTGTCCTCGTGGGACTGGCCTTGCTCGGTGTAGGTTGACATGTCCATCTCCATAGGAAATGGGAATCTGTCAGTTACCTGTGAATTTAGATGGCAAAATGATAGCAAAAGTCTATGTTTCAAAGTCCATTTAAAGATCTAAATAACAATGGAACTCCATCCCCCCCCCCCCCCCCCCCCCCCCCCTGCCAAGTAAGACCTCTAGATATAAGCTTTTCTACAACTTTCATAACATTGATTTTTCTGATTTTCTGTTCATAACCTCTGTAAATCCACCTGCATTGAAAGACTCCCTCATTTTAAAGGCCTGATTTTTTTACATTTGTGCAGGTCACAAAACAGATGTTACACTGTACTCAGAAACCAAAATACAGCAAGACCTGAAGTGAGCCATGCAGACCAGCTGCAATCACCTCAGCAGTGATGAGGACAGTAACACCTCCTTAGAATAAGCACAGGTCTTCGTCTAATTTTATTTCTCAGCAAGAGGAGAGGAGGAGGAAAAATTGTCAAGATGTTCCTACCATAATAACTAAAACAGTAAAAAAAATGTTTGATAAAAATAAAAACAACAAACGCCACCCACAATTTTGAATTGTGTTGTTGTGCAGTTCTGAGTTGTTAAGAAGTTTAAAAAAAAAGATGGTTGGCTGGAGAGTAAATGAAAGCTTACCTTGTAACGTTTCCAGGTTTTCATGTCATAGCTGAACCTCATTAGTGAAATCTTCAGGAAGGGTGGAAGGCTCCGCAACGTGGTTGTCTGAGTGAAAGACAAAAACACAAGTGACATTTCATTCCACTTGCATAACGGAGTGCCCGAAGCACAAGAATCACCTTTGGAGGCAAAGCTAGCCAAAAAGGGGTGAGTTTGGCTTAACTCATTGTCTCCCAGGTACGGATAGATCCGTACCCACTCATATGGCTCTATCTGACCAGGCACGGATATATCCGTACACACATAGTCACTACATTGCATCTGCTCTCATTCGGCACATATCCACATTCTGCTCAAACTGTTAGCTTCAGTCGCTTCCTGTAACGTCGATCTAACGCCTGCATTCCAGCATGTTGATACACAGTTTCTACACAGTTACTACAATTCTGAGTGACCTGTTGCAGCACAGCTGGTCTCAACTAAAAAAAACCTGGTCAACATAGGTGGGGTACAAAGTGTTAAGTAAATAGTCCTATAAAACCCTCTATGTGAACACTCAGTCTCACGAGGTTTAACAGCAAAACGACGCAGAGAAGAAGAAGAGAAGATGAAGGGGCAATGCAGGAACTGTCTGGGCCAATAAAGCCAAGCAGTATCGGGGAATGCACCATGCTAAAATCAGATAGCAATATTGACTGCGTATGGTTCAGCAGCCAGAGCGAATACAGTGGAACCCCCCTTTTAAGACATAATTTGTTCAGATTGTCTGTTCTTCAGAACTGTAAATTAACCTCAGTTTTAAGGCTCCTTCCTGTTTACCATCTAATTTTCTCAGGTCATGAAAGGGTGATTCAAATATACTACACTTAGACTCCCACACATTGAGCACAATAGAACCCCCCTTTTAAGACCTCCAAACATCTGGTCTTAAACAGGAGGCAGTCTTAGTCTCACAACGGGGGTAAATTTACGGAGGTTATAAATAGAAAGTCCAAGAAAACAGTGTCGCAAAAGGGAGGAAGTCTTACTTTCGGGGGTCTTAAAAGGGGGATTCCACTATAATATATATAAAAGCCCACACACGTGTGAAAAGCAACTCACCCTAGCAGCGTCAACGTGTGCGTTGCAGACGTCACACTTGTACTGGTTCGTGCCCGTCATCATCTCCGCAGAGCAGTAGGCGTTGTCCAAGGACTCCTGCAGGCCCTTGGAAAAGCCCTCCACATGCACAAACAGGTCTGAGAACTCCATCTCCGTTTCGCTGCAGTTGCCACAGGTGAGACATTTGATCTGCTCACACAGATGACAGTATTACGCTGTTATTTGAACAACTATTTTAAGGGGCTGTGGATTTGTTCTTGTTCTCTCTCTCTCAGTCTCTATCTCTCTCTTCACACAGATGAAAATAAGATAAAATAAAATAAAATAATGCATGCTTGCAGTGCTCACACACAAACACAAAGATGGGGAGAGAATCTTGGTTTGGGGCATGGGGCACATTTGATTCTACATAAACAAAGTGGTGAACATTTTTCAAGCTTTTTTATCATTTTCTTTTTTAAGAGACTGAAACATGGAAAGCAAATAATGGGAACCAACTGTAAGACGGAAATGTAAGAAATAAACTGCCTCCAACAGGATTCATTTACTTCGTTTTCCTCCACGTGTAAACCTAAATTAATATGACTGTTAACGAGGATGTCCCAAAAGATCTTGTCACTTGTAACACACACACATACTCCACTGAAAAAAAGGCCAAATGATATTCCAAAAAACACTTTATTTTCTGCCATTGTATACATAAGGTGTTTTTGTTAATGTCATAATATTCTGAATTGCCTTTCCCATACTGTGAACCTGAATGCATGCATGTAACCTTTTCTGAATAAAAAAAATTGTGAGAAAAAAAAGGCCAAATGTGCAAAATGCATGTCGAAGATACAAACACAAACAATGTGCACACAAAATTATTTGCACAGTATATCAGCCTGCTGCGTGTTCTTTCCGACTCAGCTTCAAACAACATATAAACCACACTAAGACCAGATTTTCTTAGATTTGTGGAGATCGTAAAAGGGGAGTTCCACTGTACCTTGTTGACGGATTTGCCGTGGAAGAGCGCCTCAATCAGACGCTCACCAGATGTTCCCTTCAGTGATTGGCTGATGGCGTCCAGTAGCAACTGATGCAACTCCTGCGCGTCATGTTGCTGGCCCACCTGTCAGACACATTACGAACTTGACAGTGAAAGTGTAAATACAGATGAATACTTGTTTCAGTGTAATTTGCACCCAATGAACACATTGAGACATACTGGTAAAAAACCCACCAACTTATGTTATTTCTCTCTCCCTCTCTTTCTATCTCTCGCAAACACAAACTCACAGTAACATGAACACACATGCACACACCAACACATGCTTGCGCACACACAAAAACATTCCACCTCCTAAGAATAAGGGAAGAGGTATCATTCCTCCCAGTGAAAAAAACCACTATCAACACATATAGGCCTGATGATCATATTGTTCAATCTGTGTCTGTTACACACGCCTTAGCCTCAGATCATTTTTGTGTTTTGTTTGATCTGATGACCCAGTGTCCTTCTCCTCCACCCATGTTTAAGTCTGTCCGTTGTCTCCGTACGATGGATAAAGACGCTTTTAGGGACGAGCTGCAGAACGCGCTGCCCCCCTCCCCCTCCGCTGACCAACTTGATGCCACACTTCGTGCTGCTCTTGACGTTCATGCCCCCATTTCACGTCGCCGTGTCTGTCCGTCCAAGTCCGCACCGTGGTACTCCGATATTTGTGTCGAACTGCGTGATGCCAAATGTGACCGTAGGCGTGCTGAGCGCAGGTATCTTACTGTCTTACTGTCCATAAACAAATATTTCAAGGAGCAAAGGACATTGTAACTAAGTTAGTACACGCAGCAAAGACAACCTTCCTCCAAACCCAGATTATTGCTTGTGTAAAGCCGAGCGGTCTTAGCTTCACATTAACTCTAACTGTCTGTGTCTGTGTCTTAGATGTTATACGTGTTTGAAGGTCATTTGTCAGGATGGCAATCACACGACAGGACAAACAGACGCACAGAATATAAACTCAAGAAGAGGTGGGTGAAGTTCAAAATTGTATTGAATCAAAACAAATCATGAAAACAACTCAATACAAGGCGTAGTTCTTTTCAGAAAGTATATCTGTACATTGGTTCACTCTATTCCTGTAATTTTCCTACTACTTAAAAATATATTCTAAGTCCTAAAATGGCTGAAAATTGGGGCAGGGGTTCAGGGCCTGAGTAAAAATAAAGTAAAAGAGTAAAGCGACGCCACTTTACTCGCCGTGTGGTAACCTGGGACTGCGGAACGTTTGTTTTTAACCCTGTTAGTTCAGTCCACAGGGCGGAGTCTGGTATACCATTTAGACACAAAGTCAGGTTGGTTGCTCAGACCCCGGAGGACAATTTAGAGATGACAACAAATACTTCTCAGTACTCAGGTTGGGATCCTCCCACAACCATTCCCAAAGAAGCAATGCTGTAACTCTTAAGTGGGGAGTCCGGTATACCGTTTAGACACAAGGTCAGGTTGGTTGCTCGAGACTCCCGCCGAACCTCAAAAACTAACAGCTTATATACCTTTCGTGACTGTCCCTGACGTCACCGCTAAAGAACCAATAAAAAAGTCGCTCTGGGACCACAACAAAATGGGGAGGGAGGGGGGAGAGTTTCGAGGCTGCTGTCAGCCTCCATAGAAGCTACAGTTAAAATCCCTCAAAAATACACAAAAACTCCTGTACTAAGAAAACTGCATCAAAAACGCTATAAAAATATACATCAATAAAATGGAAATTCTACGACGCATCATTTGATACCAAACACTCATTGGTTATCAACACTGTGAACAAAGTGCAAAACCTCTGACTATTACCTCGCAAAATAGTCATGTCACACCAAAAACCGTATGCAGTTACAAGTTAACCACAATCAAACACAGTGTATATTCAACAGGCTTCTCGTATGTAGATAATAAACATAAAATCTACATTCTACTAAACAAATGAATACAGAATACATATTTATATCGAATACATGGGTAAAAGAAAGAATGATATAAAAGCTACAAGAGAGAGAGAGAGAGAGAGAGAGAGAGAGAGAGAGAGAGAGAGAGAGAGAGAGAGAGTGTGTATGTGTGTGTGTCTATGTGTGTGTGTGTGTCTATGTGTGTGTGTGTGTGTGTCTATGTATGTGTGTTCGTCTGTGTGTAACAAGTATTATTAACAAAAGCACAGCAACATAAAAGTAAAGAATCAGGTCAACAGGAAAAGGGGGTTGGGGAGGGGTGAATGTAGAAAAGACAATGCCCTCGCTGACGGCCCACGTGCACAAACAAAAGCGTAGGGAGTTCGTGACAGGAGAATTGACCTAGGGTTCATATCCCGTCAGTTACTAAGGGAAAGAACAAATATAATTTTAGAGTGTGAATCTTAATTCCACACAGTTTCAATACTAACTTAGATAATATATTCTGCTCTCTACGCCTTCTCTTCTTCTTCACTCTATATACTTTAAGAAGAAAATTGCATATGGAGAAAAGACAAAAATATTCCTGTAGTCGCTTTTCTCCACACTTGCGATTCAAGCAAAAAATTGTTCGATATTTGCCGCAGTAAGGTATCCCCACTTCCACTGTTTTCCCCGCGAGTCAGCTGCCAGATGTATTCAGTGATTATTTAATCAAGAAGGTTTCTGATATTCGTTCTGAACTTGATCAGATGAGTGCACATTCTGCTTCCTCCAGTCATGTTGATGTTCCCACTGATTGTTCTTTTCCATCATTTCAGCCAATCAGTGAAAAAGACCTTAGAATCATTATTCTGAAGTCCAAACCAACAACTTGTTCACTTGATGCCATACCCACACCACTGCTTTTTGAGAATCTTGATGTGTTGTTGCCAACTCTTACTCAAATTGTCAATGATAGCCTGTTATCTGGTGTTTTTCCATCATTGTTCAAAACTGCACTTGTCAAACCACTTCTCAAAAAACCTGGTCTTGATGTCAATATTTTGAAGAATTATCGTCCTGTATCTAATTTATCATTCTTGTCCAAAGTTTTTGAAAAGGTAGTTTTGAAGCAGCTGTTGTCATATTTGAACACCCATGATTTGATCTCGCATTTTCAGTCCGCTTATCGCCCTTCTCACTGTACTGAAACAGCCCTACTTAAAGTAATCAGTGACATTTTGTCTGCTCTGGATGGTGGTGATGTGTCAGTGCTTACCCTATTTGACCTTTCTGCAGCGTTCGACACAGTTGACCATGTCACGCTTCTCCATAGACTTCAGACTCTGTACGGCATCTCCGGTCCACCGCTGGCATGGCTTGAGTCCTATCTTATTGGCAGGACTCAGGCTGTGCTTGTCGATGGCCAGATGTCTGCTCCAGCCCCACTTTCTTTCGGCGTTCCTCAAGGTTCAGTACTCGGTCCCATCCTTTTCATCATATAAGCCCCTCTCCACACTGATTCAAAACCATTCTGTTTTAAATCAGTCTTTTGCTGATGACACCCAGCTGTATAAACCCAGTCCCCCTGCAGAGACACATTCTGCCATCCAGACCATTCAGACATGCATCACTGATGTTAAATCTTGGATGGTCGATAACAAACTTGTTTCTGTTCAAATAGGCAACACCGACATTCTTTTCTCACCATCAGCTAGAAACCTTGGATTCACCCTTTCATCTGACATGACCCTTACTTACTTATGCCTTTGACCCCGTCCGGGGCATAGGCCGCCAATTTTTTCCTTGTATCTCTTGTTGACGTTTCTGTAACATGTATTTTTTTTCATGGATGGGTTGTTAGCCCTTCGCACAACCCCCAACCTGGAGGGCCAGGGTGTATACTTAGTCTGGCCCCATTCACCTCAGACCTGTCCGGTGTGGTTACACCTGCCAGGAGCACTATGAAGGCTCCAGCCGGCATAGCTCTTTGGATCATCAGGGCACGCAAGCTGCTACGCCACGGCAAGGCATATACACCAGTGACATGACCCTTAACAAACATATATCTTTAGTCTGTAGAGCAGCTTATTTTGAGCTGCGTAAGATCAGCACCATTCGCCACACACTCTCATCTCAAACAACTAACACTCTTGTCTGTGCCTTTGTTCTTTCTAAACTTGACTACTGCAACTCTCTTCTCTCTGGCTGTCCTCTGTACCTCCTGCATAAACTACAAAAAGTCCAAAACTCGGCAGCACGCCTCATTCTCAAAGCACGAAAACGAGATCACGCAACACCACTTCTTCGCACACTGCACTGGTTACCTATTCAAGGCCGCATTGACTACAAACTGTCCACCCTCTGCTTTAACTTCTTTTCTGGCTCGTCTTCTGCTTACTTCTCTGAACTCCTCACCGTCTATTCTCCAGCAAGACAACTCCGTGCCTCTTCTGACCGTCGCATCCTTACCATTCCACACACCAAAACCAAAACATATGGACAACGCACTTTTACATTCTGCGCACCCACACAATGGAATTCTCTCCCCTTTCACATCCGCCACTCTCAGTCACCCCAAGCATTCAAACGAGCACTTAAAACACACCTCTTCAAGAAATACAACCCCTGATTTTGTTTTTCTCAGTCCATCAGTAGGCTACATGTAGTGTATTTGTTGTTCTAGTGATAATGTGATAATGTATATAAACATCTAGGGCTGTTTTCAGTATTGTTGATAACATGTTCTGTTTGATTAACACTATTGTGACTAGCATTGCCACGGCGTTAACGTCCTGCCTGCCCAAGCTTGCCACCAAGAAACTTCCCAAAAAACAGTAACTGTAAAGAAATCTGTCTAGCAAGCTTGAATTAAGTCCAATCACCACCACATTTTGTGTACTAATTAAACAAGAAGAGCAAACGCTCGATCGAGTCACTTTCGCAGTTCTGAATATTATATGAGGCATCAGATGGACAGGAAGAAATTGCTATTCACAACACAATGAGTCACGTTCACATAAAATTTGAGCCCGGTCACTTTTATAGTTTCCGAGAAAAGCCCAACGTTAAGTTGTGTGTTGCCGAACAGAAAAGGCTAGTTATCTCCCTTGTTTTTCTGATAACGTTCGTAAAAGGCTACAGATGTAAATACTTTGATGTAAAGAATAATCCTACAAAGTTTCAATCACATCCGATGAACTTTGTCAAAGATATAAAATGTCTAATTTTTCCTTTGACGCTGACCTGTGACCTTGAAAAAGGTCAAAGGTCAACGAAACCATCGTTAAAGTGTAGAGGTCATTGGAGGTCACGACTAAACAAAATATGAGCCCAATCGCTTTGATAGTTTCCGAGAAAAGATATAAAATGTCTAATTTTTCCTTTGACGCTGACCTGTGACCTTGAAAAAGGTCAAAGGTCAACGAAACCATCGTTAAAGTGTAGAGGTCATTGGAGGTCACGACTAAACAAAATATGAGCCCGATCGCTTTGATAGTTTCCGAGAAAAGTCCAACGTTAAGGTGGTGTCTACGGCCGGCCGGCCGGACGGCCGGCCGGACAGACTAACACTGACCGATTACATAGAGTCACTTTTTCTCAAGTGACTCAAAAATGGATGCCCAGTTCAGTCGTGCTATTTATAAGTTTGTCACGCAATTTGTTTTAGCAAAGGGGGGGTGAAAGGGGGATAATTTGTGGTTTTTTACGTTTTTTTGTGTGTTATTTTTTAACAGAAAGTATTATAAATAATGTTATAACCAAACAAGGTGTAAAACATATGAATTAGCTGAAATATTGTTAACATTCTACACAGAAATAAGGAGACAGTACAAAGAAAAAAAAAAAGCAAATCCCGCATTCACTCACAGCATCCTGACTCAAATGAAACAAAACGGTGACACTCACCAAATGATGTCTAGGCAATCCATATTGAATATGTCACATTTTCACAACAAAGTCCCAACTGTACACCTATGAACATTTCCAAAAGGATTAGGAGGCTCCAGCCATCCATTGTTATCAGTGCTGCCACGCCCCCTTGCAAACTACACGATTCTAAGATCCATGCAGTACCACCCTACCACGTGTAGTTTGCCGACTCATACTAGCAACAACAGGGCTGTTTCTTCCTCAATATCACTGCTATTATCGCTTTCTTGAGGCGAAAACAACACGTCGGAATCATGATCTACAGGATCCTCAAGATCCAACATCCGGAGAATCTCCTCCCGTGACAAGGCTCGCCTTCGATTCATTTTTTTTGTTCGAAAAAACCACGCAAATCTTCTCTAATTTGCACATGGCGGAAGAGCAAGTCACGTGTATCAAGGGAAACAACTCAATTTATTGCAAGCTTCAAAAACCGGGAAGCAATCACGAGTCGTGTACCTTGTATGTCTGTTACTCAAATAGTCACATCCCGTCCATGGGCGTGTCAGCGCTGTTACTAATTTAGTCACCTCCCGTCGCGAAAGTGTTAAGGGTATTCAGCTGGTATTTCCTTGTTTATCACTACCCATTTTATTCATATTTTCATTACTTAGTTAGTGGAAGAATTTTTTGTAATGTATATATTTGATGGTGTATGCTTTTAACTAAGCGTTGTTGACTATGAATGTAGATGTAAATGCTTGTATAACTGTGTTTCAATTTTAAATGTGTCAAGCGCAAAGAGCATGATTGTAAAGTTATGATGTTGCATTATATAAATGCTCATTTATTATTATTATTATTATATATATATACTAGATGATTACCCGCTTCGCCGGGTACCGGCTTCGCCGGGAAGAAGTAGAGCCGAATACCAGGCTGTGCCTGGGACCCGGCTTTGCCGGGTGTACACCGGCGCACGAAGGAAAGAAGATAAACGCGCAAAACACTGGAGACCTTCTAAAAATAGTAACGTGCAGTGACCTTCTAAAAATAGTAACGTAGTAACAGGAATATGGATTGACGCCACAAGGAGGAAGGGAGATAATCGCGGCTGAAAACATTGGAGAAGATAAAGAAGAGTTACTGGTAGTGAATCCCGACAACAAACAAAACAAAAAACAAAAAATCGGTTCAGCGCGCACAGCGCTGCGCGCTGAGAGCACGTGTTGAAATATCTCAGCGATGAGATTGTGTCCGGGGTGTAGCTGAATACGGTGTCCAAATTTGAAAAAGATCCATCAAGAACTTTGGCTATGCATCGCGAACAGACAGACAGACAGACAGACAGACACTAGTCGTATATATCTATATATATATAGATACCTACACATACAATTGGCATTCAAATCATGTTAAACAACTAAACGAACAAACAAACCAGCTCAAGACTTACAAACATCATTTGAAAAGTGCCACGTAACTCTTTCACACACACACAATGACTGTAAAGACCTACCTCACCACTGGTCCAGCCAAAGCTGTCTGTGACGTCTTTGCTAGACACAGCCTGCTGTTCTTCCAACATCAGCATGGCAAACAGCCGCTGCAGCTGCAGTGGAATCTCTCTCACTTGCTACAATAATTACAAGAAAACAAAAATGTTTGTTTTGGCTTCACTGTAAAAACACATTCAAAATGTTCAGAGGTTTTATGTTCATTCAAGCTGTAATGTCTAACAATAGTAACATGAGCATTGCCAAAGGTTGGGAATTCTGTTAAAAAGACATCCATTCAAATCAAGCATGTACCCACACATGTACTCATGTAGAGAACGACCTAACAAAATAAAAACATTTTTAACTTTAAGTATTAAAGTAATAAGTTGCATATGCTGCAGCGTGAGTTCGTCCCCACGTTCGGCGAGAGATTTATTTCTCAGAGTCGACTTTGTGTGCAGACTCTCCTCGTGTGTACACGCAAGCACAAGACCAAGTGCGCACGATAAAGATCCTGTAATCCATGTCAGAGTCTGGTGGGTTATAGAAACACAAAAATACCCAGCATGCTTCCCCCGAAAGCGGCGTATGGCTGCCTAAATGGCGGGGTAAAAACGGTCATACACGTAAAAGCCGTGGGAGTTTCAGCCCATGAACGAACAAACAAACAAACAAAGCATATGCTGCAATGTCCCACATGAAACTCTGTTCTGACAACTCAACCAAAGTTATCTGACTGGTAGGGAGGCATGCTGGTCTCTATGCATAAAGTGCCAGATGAATAGCATTAAGATTCAGGAAGGCCTTGACAGATTAGAATAGAATTTAATGTGTAAGCTTAACTTTATTAGGTATGTGGACAGACATAAGTAATTACATGTACTTCAGATTTGCAAAAAGAACAAGAAAAGAAAAATAATGAAAAATGTCAATAAAAATGTCAATAAAAAAAAGTGAAAGGTTACATCCTTTTTTTTAGCCGGACTGTGACACTGCTCTCTGAAACTGACCTGCTAAAATAAATAATTGAGGAAACCTCTTGACTTAATAACAACAACAAAAATTACCCTGTTAAACTCCTTTTCCTCTAACTTGCCCAACTCTTTCTGTGGAAGCTGAAGCAACTGAACTGGAATAAAACAAACAGACAATCGACTGCAATCAAATTCTGAACATGTGAAAAATGGAATGAACATTCAGAAGTTCGGTGAACAAAGCACATAACCACATTTTGTGTGTAGTGAATCACACACAGGCTATGTCAGGATCTGGCGATCTGCTCATTTGTGTTCAGTGTTGTTCTCATACTGAAAGGACAATAGGTCTGTATTGAAAATATGTATTATACACAAACATTGTTTTGTCAGAACACCTGCATTATTGAACAGCCAGGGGTCAGACCAATGTGTCAAATCAACAAGTCGCGTAAGGCGAAAATACAATATTTAGTCAAGTAGCTGTCGAACTCACAGAATGAAACGCAATGCCATTTTACTCGTAGCACCGTCAGGCCACCGCTCATGGCAAAGGCAGTGAAATTGACAAGAAGAGCGGGGTAGTAGTTGCGCTAAGAAGGATAGCATGCTTTTCTGTACCTCTCTTTGTTTTAACTTTCTGAGCGTGTTTTTAATCCAAACATATCATATCTATATGTTTTTGGAATCAGGAACCGACAAGGAATAAGATGAAAGTGTTTTTAAATTGATTTGGACAATTTAATTTTGATAATAATTTTTATATATTTAATTTTCAGAGCTTGTTTTTAATCCGAATATAACATATTTATCTGTTTTTGGAATCAGCAAATGATGGAGAATAAGATAAACGTAAATTTGGATCGTTTTAAAATTTTTTTTTTTTTTTACAATTTTCAGATTTTTAATGACCAAAGTCATTAATTAATTTTTAAGCCACCAAGCTGAAATGCAATACCGAACCCCGGGCTTCGTCGAAGATTACTTGACCAAAATTTCAACCAATTTGGATGAAAAATGAGGGCGTGACAGTGCCGCCTCAACTTTCACGAAAAGCCGGATATGACGTCATCAAAGACATTTATAAAAAAAATGAAAAAAACGTTCGGGGATTTCATACCCAGGAACTCTCATGTCAAATTTCATAAAGATCGGTCCAGTAGTTTAGTCTGAATCGCTCTACACACACACACACACACACACACGCACGCACGCACACACGCACGCACATACACCACGACCCTCGTTTCGATTCCCCCTCGATGTTAAAATATTTAGTCAAAACTTGACTAAATATAAAAACATATATTATTATACATAATTGACCGAAGACCGAGGCCTGAGAACAACACTGCATCATTTGCTCAATCACAATTAAGGCATTATCACAAAAAAACATTTGGCGAGTAGATAAACATTTCTACTCACCAGTTACATGTTTCTACTCACCATGGCGAGTAAAATACTCCCGAATTTCAGGCCTGTTTAACTGTTAAACTTAAAAGTTACAGCCCCTTTCAGCACGTGAATCCACTATATTTATAGACTCACTGGAACTGTAAAAGAGACAAGGCAATAGCTGGACTGAAGCGGAAAGAACAGCCCAGAGCAGAGTACGATGGAGAAACGTCGTCAATGGCCTATGCTTCGCTGGGGGCAAAGGGCCTAAGTAAGTGAATACTGGAACTGTAAAGTTTTTGTAGAAGTTGGGTCTTCGCTGTTAATGAACATTATGATTATCTATAAAAAACGCTCGCGCTGGACCCGAGTACTCTTCAGACATTCACACACACACACACACACACACACACACACACACACACACACACACACACACACACACACACACACACACACACACACACACTCTCCCTCACTCCCTCCCTCTCTCTCTTTCTTTCTTACACACACACACACACACACACACACACACACACACACACACACACACACACACACACGAGTAGACTCATGCACACACACACACGCACACACACACACACACAAACAGTAACACTAACACATGTGCACAAAATGAACACACACACACACCGCGCGAGAGAAAAAGACTACAGGGAGGCATTGACGTCAAAGACTTTCGACCGTGACGTAAAATTTACGTCACTATTCTTGGTTTACGGTACCATTCGGCGGCTTTGCTACGAGTATGCCATAGTCTTGGTTGGCCGAGACCTTGCACCGTTCTATCAGACTGCCTGGCTGGCTGTTGCACCGCGAATTCCTCCCACCGCCAAGTTGTTTTTTTGTGGTTTATTTCGCATTTAGGTCCCAGGTAACATTATGAAGTTTTAATACGATCAATCGGACCTATTATCAAGTTAGTGTATCAACTTTTGAACGAGCTGCGCCCAGTAGTTTCCCAGCAATAAGCTGTTAAGTCGACACACACACACACACACACACACACACACACACACACACACACACACACACACACACAGACAATTAAAGTCTGCTGAGCCCTAGTACTAGCGTACTCGGGGATAAAAAGAATTCTCTCTAACGCTGGATACTGAGATCACCCAGAAGGCACATTGACAGACAGATAGGCAGGCAGAAGAGGAAACACAAACAACAAACCTCTGAATTCGGGAGTAAAAGCCAGAACCTGGAGAGCTGTGTTGAGGAAGCACGTTGAACCTTGGTTCCATATTCCTGCCAACCCCGTGCGGTTTCTTGGTGGAGGAGCGGGAGGTATTCTGTTACCTCCCTCTGCATAATCAGTTGCTCCCCCACCCCCATCATCGTCGAATAAATTCCCGAACATCTCTTACTCTTATGGTCTTGTATCACTTTCTCTTTTCCTAGTTCCGATGACTGAGCCAACAAAACAAAACAAAACAGTTCGAAACAAGAAAGTAATGATGAATATCTTCACAAACTCGTCGTCTATTTTATTCTATCAATGAGAAAGCATCGGACAGGCAGCGTCTGTGGCACCTTTCTGACACAGGCGTGTTGCAAGGTAGAAAATACCTTCTTTCGACTTACTTTCTGAAAGCCCTTATTTCGGTTCTGTTTCTCACGAACTTCCACGAGATTGCAACTTCCTGTAAACAATGGCTGCTCCGCACTCAATTTTCGGAACGCATTTACGAAGATTGTGCAATTTTATGCACAAACTCATAAAAGTTTGTCAAATATAAATTTATGTCTCCGGGAACTCAAAGGTCCAATATACAAAAAATTCAAACAAACACGAAAAATTTCAGTTCTAACAGAGTCAAAAAGGTTTTAGACATCAAATCATCTTTTAACCCTAAATCAGTAGACCTCTTCCCAAATAATTGTACCTCACACCTTGAGAGAAGTGGAGGAGAGTTTTTATTCAGATAACAAAAAGAAGAAGAAAGAGGAGGAAGGCCTCGGGCGAAGCAGGATGGACAAAATTAATGACAGACGAAACAGATGAACGTGTACGGTTTGAGGCACTGTGACTGACTGCATGCTAACATTTTAGTTGAGGCTGGAACTTTAAACTCATGTTTTCAATGTGTTCGTTTAACGCATGTATCCATAAGAATGTTACTTCTTCTTCAACTGCATTAATTATACTGTAGTAACAAAGATGTCAATTCACTCCTCCCCCCCCTCCCACGGGGCCCACCGTCCACCCGCACACGCCCACACCGGCCGCGGCCGTGCCATACCGTCCGGCCAAAGCTACAGTGACAGAAAAGAACGAAATAATCCTCTTAGCTCAGTTTCAATTATATCATAATCCGCCAACAATATAGTAAACTTTAAATCAATAAAATAACAGCTTTGTATCAACTGTTAAAAGAACATAATTTGATTGCCAAGGCACCTGTTCACAGGCGACACTGACGTCAGTATTGATTATGTTTAATGATCGGCCGGCTCACAGTGTAACACTGACTGAATGACAGAATGATGTAAGGTGGTTTAGTTAGTAAGGAGACATGGCCTCTTTTTGTCGGTCTGTGTCCGTCTGTCTCAGCACAGTCAACGGTGACTGTCTGGATGAGTGTCCGCCCCCCGGCCCCCCCCCCCCCCCCCCCCCCCCGGCCCCAGTCTCTCAGTCTTTCTTTCTCTCACACGTGACCCCCTCCAATAGTCTCTGTCTCTCTCTCTGTCTCTGTCTCGCTCTCAGGGTCTCTCTCTCTCTCTCTCTCTCTCTCTTTCTCTCTCTCTCTCTCTCACACACACCGTCACTGACACAAGTCACAGTGACACTCCGTCTCTACACTGATAATCAGTCGCTCTCTCGAGCTCCGTCTGTCTCTTTCTCTCTCTCTCTCTCTCTCTCAGTCTCTCTCTCTCAGTCTCCGAGTCTCTCTCAGTCTCTCTCTCTCTCTCTCAGTCTCTCTCTCTCTCACTGAGTCTCTCAGTCTCTCTCTCTCTCTCCGGCTCTCACGGTCTCTCTCTCTCTCTCACGGTCTCTCTCTCTCTCTCCATGCTCTCTCTCTCTCTCTCTCTCTCTCTCAGAGTCTCTCTCTCTCTCTCTCTCTCTCTCTCTCTCTCAGTCTCACAGCGAGTCTCTCCATATCAAATCAGTGGAGCCGAGTTTCCTTCTTTGGCCCATGCATTAGGATTCAGCAAGCTGTATATATACAAGATGTCAACAACCACCACTGATATAGCAGTATCCCTTCCTTATTAGCCCTCAAGCAATCCATTTAGAGAAAGCTGATGACAAGCCCTCTGCTGCCTTTCCGAGCTCTAAAACATCGCAGAACACAACCCTTGGCAGGGGTGTTTATGTTATCGCTCGGCCAGGAAAGAACAAATTTGCAAGCAAGACAAGGAAGAGAAATGAATTTCTGGCTGAAAATGTGCACAGTTAAGAAGTCACACACTGAGTCAGTTTAGTAGAAAGAGACATAGTCAGTACTATCAGGGCTGCTTAATAATAATACACACATTTTAAATCATCAGAATACACTCTCTGCAATCTTCTATACTGATTGCACAAAGAAAGATTCAATGCGGAAGAAATCAGTTAAATACTGCTGTTTCCTACATGTCGAACCGGTACATAAGAATCACATTACACCGCCAACCGAAAGACCAAACTTGTCAAAGTTTTGTAAGTGAACACTACATCTTACAAGCAACAAAATATGCATGTTAGTGCATTTACACCTCCAGCATACATACAGATTAAACTTATTACGCTTAAAACAATATTTATGCTGTTTTCAAGAAAAAAAAGTGAGTGTGGTTTAAGCTTTTTGAATATTCCGCGCAAATTTCGATGCTCCGCCCTGCAAGGTCACGGCGGCCGCTAGCTGCTGAGCCGCAGGAATTCGGAAATCTGTGGCACCATAGGCGCCTTCCTGTAACATTTACGTGGTTTTAAGTGTGTTTAACATTTCTCAGTTCCTGGAGCCCTTGCAATGATTATAATGATGACAAGAAGCAGAAGTTTCAAAGTAGTGTTACACTGAAAATGTGGTTGTCTTGAAACAATTAACACAGGTTTTTTTCCATGTTGAGTGCAGCTGAGAATAGTTCTGTGTGAACTCAGTTATGCTGGTCCGCAGTAACCGAGCCGCTACTGTCGGAACTCGCGATAAAAGAAAAAACACAATCAGCACTTTCTTAAAAATCTTCCTTAATCTATTGGTATATATATATATGATATTACACTGACTAACCTTTTCATCTAAACCCTAGTTCTTCTTTACGAATGAATGTATTTTCTACTTTTGACGAGAAAAAAATAAAATGTATTCAGCTAGAGCCTATGCTTTCTTACTGCTGGGTCGGTGTCTGTAGCAGACGATACTTTGCTCTGACAGAGAAACTGAATACAAGTCTAGAGTAAAGATAATGCAATGAACTTCGATATTTATCAACAGAGACAAAAGGTTCCTTTGGATATGCTTTCAAATAGAGATATTATATTCAGCAAGTATTTGTGTTGTTGAGTCAGTAGTGCATGATAACAGAGATATAATATAGCCTACATTGATCATCTATCTACATAATTATGTCTTATCACTGATGATAAGTTGGAACTCCATTTTGACAATTTTAACACAGATGCATATATTTTCAGGAAATGGGTGAAACACTGTACACTTTTCTTGGCAGTGCGGCGGATCTATCCAATTATAATTAAATTCCAATCTTCAATCCCCCCCCCCCCCCCCCCCGGGCCTCTCTCCGGCTGCTGTTTCTAAAATCATCTTCTTTTATTTTGTTAATCTGTTTGGGGGGCTGGGGAGGGGGGGGGGGGGGGAGATTGTGTGCTTAACAGATTGCTATTTAACCTGTGTTACGGCCACTTCAGTGAATGCAACTCGGTTCATCCATACATAATCCCGTTTATTTAAGACGGAAGCACGTGACCATCCTGGCAATACTCTCTAGATAGATAAAAGAAAGTGTTAGCAGATTATATTTCACAGTTTTGGTTTGAATCAATAAGTGCTTGAAGCGATTTTAAATTAGCATAATGATTGACCTTGCTAAAATGTGCAACTGAGATACTTTATCGAAGTTTTTAATACAACATTTTGATGCAGTCATGGCAACGCGTATGCTTCAAAATGTCGTCTGCAAAACCCCCACATACATAGCAAAAAAGCTCTGGTCTTCGCTTTGCAGACTTCTCCAAGAGTTTTTACTGAGACTCGGTTCCGAGATTCTGAATTATAAACAGTGGCCACCAGAGATAAACAACGCCAACTCGCCTGCAGGCTAGCGGCGAAAGACAAACCGTTTAACGCTTGACGAGCCGGGGCTTGTTTTGTCAGCACACGCTAAACAAAACAAGGCAACTATAACACAGGACTGTGAGCTCTAATACTGAATTCGCCTCCACTGTTTTGATATGCAGTGGTCTCTCTCTCTCTCTCTCTCTAATTTCTCTTTTAGAGATGAATAAAGATTATTGTATTGTATTGTATTGTATTGTATTGTATTGTATCTCTCTGAGTCTCTCAGTCTCAGTCTCGGCGAGTCTCTCTCTCCCCGGCTCGGCAAGTCTCAGGCTCTCTCTCACTCTCTCTCTCTCTCTCTCTCTCTCTCTCTCTCTCTCTCTCTCTCTCTCTCTCTCTCTCTCTCTCTCTCTCTCAGTCTCTCAGTCTCTCTCGGTCTCTCGGTCAGGAAATGTATTTCAGTTTTACTCTGTGACTCTTTTCAGTCTATTGGATACTCTAGTTACCTTCAAAACTCAGTAACACCGAAAACTTTAGCCTGTAGTCGGTAACTGTTTGTGTCGTGGCAGAGACATAGATAGAATGTATGTCTCTGGTCGTGGTCAGCCGTACTGACCGGCCGACGGACGTTGTCGTTGTGTCAGTCACTATATTGAAGCATCGTTTAGGTAACTGATGCCATAACTATGAAGTAAATGCTTTGTTGTCATTAATATTCTGCATCAATCAAATTAACTTGAAGTCTATACCGACACTGAATTAGCGAAATGACACTGATACAACATCAAAGCTGAATTAAAACAAAATTGTTTGGTTACTCAGTGTTTATTCGTCATGCCTCGGAGTGACACACGAACGTGACACTGATAGTACACAAACACCTACTCAGTATCCCTCAAAATCTCTCTCTCTCTCTCAGTCTCTCTCTCAGTCTCTCTCTCTCTCTCTCTCTCTCTCTCTCTCTCTCTCTCGCGCGCGCGCTTGCTTGCTCACCGTCCACGCACATGAGCCTCTTACGGACGCACATAGTGATTCTAACTAATTTGCAAATGTTATTTGTACGCATTCCACTCTTTATTGCGAGTTTTTGGTGAAAAGATGCAAGTAGTGGCAGCTCCACCCGGACAGAACATTTTTCCATGTGCTGAAGTAACGATCTGCCGGCGACGGGGAAATTGCAGGAATTTCATCACTAAAAAGAGGTAAAACGGCAACAGATTATTGAAGATAAACGTCAGAAAATAAACGTCGTACCGTTTTTAACATGTTGTGTGTTGGATCCAACCTGTTATGACGACAATCGAATTTTCCTTTTTGAGCCATTTATGGACTTGGAAAATGGCCAGCCAGCATCTGACGCGGAGTATGTAGAATCTGTTCCCGGTGACCGACGGACTGGGTCTTTTTTCGGCTAAAAGAAGATGTTTGATTTTATTCTAAATAATTCGTCTTGCTTAATCTATGTGAGATTTGAGTAATACAGGATAAATCCATGTGAAATTTGGGGTCCTTTATTTGTCTTGTGGGCTTTTTACTGTCTGCGGTTCAGGTGACGATGACGTCACAAAGCTGAATAAGGAGTGTTCCATACGTGTGATCATGAACAAATAAACATTACAGATTAATTTCTGGAAGCGATCATTTGAAACTTACTAATAAATTGATTTCATATGGAATGTTAGTTAATTTGTAACTTAACCCCTTCACTGCCACAGTATAACAGCATTATGATTTTGGTATTGCTGTGTGCCAGGGCAAAATTTCGCTTTCTTCGGTTGGTTCACTGATCTGTTCACTGCTCGATCATTTATTGAGATATCTCTTAGATCTTTGGCATGTGTTTTGCTTATGAGACTGTGCCAAAAGGTCAGGTGTCATGTCTACTGTCCCGAATGACACACGATTGCTGACATTTCACCATTGCCAACAGAATAAACAAATAAGAAATAGGTAGAAAATGAATGTGAAAACTGACTTTAATTGTTGATCAGTATTTTCTATACCACTAACAAATAATCTACTTGCAATAGCTGTTTGGCAAATGTATGTTGCATGGGACACACTGACATGAAAGTGGAAGATGTTTTTCCCTCTAAAGAAACTACATATCAAGTTACACTTTTTGTGCTCTTCCATTCCAGTTGGCAATCAATTGTTAACGCATGTTATTAGAAAAAATAGAACGAAAACAGATTAGATAGAATGAAAAATGTACTGGTGATGTCATTTGGGACATACTGACATGAAAACGTCACCTTTTGGCACAGTCTCTTATACCTTTTGCTATTATAGGATGACATGATCATTGGACATTGTGATTGTTATAGTAAAAATTGATATAATTTATAATGACCATTTTTGTCAAAAATTACAGTTTCCGGACTTACCCACACACACATTGCAGCACGTAAAACCACTCAAAACACTGCTAAAACTGGTGTCAAACATCAGGTACTCACTTTACAGCCCATAAAAGTATTCTTCTGTGTGGTAATCCATAAATCACTTCTTGTAGAGCTTCCAGAACACTGTATCGCTTGAAAACAGGTCTACGAGTTGAGGTCCGACTTTCGGCCGCCATTGTGAATGCTATAGATCGGTTCTACATTTCTAACACAGTTTTCACCACGTGGTACTAACTTATCCGAACGGTCTTTGGGAAAGAACTGTGTTTAGAACCCCTACAAGTACTTGGACAGTGGTTACCTCCCATTTAGTTTTCAGAAATGTCCTGAAATGTTGCCGACGCAAATTCCACGTACTAGGTACGGTTATCGTTATGGGCGTACGACAAACCGAAAATGACCACGTACCTAGTACAGGGTGGGCAGTGAAGGGGTTAAATGTTTGTCTTATGAAGTTATGTTGTTTTGAATCTCTGGTTAGAACTTAGATCAGCTTTATTAGAATTTAGACTGCTGACCAGGCTGCTTTCTGTTTCACCTTAAAGTTGGTGAGTTAAACTACAGTTAGAAGTAGAACCATAAAAGAAATGCTCACAGTCACCGATTAGTAACTCAGACACAGAAAATATGCAAACTGATGGTAGCTGTATTACTTTTCGCAGGTGGGTATTGTTTTGAGGCATGTAATGGCAGCACCATGCAACAATAATGGTCATTTATGACCGTGGTTGCTAAACGGAAGAAGAAGCCCTTTCAATGGAATGTAATACTTATATATTCTTTTGATTTATGCTGGTTTTTATTAAAAAATAAGAAAGGTTTGTTATTCAAACTTTTGAGTTGTAGAACAAATGAAACATTCATTAGTATATCATTATCAACCTCCTGAACTTTGTAGAAGACAGCTATACAAATAATAAAGAAATAATCCGAGGAAAAAGAGCTTAGCTCAGGAAAGTGATCAGTGTCGTTCCCAGGCCTTGGTCTTCGATCATTGAAGCATACGTTTTTGATCTGATGCATTGGTCTGACCCCTGGCTGGTCGACCGTCCAATAGCCTTGACATGTATGAGGTCTTCTAAACAGCAGTTTTCCTACCAATTGAACATAGCCCGGGCATTTGGACCTATAATTTCAAACCAGGTCGAATTGACCTTTTGTCCTCGGAGGCTTGGAACAACACTGAGTGGAGGATCTCTTGATAAGAAAAGTCTAGGAGTAGGATGTCTGATTAAAAGTTCCACTAATTAACCTTTCTTGTTGGGGAAATGGCTCAGTCGGTAGCTGTGCTGGCTTCAAAACCAGTTGTCACTATCGGCATGGGTAAGACCCCGACGTTCCGTGAGGGATTTATTTCCAAGAGTCAACTTTGTGCATACTCTCCTTGGTGGCCGCACACCCCAGTGTGCACGCATGCGCATGATAAAGAACCAACGTTCACAGTGAAAGTCTCAGGGCTTGGAAACATGAATAAACGCATGCAGAAAAAAAGAAACAAATGGGCAGCGCCGTATACTGTGTGGCAGCTCGCTTTCCCCAGTGAGAAAGCAGCCCGAATTTCCATGAGGGTAACCTCACAGGACTATATGAAACCTTATCCTTATCCTTGTATTTTTATTCAGTTTCAGTTTAGTCAGCCACACCCACAGTCATGCCTTCCGACGCCAAGAAAAAGAGAGACGCCAAGAAGAAGGAGGCCTCCAAGAAACGCGGGCCGAATAAGGGCAAGGAAGAGGAAGAAGAAGTTGGTGCTGTGGAGAACGGACATTCAGAGACCAATGGAAGCACTGGTAATGGTATGTTTCTCCTTTTTGTTCCTCTCAACCTTTTTACATTTAGTCAAAGTTTTATTTTCAGTGTTGATGTTTTAATGTGTGGACGGCAGATCGACTAAATGTTTTGATTTGCTTGACGCGACTTGTTATTCTTTCATTTTATTTTTTTTTGTATTCCATTGCTGGAAATAAAAGGGCGCTTCCTCCCAGTAGGAAGCTAGATGGCAGCCAGTTGTGTGCGCGTTCATGTGTAATCAGCCATCTGCACTTCTGGTTGAATGAATGGGGTGTTTTAATCCGTCTCAGACTCCGTCATCACACAACACGTCAAGTGCTCTGCCAACTGAACTACCAGCACCCCATCCCGACCCCTCCCAATTGTAATGACTCAACAATAGCAAGAACTCAGTTCTGTTGATGTTATTCGGTTTGGAACAATTCAAACAGCTGAAGAAATGTGCAAATAGGTAGTTTTTCCTTGTCATATCTTGAAGACACACTTCTTCCGGTGCAAACAGTTCGGCTCACTGTCTCAGACCTGTCCAATTTGTTTTACATGGGATAAAGCCATCCCTCCACCTGGTCACAAACCAAAAATGAACGGCCTGGTCGCTCTGTGCACAAAGGGAATTTTCTGATGGATTCATTTCCTAAAAAAAATGTGAACTCGGCACAGAAAGTAGTCAGGCTGATTTTTGATATGTGTGCAACTGAAGGGACATCAGTGTCCCATGTATAATCCTGGCAGATCTGAGACGGTGAGCCCAACAGTTTGCACGGGAAGGAGTGTGCTTTCATTTTTGAGGATGTAGATGTATGCATTGTGTTATCACAATGTTATTATTGAATTAATGAAACTGAAAGACCAGGTCTTTATTTGTGTTTATGCTTGCAGTCTGTACTTAATGCAACAACATTTGAACAATAGTACAATCATTTTTTTCCAGTTTATATATTTATTGATATGCATCTTCTCAGTAAAAAGAAATATTCAGACTCAATATTTTGTGTACCAAGGTGACGCCGGAGGAGGGGCCAGCATAGCGGTTTTAACCAAAGAGATGGGTGAGATGGAACTGGCTGCCTCGCATCGTTCAGTCACTGGCGTCTTGGCCTCGCACCGAGACAGTCGGGACGTTCACATTCACAACCTCTCTATACTTTTCCACGGCGCAGAGCTTCTGATGGACTCCAAGCTTGAGCTGAATGTTGGCAAGCGATACGGTCTCATTGGCTTGAACGGCTGTGGTGAGTTGCACGCTCTTTTTCTTCTCATAAACATAAGACATGAGATTTTATTTCAACCATGTGCAGCACACTAGGAATATGGCTTGGCTCGAGTACATTCAATACAATGTTTGAAACTTGAGCAATGGGGAATACTTGTTGACTGTACCGCCACTTGACACTGGTGGGGCCATGTGGCACAGAGAAAGTGGCTCTGTCATTCAAATGGGAAAATAGCAGGTACTACCATTTTCAATCACTCCGCCATACATTGTTATATAGGCAGCCGCACTGTGTCCTAGGAGGATTGGCGGCATTATTTTGAGTTCAGTTGTTTATTTTGTTTGTTCGTTCATGGGGTGAAACTCCCACAGCTTTTACGGGTATGACCACCCAGCCATTTATGCAGCCATTCACTGCTTTCGGGGGATTTGAGCTTGTAACTTTGCGGGAAACGATACAAGCGTTTACTAGTTTGTTTAATATATGTAAAAGTTGTGTTGATGCAATCTACGAAGTTGTCAGATTTTGTTGCTTGACTGCCTTTATTCTGAGAGCGAAGGGACATTCTAGTTTCTACCTGATACCAGAAAATCAATAATGTGTAAGTGTTGTAAAGTGCATTCTTGTAAGTGCAAGCATAGAAATTGTGGCTGTATCACATTTGTGAACTTTACTAGTCTAGGTACTTGTAGAACATGTTGACCTGGCAGGAGAAAATGTTTAGCCTTCCTGACGAGTCACAACAAATCTGAAGCGTCTTGGGTAAATTTAGGTTCTCATTAAGAGCATGGTACACTTCTAAGGTGAGAAATGAGAATGTTCCTTTTGTCTTTCAGGTAAAACGTCCTTGCTGTCAGCTCTTGCAAACAGAGAAGTAGAATTGCCAGACCATATAGACAGCTTCCTGTTGCGTCGTGAAATGCCGCCGAGTGACAAAACAGCGCTGGAAAGTGTGATAGAAGTTGACCACGAGAGGCTCCGTCTGGAACAAGAAGCAGAGGAACTCAGTCACAGTAATGACACAGGTGAGTCTTTCTCTGTGTGTGAAGACGTGCAAACACAAGGGTCTGTGTTCTCGCTCTGAGAACAAATTGATAGTGTAGTTAAACAAATTCAGTGCTGAGCCTTGGCGTGTGTCCGTTTGAACATTATGCAAGGAAGAGTGATTGTGAATTACAACTTTAGCTATGAGAGCAAGAGAGGTTACACGAATTCTGTGCATGGGGAGTCTGACAAAAAAAAGTTGTAGTAATTTCCCAGTGCTGGAAGGTTATAATTAACTCGTACCAGTTCGGGGGTTTTAGGGCATATTTTACAGTGCTGTTGGTGCCTACTTGCCGAGTGGCTATCTGGGGTCATATTCTAAATGAAATATAGAAAGTTATATATCAAAATAAAAGGAAAATGAATAAGCTTTTCATATTTGCAAAGAGAATTGTGCTATCTTTAAAGGTAAAAAAGGTTATGGGGGTGACAACATGATTTTTGTTGAACTTTGTACGCCCATTTTTTGGAACACGTGACAAACACAAAGAAGACATTTTTTTGTGTTCAGTTTATTTTAGACTAGATGAATACCCGCTTCGCCGGGTACGGCTGCGCCGGGGAAAAGTTTAGCCGGGGACCGCCGGCGCACCGCACGAAGGAAGGGAGATAAACGCGCAAAACACTGGAGAAGAGTAGTGACCTTCTAAAAATAGTATAAGGGGAATATGGATTGAGCGTTGTCGACAGTGACGTTCTAAAAATAGAAACGGGAATATGGATTGACGCCACACGAAGGAAGGGAGGTAAACGCTGAAAACACTGGAGAAGATAAGGAAGAGTTACTGGAAATGGATCCAGAGAAAAACCAAAATCGGTTCAGCGCTGCGCGCTCAGAGCACGTGTTGGAAATTCTCATCGACCAGATTGTGTCCGGGGTCTCTCTGAATAAGCCCACCAAATTTGAAGCAGATCCATCGAGAACTTTGGCCGTGCATCGCGCACAGACACACAGACACTAGTTGTATATATATGTAGATATGCTGCTAACTAGTCTGTTTTGGCATTCATTTTACATAACATAGCAAAGTTTTATTGAGTTTTGCTGATAAACAAAAAAGTTATTGTCACCTGAATACCCCCACCCAAATTTCAAAGTTGGACGTTTCATGACATACGCATGCCTAAGGCAAAACAAAAAAAAGCATGTTTACGGTATCCCGACCGACCCTATTTTTCGCGTGACCCAAGACTTTTTTTTGGCATTTGGGGAGGGGAAAAAAGTCTGTTTTTTGGCAAAATAACTTAAAAATATTTTTTGGAAAAAAAAAATCTTTGTTTTTTGGCAAAATAACTTAATATGTTTTTTGGAAAAGAAAACAAAAAGTCCCGACCTACCGACCCTATTTATTTGGCCTATGTATTAATCAAATAATTTTCGATTTTTGGTGTGCCTGAAGGGCACAATTTCAGCGCAAATTTTGCGATCCACCCTCAGAATATATTTTTTATTTTGGAGTCATGGGTCTCTTTTAGACAATGTTCCCATGCCTTCCTGTTATTGGTACATCACCACCTACTGTTTACTGTTGCAGAAGCCCATGAGAGGCTGTTGGCAGTGTACGATCGTCTGGAGGAACTGGATGCGTCCAAAGCCTTGTCCAAGGCTGGTTACCTCCTGCACGGACTGGGTTTCACCAAGGAGATGCAGAAGACAGCCGTAAGAAACCATTGTTCTTTTATTGGTATTGCGGTGTTCTTTCCAGACTAAGAGGACAAGAAGTCAGTTGGATTGGGTTTAAAAACATGTACTAGTCTAAATGTCGTGGCTTTAGCACAGTCAGAAACCCTACAACAC
Source organism: Littorina saxatilis (assembly GCF_037325665.1). Classification (NCBI taxonomy): domain Eukaryota; kingdom Metazoa; phylum Mollusca; class Gastropoda; order Littorinimorpha; family Littorinidae; genus Littorina; species Littorina saxatilis. Next base: position 37,580,143 of record NC_090256.1, read on the forward strand.
AGTTGTTAAGTCAGAAGCCCTACAACACAGTTGTGCAGTCAGGATCCCAACAACACAGTTGTTCAATCAGAAGCCCTACAACACAGTTCTTCAGTCAGAAGCCCTACATCACAGTTGTTCAGTCAGAAGCCCTACATCACAGTTGTTCAGTCAGAAGCCCTACAACACAGTTGTTCAGTCAGAAGCCCTACATCACAGTTGTTCAGTCAGAAGCCCTACAACACAGTTGTTCAGTCAGAAGCCCTACATCACAGTTGTTCAGTCAGAAGCCCTACAACACAGTTGTTCAGTCAGAAGCCCTACAACACAGTTGTGCAGTCAGAAGCCCTACATCACAGTTGTTCAGTCAGAAGCCCTACAACACAGTTGTGCAGTCAGAAGCCCTACATCACAGTTGTTCAGTCAGAAGCCCTACAACACAGTTGTGCAGTCAGAAGCCCTACATCACAGTTGTTCAGTCAGAAGCCCTACAACACAGTTGTGCAGTCAGAAGCCCTCCTACATGTCAAAACTATACAGTTGTTGGTGTCATCCCGCAAGGGATCAGACCAATGTGTCAGATCAAAAAAGTATGCATCAGTGACTGAAGACTATGGCCTGGTAACAACACTGATGTTAAAATTACAGTGTGTTCATTTACTGCAGTACACATACAGTATTTGGCTGCAATGAGCTGTTACCAAGGAAATGCTGAACACTGCGGTTAAAAACAATTGATCTTTTCTTGGTATGGGTAATTATTATTATTATTATTATTATTGTGATCATTTTTATGCGCCTAATCTAGATATAGCCCTAGGCGCTTACATATTAATTTCTGCCGTTTGAAATGGAATTTTTTACAGACAGACAGACATTTTTTACACACAATATATAACGCATTCATAATGCAGTTATGTTCCCAGACTTAAGATGTTAGGTCGGTCGAACCTGGATTGAAAATATGTCTAGGTCCAGGTGTCCTGCCTAGAATCAGATTGTTAACTAGAGGGCCTCCTACATGTCAAAACAAATGGACGGTCGACCGATCAGAGGTTAGACTAGAGCATCAGATCAAAAGAGTATGAATGGAACCTGTGAGGATTGATTATCATCTTTTTTCCCTGGAAAACAGCAAAAGATGTTAACGTTCTATGGTAGAATTTTTTTTTAAGGAAGGAAAACATGAGAAGTTATTTACAGAACTCACAGATTAAAAAAAAAAAAATAGACTTCGAAAACAGGAGAATGATGAAAAAAAAGGCCGAGTTATAATGCCTCGACTCCTGCCTGTGCAGTTGTAGTTGGGCATGATGTTCAGAACCCCTGAAGCGAATCAATTCACAACTGACTCCTGATATGCAATAATACACTTTTTGGCTCACGTAAGTGTAGCCTATGCGATCGTAACTTTGTCTGTCTGTGCGTGCGTGCGTGTGTATGTCTGTGGTAGAAACTCTAACATTTGAAGACGTCACATTACATTGACGTCACATTATGACGTAAGAGGGTTAGACGTCACGCGAAGGAAGTACTGAAAGTCTCGGTCATTATTATTTTGAGCGGGCCGAGACTAGTTGGCAGTCGTGTCCCTGTAAGTAGGCTACATGCAGACAGACAGATCTAGATCTAGTGTCTCGCTTTCTTGCACAGTTTCACCTATGCTCTTTCTGTGTGTGTGTGTGTGTGTGTGACGGAGTGATTGAGTTTGTGTTACTGTTTATCGATTTCTTACGTGAGCCTTGATGGCTTCGCCTCTTGTTTCTTTTTGCACATTTGAATGTTCTGGTAATGACAAGTTTTGATTGAATACTCTTGTTTTTATTGAGGAAAACTTTTCCATGTGATATCTTAGGCCAGTCACTAGCAAGGGATGTGTCTAAAACATATGGACAATGACACATGTTGAAAGCTAGCCTCATTAACACTAAGCGCAAGAGTATTCAATCTGTCATAACCCATCCAAGCCGGACAGTTATTTTCAAAGTTCGTAAAAATGATGCAGATTGAAGTGGATGGCAATTGCAATGTAGCTAATATATACTGTTCAAAAAAAGAAACGCATAGTTGCTACTTGCCAAATTTGTTTTATTTTTCGAAAAAATAACAGAAAATCCAATATTTAGATTATTTGTTTGAAATTTGGTATGGACACAGTTGAATGCACACACAGTTCATTTGCATCTTCAAATCAATCAGTCAATCAATACGATTGGGTGCCGAGGCTGTCAAGTCAGGAGGGGGTGTGACTGCCTTGAGCAGCAACAACTGCCCGGCACCTTCTGGGCATGGACTGGATCAGATGCCGGATATCTTGCTGTGGGATGGTGTCCCACTCCTCCTGAAGTGCCTGCAATAGATCGCGGTGATTTGCCGGCGCTTCTTCTCGCCTGCGCACACGTCTGTCCAATTCATCCCAGAGGTGTTCTATCGGGTTCATATCTGGCGACATGGATGGCCAGGGAAGCACCTGGACATGGTGGTCGGTGAGGAACTGGGTGGTGAGTCGTGCTGTGTGCGGGCGAGCGTTGTCCTGCTGGAATATGGCATCCTGGTCAGCCAGAAGAGGAAGGGCGTGTGGGCGCAGAATTTCCTCCACGTATCGCTGGGCAGTTATGCGCCCTTGGACGTGCACCAGGGTGCTCCTTCCAGCGGTATTGATCGCCCCCCACACCATGACGCCTCCACCACCATGAACGGGTGCCTCATCCACACAGTTGGGCGCGTAACGTTCGTTTACTCTCCGGTAGACCCTCCTCCGACCATCATGTCGCTGGAGCAGGAAGTAGGACTCGTCGCTGAACCACACGTGTCTCCCGTGATTCCGGACGGTCCAGGGAAGGTGCTGGTTGCCCCACTGCACTCGGTTCTGGCGATGGCGGCGGGTGAGGACAGCTCCTCTGTGAGGTCTGCGAGCTCTCAAACCAGCTTCATGCAGGCGGTTCCGCATGGTCTGGTCCGATAATCGGTGTGGCCCGGGGAGAGCCTGAACAGAAGATGAGGCCGACAGGAAACGATTCCGGAGGTGGCGGAGCCGTATGAAGCGGTCGTGAGCAGCAGTTGTCGCCCTTGGTCTTCCCGCTCGTGGCAAGTCAGCAACGGAGCCAGTGGCTTGAAACCTGACCCACAGTCTACTGATGGTGCTCTGGGACACGTGGAAGTGCCTGGCGATTGCACTTTGACTTTGGCCTGCTTGTAAACGACCCAATGCAATTTGGCGGTCTTCTCTGCTCAATCGGGCCATCTTTCGTCGCTGAATTGTCGTCTGATTTCTTTGTGGCGAACAATCCGCTTTTATGGGTTTTGGAAGACATGGTGAGAGCTCAATATTCCCCGAGTTTCATGAGATTACACTGAAGCATGACGAGTGGCCATGCCAAATGAGCAATTTTGACATTGTAGCCACTGATAACGCATGCGTCACGTGCAGAGCTCACTTGTGGCAATGGACGAAAGGTCGACGACCAGATAAACATTTTCTGCAGTTTGGTGGATATCCTTGTAGCCATATAACTAAATTAACCAAATATTACAAGCTATGCGTTTCTTTTTTTGAACAGTATATGTTATTTGTATTTTTGACCAATATAGAACATTTTACACAGATCGAGACAGTCAGTGTTCCTCCGAGACCGATCCAGCGGTGGAGGTTAACAATGACTGTTGAGATCTGTGTCAAATGTCATATTTTGGTCAAAAATACAAATAACAGTTATGTATCGATCGATTCTGGTTAGAATTCCTTTTAGTTTTTGACTCACATGCGAAGCAAAAGTGAGTCTATGTACTCACCCGAGTCGTCCGTCCGTCCGGCCGGCCGGCCGTCCGGAAAACTTTAACGTTGGATATTTCTTGGACACTATTCAGTCTATCAGTACCAAATTTGGCAAGATGGTGTATGATGACAAGGCCCAAAAAAACATACATAGCATCTTGACCTTGCTTCAAGGTCGCAGGGGCCATAAATGTTGTCTAAAAAACAGCTATTATTCACATTTTTCCCATTTTCTCTGAAGTTTTTGAGATTTAATACCTCATGTATATATGATATATAGGGCAAAGTAAGCCCCATCTTTTGATACCAGTTTGGTTTATCTTGCTTCAAGGTCAAGGTCACAGGAGCTCTTCAAAGTTGGATTGTATACATATTTTGAAGTGACCTTGACCCTGAACTATGGAACTGTTTCAAACTTAAAAATTATGTGGGGCACATGTTATGCTTTCATCATGAGACACATTTGGTCACATATGATCAAGGTCAAGGTCACTTTGACCCTTATGAAATGTGACCAAAATAAGGTAGTGAACCACTAAAAGTGACCATATCTCATGGTAGAAAGAGCCAATAAGCACCATTGTACTTCCTATGTCTTGAATTAACAGCTTTGTGTTGCATGACCTTGGATGACCTTGGGTCAAGGTCACATGTATTTTGGTAGGAAAAATGTGTAAAGCAGTTCTTAGTGTATGATGTCATTGCTAGGTTTAGCTGAAGGTCAAGGTCATGTAAAGGTCAAGGTCAAGCATGTGAGTCGTATGGGCTTTGCCCTTCTTGTTATCATTGAACGCACACAAACATGCACTATTTTGTAGTCTTTGGCTGGCCGCCTAGATATAAAGTTTTGTCAGCCTCTGACGTCACATGTTTCAAAGAAGGGAAATCCAGTGTTCAATCGATACATTAGAATAGTAACATATTAAGACATTACAATATTTAAAGGTAAAATTATGTGTCCGGTTTCATCTAGAGAGCAAAATGTCACCAGAACTAGAAATGAATAGCAATATATACTCATGCCTGGTTATTATTGTGGTGTAACAGGTGAAGCACTTCTCTGGAGGCTGGAGAATGCGCATTGCGTTGGCGCGTGCCCTGTACCTGCGTCCCTCGCTCATGTTGCTTGACGAGCCGACAAACCATCTGGACCTCAACGCTTGTGTGTGGCTGGAGGAGGAACTCAAGACGTGAGATTATTTTATAGTATTGCAATGGCAATGATGGGTGTAGTGCGTGGTATCTGGTTTTCTCCGGCGCTTGTTACTCTGCAGGAGGTCTGCCCGCTGGCTGCAGCCAACACGTTCCTATTTCCGGGCATCTCATGGAGTGTATTGCAATACAGTGGAACCCCCCAATATGTTTTTGCTGTTTCTACCAGCTTCGTGCGAGATGTGAATGTTAACAGTTTTGGAAAGGTGCTGTGGTTCCTTCGCTGGTATTTAGAGTTTGAAATTGACAGAAACACTTTCTCGTTACGTGAATTGTATAGGAGACAGTGTCAGTCTAGCAAAGGGCTAGTATTAATAGGATTTTGCTTTTCTTTCCAGATACCCCCGTATCCTGATGGTGATCTCTCACTCCCAGGACTTTTTGAACGGCGTCTGTAACAGCATCGTCCACATGGAGAAGAAGAAGCTTCTGTACTACGGCGTAAGAGACTTCTTTTTGTTCCCTTCACCTTTTGACTCGTTGTGGTGAAAGGCTGTATATCTTGTGCTACAAGCATAAGAGTCGATCTTTTGGGTCATTTTACTGAAACATGGAGTGTGTATTGTAGTTGATTGAGAAAGAGACGGTGAAACATGGCATATGTTTTGCAGTTGATTGAGAAAGAGACGGTGAAACATGGCATATGTTTTGCAGTTGATTGAGAAAGAGACGGTGAAACATGGCATATGTTTTGCAGTTGATTGAGAAAGAGACAGTGAAACATGGCGTATGTTTTGCAGTTGATTCAGAAATAGACAGTAAAACATGGCATGTGTTTTGCAGGGTAACTACGACAGCTACGTTCAGACTCGCATGGAGCTGCTGGAGAATCAGGCCAAGAGGTACAAGTGGGAGCAGGACCAGATTGCCGGCATGAAGGTCAGTGATCGCCACATGTTCCACCTGCATTAGGAATTCACAATAACGAGAATTTGATTAGGAATCCCAAACAGATAACGACTGTGGATGTTCCAAAATCAAGAATATACAAGTCGCGTAAGGCGAAATTACTACATTTAGTCAAGCTGTGGAACTCACAGAATGAATCTGAACGCACTGCATTTTTTCACAATGACCGTAGTCCGCCGCTTGTGCAAAACGGAGTGAAACTGACGAGCCTGTTCAGCGCGGTAGTGGTTTCGCTGTGCTGCATAGCACGCTTTTCTGTACCTCTCCCTGTTTTAACTTTCTGAGCGTGTTTTGGGGGGGGGGTGGGGGGGGGGGTTTGATCAGGAACCGACAAGGAATAAGATGAAAGTGTTTTTAAATCGATTTCGGAAATTTAATTTTGATCATAATTTTTATATTCTTAATTTTCAGAGCTTGTTTTTAATCCAAATATAACATAATTATATGTTTTTGGAATCAGGAAATGATGTAGAATAAGATAAACGTAAATTTGGATCGTTTTATATATAAAAAAAAATGTATTACAATTTTCAGATTTTTAATGACCAAAGTCATTAATTAATTTTTAAGCCACCAAGCTGAAATGCAATACCGAAGTCCGGCCTTCGTCGAAGATTGCTTTACAAAAATTTCAATCAATTTGATTAAAAAATGAGGGTGTGACAGTGCCGCCTCAACTTTTACAAAAAGCCGGATATGACGTCATCAAAAGTATTTATCGAAAAAATGAAAAAAAACGTCCGGGGATATCATTCCCAGGAACTCTCATGTCAAATTTCATAAAGATCGGTCCAGTAGTTTGGTCTGAATCGCTCTACACACACACACGCACAGACAGACACACACACACACATACACCACGACCCTCGTCTCGATTCCCCCTCTATGTTAAAACATTTAGTCAAAACTTGACTAAATGTAATAAAAAAGGACATTAGTTTTTGGAATGTTTCGATTACAGACAAAACAAACGCATTCACTTTTTGTTTTTGAATGTTTTTTGTGTCTATGATTAAACATGCTGTTACCTAGAGTTGATTAGAAAGCTTACACCTTTCGTCCTTAGGTAAGGAAATTGTGTGAAATTGGAAACCTCAATTTAGGGAAGAAAAACACGAGAAGTTTAATCCAGAGTTCACTGGTGTTTGTTTTTAGGTCAGAAAAACAGGAGAATGATGACAAAAAAGGCCGAGTTATAATGCCTCGACTCCTGCCTGTGCAGTTGTAGTTGGGCATGATGTTCAGAACCCCTGAAGCGAATCATTTCACAACTGACTCCTGATGCACAAAGATACATTTTTTTCTTTTCAACATTTGAATGTTGTGTTAATGACCAGTTTTGATTCCATTCATGATTTGTGCATTACAAATCTGATGCTTGCTTTGTTGTTTGTAAATCTGGTGCAAAATGAAGAAGAAAATGTCAAGCTTGTACCTGATGTATGTGTGTGTGACGGTCTGGAGCATGTCAGATTTAGTCACTTGTCTGTCTACAGAACTACTTTGTGTGCTGACTGTTTATTCACTCTCTGTCTGCAGAACTATAGTGTGTGTTGACTTTATTCACTCTCTGTCTGCAGGAACTACATTGTGTGCTGACTGTTTATTCACTCTCTGTCTGCAGAACTACTTTGTGTGCTGACTGTTTGTTCACTCTCTGTCTGCAGAACTACATTGTGTGCTGACTGTTCAATAACTCTGTCTGCAGAACTACATTGTGTGCTGACTGTTTATTCACTCTCTGTCTGCAGAACTACATTGTGTGTTGACTTTATTCACTCTCTGTCTGCAGATCTACATTGTGTGCTGACTGTTTATTCACTCTCTGTCTGCAGAACTACATTGTGTGCTGACTGTTTATTCACTCTCTGTCTGCAGAACTACATTGTGTGTTGACTTTATTCACTCTCTGTCTGCAGAACTACTTTGTGTGCTGACTGTTTGTTCACTCTCTGTCTACAGAACTACTTTGTGTGCTGACTGTTTGTTCACTCTCTGTCTACAGAACTACTTTGTGTGCTGACTGTTTGTTCACTCTCTGTCTGCAGATCTACATTGTGTGCTGACTGTTTGTTCACTCTCTGTCTGCAGATCTACATTGTGTGCTGACTGTTTGTTCACTCTCTGTCTGCAGAACTACATTGTGTGCTGACTGTTTCTTCACTCTCTGTCTGCAGATCTACATTGTGTGCCGACTGTTTGTTCACTCTCTGTCTGCAGAACTACTTTGTGTGCTGACTGTTTGTTCACTCTCTGTCTGCAGATCTACATTGTGTGCTGACTGTTTGTTCACTCTCTGTCTACAGAACTACATTGTGTGCTGACTGTTCAATAACTCTGTCTGCAGAACTACTTTGTGTGCTGACTGTTTGTTCACTCTCTGTCTACAGAACTACTTTGTGTGCTGACTGTTTGTTCACTCTCTGTCTACAGAACTACTTTGTGTGCTGACTGTTCACTCTCTGTCTACAGAACTACTTTGTGTGCTGACTGTTTGTTCACTCTCTGTCTACAGAACTACTTTGTGTGCTGACTGTTTGTTCACTCTCTGTCTGCAGAACTACATTGTATGCTGACTGTTTATTCACTCTCTGTCTGCAGAACTACATTGCCCGGTTCGGTCACGGCAGTGCCAAGCTGGCCCGTCAGGCGCAGAGCAAAGAGAAGACCCTGAAAAAGATGGTTGACGGAGGGCTTGTAGAGAAAGTGACGGGTGACAAGGTGAGCAAAGAGAAGACACTGAAAAAGATGGTTGATAGAGGGCTGGTAGAGAAAGTGACGGGTGACAAGGTGACCTTGACTTGGTTTTACATTATTTTGTAAGACGTGCAACACCTAGGAAAAGAGGAAATTATGCGGAAGGGATCAAAGTTCTAATCTAGATGTCCTGATCATTTTTCTTCAAAAAACAATTAACAAGTGGCTCTATCCCATCTCCCCCCTTTCCCCGTCGCGATATAACTTTGAACGGTTGAAAACGACGTTAAACACCAATTAAATTTCATATTCTTACTCCGAATCACATTAGCATTGAGTCACATGAGATGCTTAGCACTGAAAAACGCTTACCTATCTAAGGGAAGCAACCCCATCACCAAAACGAAAGCGAAAGTAGCTTAGGTAATGAGCAGTCACACTGGGAGTTACCTCCCATATTGGTGTGCACACGTCACTTCCCATAACTCCACGTGTCTACCTACCCTCATACGATCTTTTCACCTCTGAGGGAAAGGTCACTGAAATTTTTCGCTCCTATGGTCTGCTCTTGTGTTGTTGTGACACCTGCCGGCCATGTTACCTGTCTGTCTGCTCGTCACTACTGCTGTTTGGTGAGCTCGTTCCCGTTTTTGTGTTCTCTTTCTCGCTTTTGTTGCTGAACTTTCGTCCGTGTTCGGACTTGTTTGTCAGTGACTTGTTGCTTTGTCGCCATTGTTAGTGTGTTCAGTTAGCTTGCTAACTTCCATTATAATGGTATTTAGCCGTGCGGGCCTCCTTTGGGTTCGGCAAGCATGGTTATTTTGGGTGTTTCTCTAGAGAATTATTTTGTTTACTGACTGGGCAGGCCGTTGCGGCTTGCGTGTTTCAGTAATTTTAGCCGTATGTTTTTTCGCCATTTGCATCTTGTTAGCTTTGCTGACTTTAATGTTTTTGGTAGGTCGCCTTTGCTTGTTTACTCGGGTAGTTTACAAGCTTGGTTAGTTGCTGTTCTTTGAACTTTTTTAATTACTGAAGTTTTCTGTCCATTGGACTTACGTGCTTACAGTAATTTGTGCGAAGTTTTTCGTATTTTCTTAGCGTCTGATAGTTCGTCCTTCGTTTCGGTTATCAGTAGCTATTATTGGTTTTAGCTTTTTGGCTAGGCTGACGTTTAAGGCTAGTTTAGCTTTCGTCCGCCGTCGCCTTTTTTAGCTTGGGGTCGTGGTTTAGGCTGCAATCCCCTCTTTGTCCGTGCATGTTTCTGCTTCTAGCACTTGTGCTTTGCGCAGTCGTTCACGTCCGTTGTTTCTGTGCTCCCTTCTTGTTGGAGGGGGGTTTTTGGTGTCCTCTCTCGTGTTATCTTTGCCCCAGAGTTCGGCATTGAGGAGAGAGGAGATGCAGCGTTCCACGGCGGTCGGCAGTGTCTTGCTCCCTTCCGTGGTGGTTGTTCGGTTCCTGGCTTCCTTGCTGGATGCTTCCGTTTCCGGGAAGCAGGTTCCTGCCTTGTCGGTGGCCGCTTCTGTGGTGGCATTACCGGTAAGTTGAACTGGTCCTACAGTCCTCGTGAGACGTCTGGACACTCCCTTCGGGGAGACAGTTCTTTGGGGCAGGGTCACTCCTTGCATTCTCCTGTTGTTGCCAATACCGACATTTCCCCAGAGGGCACGGACTGCGGCATAACAGTAGCGGCAGCCGTTTACGGCTACTGCGTTTCCGGTTTTCAACCGGAAACATAACTCCCGTTCTGATACTTCCGCCACCCACGATGGTCACGGACTATACAGAACGGTAGCGGCAGCCGTTTACGGCTACTGCGTTTCCGGTTTTCAACCGGAAACATAACCCCCGTTCTGATACTTCCGTCACCCACGATGGTCACGTACTATACAGAACGGTAGCGGCAGCCGTTTACGGCTACTGCGTTTCCGGTTTTCAACCGGAAGCATAACCCCCGTTCTGATACGTCTGTCACCCACTGCGGTCACGGACTAAACAGAACGGTAGCGGCAGCCGTTTACGGCTACTGCGTTTCCGGTTTTCAACCGGAAGCATAACCGCTGTTCTGATACTTCCGTCACCCTCCGTGGTCACGGACTATACAGAACGGTAGCGGCAGCCGTTTACGGCTACCGCGTTTCCGGTTTTCAACCGGAAGCATAACCGCTGTTCTGATACTTCTGTCTTACCCACCGTGGTCACGGACTATACAGAACAGTAACGGCAGCCGTTTATGGCTCCTGCGTTTCCGGTTCTCAACCGGAAGCATAACCCCTGTTCTGATACTTTCGTCTTACCCACCGTGGTCACGGTCTATACAGAACAGTAGCGGCAGCCGTTTACGGCCACTGCGTTTCCGGTTTTATCGGAAGCATAGGTCCTCTCTCATGCGTTCGCTCGGACAACGGTGACGGGATGGACTGGATGTGGCTGCCGTTTACGGCCGCTGCATTTCCGGGTTTGGTCGGAAGTATAGGTCCTCCCTCATGCGTTCTCTCTGCACCGGTGATGGGATGGACTGCAGACTGGCCTCCGGGCTTGATGGCTTCTGGCCTCAGTCTATGCAGCCTTCATTTCCGCTTTTGCGGTTGCGACGGCTGCGTTTTTTCCGGTCCTCACCGGATTAGGGGGTCCTACGGCACGCGTACGCTAAGGCGACGGGGAAGTGCTGTACGGACCGCCGACTGGCCTCCGGTCTTTTATGGTTTCGGCCTCAGTCTATTCAGTCCTCGTTTCCGCATTCTGTGGTTTCAGGGGCTGCTTTTCTGGCTTTGGCTGGATACGCTGTCTCTTTTTCTGGCTTCTTACAGCCAGAGAGAGAGCAACAGCGGTCGGCATTGTCGCACTCTGTGCTTCAGCCGGGGCAGTTTTTGCTTCACCCCGAGGGTGTTGTGACTTCCGCTTTTCCAGACACGGTGGTTGGATGGCCTCTCCTCTTACCCTTTTCCTCTGAGTCAAGGGATGAGCAGGTGTTTTCCAGAGACACGGGCTCCGGTCTCCGGTTATTGCGTGTTTCCTTCCGCCTCTGGGCCCTCCGTGGTATAGGCCTTCGGGCTTTCTTCACTTGGCTTTCTTTACTCTCACACCAGTCAGAGTATAAGTCAAAGTGATACTTCGGTACGCGAGTTTCCGGTTTCCGGGTTACTCGTGCATCGTTTTTTATGCCACTGGTCTGTGACCTTGGTCTTTGTCGCCTGCTTGTCCACCCCGACTGTGGGTCTGAGGCTAGCGAACAGACTTGTTTTCCGGAAGGACGTCAGCTGTTTTGGCACACTCTTTGGGTGCCTGTACGGCGATGACAACTTCCGTTTGGTTGGGAAGAGGGAGTTTTTCCTACTTCGGTTTGGAGATTCCTCTTCTGTGGCATACCATTTTTACAGGTTCTTGGGCTATTTCATCCCATACCTGAAGTGGTACTCCTGCCGTTTCTGTTCCTTTTTCCTGTCCCTCAAGACAAGTTACGGAACAGTTTTAGCCTTAGCTTGTTTTGGCTATTTGGGCTTCGTCTGACACTCGTCCTCTGCTTCTCCGCGGTCGCCTTGTCTGGGGACCCGGATTTGGCTCCCTCTACTGGTTTCCAGTTATGAGAGACTCGGTTGTGGCTGTTTCAAGACGCATCCTTCTCTCTTAGGAGGAGATGGGACGTCCGTGTTAGATCTGGCATCTTTAGGAGACCTTCATCATATTTTTCGGTCCAGGACGGATTATATTGATTTGCTTACACTTGGTGTAGATCAATACGATGATGTCGTCTTCATTCTTGGTTCAACCTTTCCTAGGGTGAACGAAGATCAGGTGTTTTTATCCTCTCTTCACCTCGCTCACGCGTTTGGGTGTCGACGGGATTTGATTTCGCTCTTTAGCGATGTTCACACAGCGAGTTAAGTCCACCGGCTTGAGCATCTTCTGGGATCTCTTCCGGTGGGTTTCGGGCTGACCTTCGGGTATGCTGGCTTCTGGCGGTCAGGGTGACAGTCGTTTCAGCCACAATTTGCTGTTCCGGTCACATTTCCGGTTAGCCGGAGAGTTGTTCTCTTACTGACGTCATGGTTACGTCGGCGCTTTAGGAACAATGACTGACTTATGCGGCCGGTGTTGGTCTTTCGCTGGGTCAGGCTCTGCCTTTCTCGAGCAAGGACTGGTTCTGATGTTTCGTCCAAACTTAAGTTTCACTTAAGTCGTCCTCGGAGGTGACATACAGATTTTCTGAGGGGGCATTGTCTTCGGCAATATCAGTTCGAAGGATCATCCTTTGTGGCTGACCTTCTCTCTCAGTTTTTTGGTTAGTCCTCTCCTCTCGGCAGAGGGCTAACTAATATTCCGAAACCTTTGAGTCATTCCTTTGCCGGTGTTCAGCGGGTATTTTGGAATGGTGGCTGGGTTACGGGCTCTGTGGCTCTTAGCCTTAGTCTGTGCGTTGTCCGGCAGCGTTTAGCTGCTTGACTTCGCTTTTTCGGGTGCCTATGTCTGTGGACCCGACGCTTTCTTCATCCTCATTCTAAAATGAGGAGAGTTAGAGCGACTGCCGTTGGGTTGGGTTTCCTTTTACGGTCACCTTTCTACCACAGGCAACAATGGCTAAAGGGTTTTGCCTTTTGTCTGGCCTTCCGTCTCTCAAAGACGGACAGACATTTTCTGGTTGGTTCGTCCAAGTTTCAGCTTTCTCTCGATTTGGCTACGAACGTATCTTCCAGCTTTTCCGGAGAATTTTTTCTCGGGAATTTCCTCGACTGCTTGGCGCCACGGTTTTTTGATGCTTATCAGTCTCGCTTTCAGTCTGGGGTTTGGATTCTCTTTCGATTTTCCTACAAGCAGACTGAATTGCGTACTCTTTTGTTCTTGGAACTTATGTACGCTGACGCTCTTTGTGAGTTTTCGTCATCGAGTTGGACTCGGGTACCTGGTACTCGGACGTCTCTCTCTTTCCTTTACGTGGTGATTGGTCGCCCTTCTTTTTGAGCTGCCTCTCTTTGTCCACGCTTCTTGTTGGGTTGAACTTTCCTTCCTAGAAGAAGAAAGGGGGGGGGGGTGGCAGATTGTCTTTCCCCCTCTACTTAGCTCGGGTTCATTTAATCCAGAGCTTTGGTCTCTCTCTGTGCCTTTTCCCTTTTTTGTCCGTGGGATTGATCGAAGGTTTGGGCACAGCTTACTAGCCCTCTGAGGTTTTCCTTTGGCTAGTTTTGATTAGAGACTCCTTGGCTGTCAATCAGGTTTGTTTCTCCGCTCCCTTCCTGATTTGTTGGCAGCGTGCCAGTTCCTGGCTAAGGATTAGTGTGAGTTAGAATTTTCTTTCCACCGAGCCCTCCCTGCCTTGTTGGCATGGGGCTACTTCCTGGCAAGGTTTTTAGAGTGAGTTAGATTTTTCTTTCCCACCGCCTTCTTGATGATTATCTGCTAATGTGATTCGGAGTAAGAATATGAAATTTAATGAAAAATTTCTAAAGTAAATTTTGATTTAATTAATATACTTACCCGAATCACATATTGGATTCCCTCCCGCCTGCCCCGCGTATGGTTTTTGATGTTTGTGTAAAAGCCGTATGAGGGTAGGTAGACACGTGGAGTTATGGGAAGTGACGTGTGCACACCAATATGGGAGGTAACTCCCAGTGTGACTGCTCATTACCTAAGCTACTTTCGCTTTCGTTTTGGTGATGGGGTTGCTTCCCTTAGATAGGTAAGCGTTTTTCAGTGCTAAGCATCTCATGTGACTCAATGCTAATGTGATTCGGGTAAGTATATTAATTAAATCAAAATTTACTTTAGAAATTTTTCAATAAAGAAAGAAAGATCATTTTTCTTGATTGTGATGGCATTAGGGATGTAAAAATCAGACCAAAAATTGAAGAAGAAAAATCAGAAACCTCCTGGTCTTGGGGCAGATTTTGGTCCGATTCTGAGTATTGTTATCCTAGTTAATATCATCAAACTTTACTGACATCGTTCGAAGAAAGTGCCTGAATTTCTGAGACTGAGTGCTTTAAATTTTGGGTTAGATGACAAAGAAGGGTGTACTTGTTTAACACTTTCTACCCCACCTATGTTGACCAAGTTTTTTTTTAGCTGAGACCAGCTGTGCTGCAGCAGGTCACTCAGAATTGTAGTAATTGTGTTGTAACTGAGTATCAACATGCTGGAATGCAGGCGTTAGATGGATGTTACAGGAAGTGATTGAAGTTAACAGTCTGAGCGGATATATCTGTACCTGGTCAGATAGAGCCATATGAGTGGGTACGGATATATCCGTACCTGGGAGACAATGAATTCAGACAAAAATGCAGTCATCTATGTGAGATTCAAGAGGGTACTTGGGGGTCCTTTAGAGCGGCATGGGTGCAACTCTTCCGTCTAGGACGGAATTTCCGTTTTTCTCAGGAGGCTGCAGACGGAAAATCCGTTTTTTTGAAAATTCTGGAGCAAGGCCATTGTGTTTGGGTGGGGGGTTGCTTGAGAGGTCAGCCACCTTTGACCATGCCTGATAGGTACGGCTGTGTAAAGGGGGGGGGGGGGGGGGAGGATGTCATGTCATACTGGTGAATGTGGCATCTTAAGTTCTGTGTATTTAGCCTTCCTTATATACCCCACTTTTAGGGATTCAGAGACCTTGAGTTGTAGAGAAAATTTGCATTCCTGATCTATGAACCAGTGGTATTTTGCTTCAGCTACATTGAGTCCTTTAGAAAGTTGGCAACTAAAACAAGCTTGCTTGAAACTTATTTTTCTTTTAATTCAAGCTATGATTCAACAATCATTTGCGAATTTAACTCCTAAAATGAAAAAGCAGCATCAGAAGATTGCATGTGCATGGCAAGGGATATAACTCTGGAGGTTTCTGTTTTTGTCTAAACCTTCTTCTTTTTAACCTGAGCAGTTAGCCCTTTTGAAAGTATCCAATTGAAACAAACTCAGTGACTTGAAACTTGTTTCTCATTTGGTTGAAGCTATGGTTCAACAATTATTTGAGAATTTACCTCCTGCAATGATAAATTCATAAGCTTCAAGTAAAGAAGTTGTAATACAAGGGAGGTGACTGTAATTTCCTGTGTTTGTGAAAACTTTTTGTTAGCATGGTAATTTTCCTTTAATTCAGTAAACATTTTTTTAAATCAAAGACAAAACTAAGTGATTAAACACCTTCAAGTTTACAAGATTTTTAATTTGGGCATCTCCAATTTTAAGTTTGTTAGCAAGGAGAGGCTTCTAAAACCCTTCTTCAAATGTGTTGACCTTGTTTTTTGTAGACCCTCTAGCAAGAGTGATGCAACCAAACACCTTCAAGTATAGAGGTTTTTCATATTGTGCATCCTCCCCTCCCCCCCCCCCCCCCCCCAACATTTTGTTGTTGCTGTTTTCAGTTTTAAAACCAGGAGAGGCTCTTAAAATGCTAAAATTCATTTTCGGCTGGGTGGTTGCAAATACCTTCAGGTTTACAAGATTGTTCATAAATTATTATGCATATCCGCAAAGCCTGTTCTGAAATAGATTTAGAGTCAAAAGAGGCCATTCAAATCCTCCCTGAAATGGACCCCTCAGCAAGGGCGCTGCCCCTGCACCCCGCCGGGGCCTTGACGGCCCCTGCCCCAGGACCACGACATTTTCAGTTTTTTCATTTTCCAGCAGTTGCACCCATGGAGCGGTGAAGATATTAATTTTTCCTGCATATTCAGTAATGAAATGGGGTTACAGTGTGTTTCGTTTTCCATCAGAATTTGGCGTTCTACTTCCCAAGCTGTGGCACTCTGCCGCCCCCGGTCATCATGGTGCAGAACGTCAGCTTCCGCTACAATGAGCACAAGGTATGTCTTCCTCTTTGGCAAATAAAATGCGTGCGTCTTCTGGCAAGTAGATGATTAGGGAATGTTGGCGCTTTTCAGTGGGTTCCTTTTGTAGTGTAACATTAGGTTCTGTCCTTCTTCTGAACTTTCTTCATTCTCTCTCTCCCTGTCAACTCTTTTTTTTTTTACTCACTTGAGTTATCAATCCAAGTCTGGTTGACCTGCCACAAGTTCTAAGATCGCAGTGAGGTCAAGTTTGCATCAAATAACTTATAATTTTTTAAACATTTTGATGTTCAATCTTCAAAACTGTTTAAGCTGAGGGAGACTGTAGTAGAACCCGGTTCTGTTTGTTGTTTTCATGTTCGTGTTTGTTTCTGGTTGTACATCTTGGTCTTTCGAGCTGACGTAGATACATGTATCAACACTTTCTTTTATCTCAGATGAGAAAATCATTTGTGGTGCTAAATTTGAACTTTTAGGCAAAATGTAACTTAACATTTGAAGAAATGATGAAAGACAATTACACGTCTTGCATGAAGAGATTGAACTGGCGCACAGTTCCTCACGCAGTTGTGCAGGCAAAATGATGATGACCTTGAAGTCAATGTCTAATTTGTTGTTTCAGAATTACATCTACAAGGACCTTGACTTTGGCATGGACCTCGACACACGCGTGGCTCTTGTTGGACCCAACGGGGCTGGCAAGTCCACACTGCTCAAACTCATCAGTGGAGAGGTAAGGGCAAGAAAATGACATTGTCTAATCGTGATTTTGGTTTAAGCGTGTTTTTATTAATTTTTCTTGTATACACATTTTAAACAGAAACAACATTAAGAACGTTAACAAGCAGACTGCTTATGGACACCTTCTAAAACTGATAATCAATACAAATTCTGATAACAAGACATGGCGAACAAGTGATAACTTCAACCCTTTTCTTTCAAAATATTTCATATTTTATACAAATAAAATGAAGAGAGAGAGACTGGCAGTGATTTTGATCGTTGATAAATAGTAGTGGTCAACTTAATCATCAGTAAAGACGTTTAATGGAGAGGTAAGGGGGGAAAAGGATGGTTTTAAGGATGGTTAAATTGTTAATTTTTTTGTATCAACGTTGACAAATAATGGTCATGAAGTAAATGGACTAACATCAGTAAAGTGGGTTCTCAAAAAGGAAGTTTGGCACTATTGGGGTGGGGTTTTTTTTTCAAGAGACATCATTTGACTTGTGTTATGCCTTTTCCTCTCCAGCTGATCCCCTCGGATGGCTTGATACGAAGGCATTCCCATCTAAAGATTGGAAGGTACCACCAGGTAAGTCAAATAATAACATTTTAATTTATTTTTGTTAGATTTCCTTACGTTGTTCAAAAAGATTCAAAAGCTGAACATGTGACTTCGATCTTCAGATGTAATTTTTGCATGCGAAAAGTTAAGGGGATGCATATCTTGAGTTTGGCATGACTGCATTTTTTGTGTTTATGTAGCACAATACTTTTCATCTAGGGAGACTGGTGGCAGCTATTGACATACATGAAGTTTTGAGTGGATGCTATTAAACATTTTCAGGTATTTCAGTCTAATAACATAAGGCGGAGTTTTGTTGTTGCATGACAAACCTTTGTTAGACACGAACCATTTCAATCATACGAGTGAAATCCTGCTGTAACTATTACGGTACAGTCTTTCTGTGTAAGCTATTTAATTGACCATCTTAGATATGTCCAGGCTTTTACATGGACCAAGAACTTCCCTCCACTTGGACACATCAGAAGCCTGGGTGCTCTCTGTGCAGAGTGCACACTGTTTTATCAACTCATTTGTTTTACTGGTGTCAATCTGTGAAAGGAACTCCTCCGGAAGCGGTCAGGAAGTTGATTGTTGGTGTTCAAGTGGAGGGATGGCTTGACTCCATGGAAAAAGCTGGGGCAGATCTGAAATAGTCAGCAGATCAGTTGTAACGTGAAGGGATGTTGGCCTTTAAAAATGAACCGACTGTGTGTGTTTGAACAGCATCTAGGTGAACAACTGGACCTGGATCTCTCTGCCCTGGAGTACATGATGAAATGCTACCCGGAGATCAAGGAGATAGAACAGATGCGCAAGATCGTGGGGCGCTACGGTCTGACTGGACAGCAGCAGGTGGGGACACAATTTTCAGCATCACACACACACTCACTGGCGTGCACAGGCTCACACATATACACCAAACACATTTTTCAGCATCACACACACACACTGGTATGCACACACTCACACATATACAACAAATACATTTTCCAGCATCACACACACACACACACACACTGGCATGCACACACATATACAACACATTTGTCAGCATCACACAGTTACACACTGGCATGCACACGCTCACACACACCAAACACATTTGTCAGCATCACGCACTGGCATGCACACGCTCACACACATACACCAAACACATTTGTCAACATCACACACACACACTGGCATGCATACGCTCACACACATACACCAAACACATTTGTCAGCATCACACACACTGGCATGCATACGCTCACACATACACCGAACACCATTGTCAGCATCACACACACACACTGGCATGCACACACACACACACCAAACATTTGTCAGCATCACACACACACACTGGCATACACACACGCACACCAAACACATTTGTCAGCATCACACACATGCACTGGCATGCACACGTTCACACACACACCAAACACGTTTTTCAGTATCGCGCACTGGCATGTTCACACACACACCAAACATTTGTCAGCATCACACACACACACACACTGGCATGCACACGCTCACACTCACACACCAAACATTTGTCAGCATCACACACACGCACTGGCATGCACATGTTCACACACACACCAAACATTTGTCAGCATCACACACACGCACTGGCATGCACACGCTCACACACACACCAAACACATTTTTCAGCATCACACACACACACTGGCATGCACACACACACACACACACGAATATTTGTCAGCATCACACACACGCACTGGCATGCACACGCTCACACACACACCAAACACATTTTTCAGCATCACATAGATACAGTTGAACCCCCCTTTTAAGACCCCCCAATTTAGCTCTTAACCTTCCCCCATTTTTGACCTTATTTTTTCAGATTTCTGTTCATATCCTCTTGAAATTTACCACCTTTTTAAAGGCTGCCCTTAGGGCGGGGATGTAGCTCAGTCGGTAGCGCGCTGGATTTGTATCAGCGTGAGTTCGTCCCCACGTTCGGCGAGAGATTTATTTCTCAGAGTCAACTTTGTGTGCAGACTCTCCTCGGTGTCCGAACACCCCCGTGTGTACACGCAAGCACAAGACCAAGTGCGCACGAAAAAGATCCTGTAATCCATGTCAGAGTTCGGTGGGTTATAGAAACACGAAAATACCCAGCATGCTTCCTCCGAAAGTGGCGTATGGCTGCCTAAATGGCGGGGTAAAAACGGTCATACACGTAAAAGCCGTGGGAGTTTCAGCCCATGAACGAACAAACAAACAAGGCTGCCCTTTTCGTAGCGTTCATTAATTCATTCCTATTCAGTATTGTTTACATTTGCCAATAATGTTATAAAACTGTACCTAAAGGGATATAATAACGATTGGCTGTAGCTTTCGAACACAGAAAAAATTATTTCAGTATTGCAAAGTGGTGTTGATAGTGTCGAATGTAAACAGAACAGTCTCAAAGTGAAAGTGGATGTTTTCCGGAAATTGCGAAGTTAACAAGAATACAGAAAAGCGCGCTTTCCTGCTTAGCACAATACGCTACCGCGCTAATCTGGCGTGTCAATATCACTACGTTTTGCACGTGGAAGGTGAGCGATTTCCTTCACGCTGGGATTGACGAAGCTGTACTGTCTGTGTTGACGGTCTAAAAATAGCCCAAGTCCTTGAGAACTGTTTAAACATAGCAATAAACTTTATAAAGAATTAATTATTTCTCGTAATTGGTAAGGACTTCAAACCTAAAACTTTGCAGGAAGCTTAATGTATACCGTACTTTCCGGGTCATAAGGCGCGACTTTTTTCCTCGAGTTCGACCCCTGCGTCATGTATAACGAAGCGCCTAATCCGTGTATGAAATACGAAAAAAATCAAAGAGACCGCTTGAGTACCAGTCAAACAACTTGTGATAATGCATGTTTCAGCTACTAGGTACTGCCCTGCCTTTGATCTGGCCGCACACACAGATTTCCACTCTGTTAAACTCAGTCACTGACCGGTCACTGACCCCGATGCAGGAAGTGTTTCCTCTCTCAGATATGACAGGGGAACCACCTCTCATGGCAAAAACTGGGTCATTGACCCCTGGGAAGAAGGTCGTGTCTTTTAACAAGGCCACCCAGCTATCACAATGCCTTTGATCTGGCCGCACACACAGAGCACACATATTTTCACTCAGTTAAAGTCGGTCACTGACCGGTCACTGACCCCGATGCAGGAAGTGTTTCCTCTCTCAGATATGACAGGGGAACCACCTCTCATGGCAAAAACTGGGTCATTTTGGTGCGCCCTATCGGCCTCCTGCGTCCAATGGGTGACTGGATTACAATTTTTTTTAAAAAGAAGGAGGTGCGTCTTAGATAACGAAGCGCCTTGTCACCCGGAAAGTACGGTACATCCCCGTAACGATGGGAAAAGCCCTGGAAGTAATTAAAATGATTAAATAGGACTATGTCAGCCTTTAAGACCTGATTCTCGCAGATTTGTGTTGAACGTTCGGCTTTGCACTATTTCAGCCACAATGTTTTTCATCTTCTGTTGTCAGATCTTTTGTATATACTGTAGCAGTTTTCCTATTATGATGCTTGTAAATTTATCGACCCGGCGGAAAACCGTGAAAGTTGTACATGTAGGTATAAAACAGGTTACATCTTTTGTTTAGCTCGGCAGATCTTGTGACTAGTGCGTGCACTTATTACTTCTTTACTTTATGTCTAGTTCGTTACCAAAGTGTTTTGTCCCTAAACCTAAATCAAGTTTCCCCCTTGTACCATACGCAAAACAGACGGGACACCAAAAGGAGCTTATCTGAGTTTGCGCAGGTCACCTAAGGTTTAATTTCCCCACCTAGCTAGCTAATTTAGGACCGCTCAATCAAACGTCACCTGACGTTCTAACCGTCTGGTTGTTTATTTTCTGACTAACTACGAGGTTTCCGCCTATTCACTCTTTGAACCTCTACTGGCATTTGAGGTAAACAAACCAGTAGCATGCGAGGTTATCCTTTGAAGCTATCTATTCCTATACTGTCCTGACGTTATGAAAATGTGGCAAGATTCTCTAAGTTCTTTTACGCTGCGTTTTCCCTATGCTATCCCGTTGAAAGAATGCGAAGTCTCTTCTTTCTTGTCCCTATTCTAAATCTTGATCTAGTCTACCTTGCCTCTTCTCTCTCCCTATTCTAATCCCTAACCTAGCGCCCTCAGTCTATGTCCTTATTCTAACCCATTCTACTCTGTCCTAAAGCCTGTCCTAATGCGTGTAGGAACTTCATTTTACACTGTCTTTAATACCAATCTGCATGGCAACGTAAACAAACACACAGAGGCAGATTGGCTGACCGAAAAAGAACATTAACCGCACTACTTTCAAAACATTACGCGGACAATATAGTCCGTCCTTTTTCCTTTATCTTTACACTTGCTGATCACAACAAGCGCTCTTTTAATAACTGTTCGCAATATTTCAGCAACCTACAACACTATCTTCATCAAAGAAACCTTGTCTCTCCTCTCTTTTACGAATTCTGTTTCTCCAAGTAAGATCACTGAACGACTTGCGGTTAACGTTATTGCCACAACGACGAGTCGCTATGACTTTCACTCCCGCAGTGGGGCACTGCGGTTATGAAATTAAAGGCCCCTCCTGTTTTTGGAACCGCAGGAGCTTTCTAGTTTGCTGTTAGGTAGATTTTTGGTTCCTCTTTCCTGTCATGCTCTCTTTTTCTTCATGAATTCTTTTTTTTCATGAATTCTTTTTTTTTTCTGCCTTCTTGCTCATTCACCTGTATTTTTTCCAAAAATCTCTTCTCTTGCCGCTTGTCTCGCGATTCATGTATAGTTTAATCTGTTAGTGTTCTGATGTAAGTCCAGCAGTAGATAGGTTAAGCCTATTTTAACATACTGGAAACTGGTAATCTTCCAGTAGGTATTAATTTAGTTTTACTAAAGCCTGCTGGGACACAAGTAATGGGTTAGTGCATTTGTAAACAGGAATCGCTTGACAAGTGGCCCCCTTCATCCCCCCTTCCTCGTCCTGATATGGCTCTGCGTAGTCGGCTGGACGTTAAGCAACAAATAAACAAACAAACAAACAAATATGACTTTCACGTTGCCTGACTAAATTGAGAACTGTCTTTCAATGGCTTGAAAACATATTTCAAACACTTTCATCCACACTTCTACCATTTATCATATTAACTAACACATTTTCTCAATGTTTATGAATCTTTACTGGTAGACAGCATCGGTACCGTCCAAAATGGCCGACCGAAACAGAAACCGAAAGTTCGATTACCTCCCTTGCGAGCGTCTATCGATCTCCTTCTATACTTCGATTTTAAAGGCTGGGGCCAGCGATAGCATGACAGAGGGAACTCTGCATGCCATGGCAGTCCCGAACCTTCAATCATTTATTTTATCTAATGCTAACTTTTTCAAACATGGCTCTCCCGCCACAATACTTCTAACTAGAAGCAACCTGTCATGCAGCATAGAGTACTAAGTTTTTCATTTCTGTCTCCAGATCTGCCCTTTATGCAACCTGTCGTGCAGTATACAGAGTACCATATTGTTAATTTCTGTCTACAGATCTGCCCTATACGCAACCTGTCATGCAGTATACAGAGTACCATATTGTTCATTTCTGTCTCCAGATCTGCCCTATACGCAACCTGTCTGACGGTCAGCGTTGCCGTGTGACCTTTGCCTGGCTGGCCTGGCAATGCCCTCACATGCTGCTTCTTGACGAACCCACCAATCATTTGGACATCGAGACGATCGACTCTCTGGCTGAGGCTATCAATGACTTTGACGGAGGAATGATCCTGGTTTCTCACGACTTCAGGCTCATCTCTCAGGTGAGTTTGTGTGAAAACTGGCCTGTGTTTGTTTCCTAAATCAGCATCGCTTTTATAGGCAAGATAATTGTGTGTGTGTGTAAATGGTATAAGTTGTGGTGGAATTATGTTTAATTTTGTAAATTTGTTGTCTAAGTCCATAGGACTATTTTACTTGTATGTAATTTCCAGTTCAAAGTTGTTAGGCAAGACGGGCCAAGCAAGCCAAACATTGTGCATGTGACTTGACGTTAAATCTCTTACTGCTTTGTATTTGTGGCGTGAACTAAAGTTGTGTCTCGGTCAGGTTATAATAAAGGCCTTGCTATTCGTGTTGTTTTTCCCTTGAAGATGACAGGGTGTCTGTAGTTCCTTCTCTGAATGTAAATCAGTTTATGTTAGTTACACTTGTCCCCCCAAAAAACAAACAAAAAAACAAACCTATTTTAAGAGCCCTCTCTTTCAAGACCTTATTTTCTCAGCTTTGTGATGGTCAAGGAGGTACCACTGTACATAGGAAAAACAGGTGATGGTGTCCTTCCACAACTTCAGTGCCAAAACAACTTATTATCTTCGACAGGTTACGGACGAAATCTGGGTGTGCGAGAAGCAGACCATCTCCAAGTGGGAGGGGGACATCTTCTCCTACAAAGACAAACTGACCAAGGAGACCAAGAGGGACAGATCCAAGGCGCTCAAACAACTATGATCGTCTAGTCCTAGGTGCCACGTTCCACTTTGACTGTACAGCATCCAACCTCAACCACTCCTTTCTCCACATTGTGGATTTTGTCCTCAAAAAAAAAAAAAACCTAAGAAAGATTGCCTTGACTGTCATAAAAAAAAAATAAAAAAAAAAAGTGAAGAAAAAATGTCTTGGCATTGGCAAGGGCGGGTGGGGGGGGCTATAGATACATGTATTTGTTTTGTGGACAGTGAAATGTTTTGGATTGAAGGAAAACTTTTGTGCATCATGTGAAACTTCAAAAATAGCGATGTAGTTGATATGAGGGAGTCGGTGTGAATTTATGCGAGTGATATTGCAATTTATGTGTACATATGCACGTAATCTATTAAAGAGGTGGAAAGGAATGAGTGCTTGTGTTCTATGATTTGGAAGAGATGTATTGAATGCGATTGGAACATATGCTGCGGAATTGTTCAATGGTTTGTTATTTCCGAACACTCCAAACATACATGATGCTGTGCCAGAACCTGCCTCTGTAAATGGGACACTTGAGACAAATAAAACTTCACATAATGTTGCTGTTTGAAAGAGTATGTTATTCTGTATGTGTTGCAGATTTCAGAAAGATAGGTGAAAGCATCATTAATAAAAAATGAACAAAGACAGGCAACTGGTTGGTGTTCCATTGAGAAAATTACGACGATTACCATCGATATGAAAAATGTACCCAACTTGCTTTGACAAAATTAAAGATTAAAACAGGTTAAAGATAATGGTTTGGTAAATAACGTTCAAAGCCAGTTTGTAGCTTCCATTTACATGTTAACCAGAGCCCCCTGTAGAGTAGCGGACAAACTTCCCTTTTAATAGAAAAAATTGTGTGATCATGGTGTGATGATCGTAATACATTGGTTTCACGTGCTCGGGAAGCGGTAGTGACGTAGGTCACTCCAAGGGGAGGTAACCCCCACGGCAAGCGTCCCTAGCTACGCTTCCACTTTTTTGTTTGTGGGGTTGCTTCCCTTTGACTGTTAGACAGGTAGCGATTTTCAGGACCTTAGCATCTCTAGCAAGAATATGTAATTTAATATCCCTTTACCAGTACAGACACGCGATTGGTGGCTAGTTGATAAAAAACAGGTAACTCAAGGTAGTGATTTTTTCTTTTTATTTGTGTACAGAATTCACTTCACACAGCACAACTGTATGTATTATCTCCGAGGTACTTTTTTTTCTTGAAAAACCAATTGTTCGTTCTGAGACTTCAGGATGGGCAAAGAAAATGTTGATTAAACTGAAGTGGTTTTCCTCTGACCATGTTCCGGCACAGCATCACATACAGACACAAAGCCATCAACCCAGAAAAACAGTACAAAAAGAAAACTGAACATTTTTTTATTCTCATCAGTCAAACATGACATACTTTTAAGTCATCAAAACACACAGGCCAGACTTCTGTGTGAATCTTCACTGTGAACTGGCAGACAATACAGATGGTAAAAACGAAGAATCAGGAAATAAAAAAAATACATGTGTGAATACCACTTTGGACACAAACCAAAGCTGCAGGAATTATGACATGCTTCTACACTCGCTGCTTAATGAGTAACTAAAGACATGAGAAAAAATGAGGCTTGCACAAACAGTATCATCAATAATCAAACTTCAAAATGGAACTATGATGTAAACGAATGTTTAAAAAATCATTAAATGACGGAACGAATGTCTTTGTTTTCTTGACTGCCGATATGTCCATCCTTTCAATGCTGCACTAGCACAATGCAGATGTAATGCACTCTTGTAGACATGTGTCGCCAGCTGTTGGACAAGGAAACAAGTCCCCCCCTCCCCTCTGTTTGTCCATGGCGTAGTAGGCACAGAACCAAGGCTGTGATTGGGTGCTCCGCGGGCAATCAGGGCTCATCAGTCTGCATCATCATACGTTCGTTTCGTCTGGTTGCGGTGAGGCTATCTACATGGCAGGAATCTCACTGAAGGTCTGGTAATTCTGTTGACAAGAAAATGGAATATATCAAAATTTCGGAAAAGTGGCGACGAGGCTTTCTACATAGCTGTAATCTCTCTGAAGATCTGGTAATTCTGTCATCGATAAAATTCAAGATATCAGAATTTCTTAGGTTCTCTTTGCTTTGTAAATAAAAATTGTTTCACTAAACGTGCATGTCGGAAGCCAATAATTGACAACATAGGATTTGACAAAACTGTTCACCACTAAATTGGAAGTGAATAGACTTGCTGAAGGAATTTACACCTTATATATCACCCTTTAAGAACTGTGCAAGGTAAGGTCTCATCTACAGCTTTCAGAAAGACATGTACACTGTCAAAGACAATGAAAAAGATTGACCTATGACAGCAAAATGATGCAGAGATGCAACGTACAACATCAAGACAGCAATCCTGAAAGCTTTTTTTGAAAGCATGTCAAGCAGCTTTACTCAGTTTCACACATTTATAAATGGAAAAGTACACTCACCTTCATCGTCACTATCTTCTTGTTCCTGATGAAAAGAAAAAAAAAGAAAGAAAAAAGTTAGATTTTCACAAACATACATGTATTACAGTGGAACACCCCCCCTTTTAAGACTCCCTCCCTTTTAAGACCGTGCTTTCTTTCTTTCTTTATTTGGTGTTTAACGTCGTTTTTAACCACGAAGGTTATATCGCGACGAGGGAAAGGGGGGAGATGGGATAGGGGAAAGGGGGGAGATGGGATAGAGCCACTTGTTAAGTGTTTCTTGTTAACAAAAGCACTAATCAAACAAGAAGGGCAAAGCCCATACGACCAGACCTGTTTACCCCCATTAGTGTTTTGGAGTAATGCTCAGCCCCAAAAATAGTAATCCTGGCACAAAAATAGTAATCATCCAGCATTCGTCACCAATTACAACGCCGCGGCACATGACAACTGTGTCTGCGAAACGCAATCAGCGAAACGCAATCATGCACATATATCCATCATTCACAAACAAAACACATCAGTCAGTTTTTGTAGTCATCATAATTTCAAAGAAGATCACATCAAAAGCACATGCATCACTGATTCTTTTTCTTTTGCTCGTAGTAGGCCTTTTTCAGTGTGTCAAGCGCTTCTCTACTGTACTTGCGCTTGCCGAATGAGTGAGGGCGAGACTTCACCACTAGAATAAGGCTCTCCAGCGTCTCATCAGACAGACATGATCTCTGGTCAGTCCTGTGCTTTTTCACCCCATTTTGCCATTGAAAAAAACAATGCCAAACATGTGAATTGATAAAAAATAAAGAATAAAATTTTTTATTATTTTTTATTTATGAAAATCGTAGTCTTGACACGGATAGCGGAATGGCGTATTTTTTGCAGAAAATCGTAATAAATTACGCCAAAATCGTAAGGGTAAACAGGTCTGTACGACTCACATGCTTGACCTTGACCGTCAGGGTCAAGGTCAAATAACTAAACCTAGCAATGACATCATACACTAAGAACTGCTTTACACATTTTTCCTACCAAAATACATGTGCAACACAAAGCTGTTAATTCAAGACATAGGAAGTACAATGGTGCTTATTGGCTCTTTCTACCATGAGATATGGTCACTTTTAGTGGTTCACTACCTTATTTTGGTCACATTTCATAAGGGTCAAAGTGACCTTGACCTTGATCATATGTGACCAAATGTGTCTCATGATGAAAGCATAACATGTGCCCCACATAATTTTTAAGTTTGAAACAGTTATCTTCCATAGTTCAGGGTCAAGGTCACTTCAAAATATGTATACAATCCAACTTTGAAGAGCTCCTGTGACCTTGACCTTGAAGCAAGGTAAACCAAACTGGTATCAAAAGATGGGGCTTACTTTGCCCTATATATCATATATAGGTGAGGTATTCAATCTCAAAAACTTCAGAGAAAATGGGAAAAATGTGAAAAATAGCTGTTTTTTAGGCAACATTTATGGCCCCTGCGACCTTGACCTTGAAGCAAGGTCAAGATGCTATGTATGTTTTTGGGGGGCTTGTCATCATACACCATCTTGCCAAATTTGGTACTGATAGACTGAATAGTGTCCAAGAAATATCCAACGTTAAAGTTTTCCGGACGTCCGGACGGACGGACGACTCGGGTGAGTACATAGACTCACTTTTGCTTCGCATGCGAGTCAAAAATTGCTCCAGGGGCTTGCAACGTAGTACAATATATGACCTTACTGGGAGAATGCAAGTTTCCAGTACAAAGGACTAAACATTTCTTACATACTGCTTGACTAAAATCTTTACAAACATTGACTATATTCTATACAAGAACCACTCAACAAGGGTAAAAGGAGAAACAGAATCCGTTAGTCGCCTCCTACGACATGCGGGGGGCAGAGAAATAAGGATGTGGAAAAGAAAACTTTTGGTAAGTGAAATAAAGGTGATGGATCCAGTCAGGTAGAAATAAGACAACAAGAAAAGAATTGGAAAACTGCAGGGAATAGTAGAGAGAGTTTTCTTGGAAGGAAATATAGGTGAAAGGACTGGTAAGGCAGAAATAAGACAAAAGAAGAGAAGTAAAGGGGTGGGGTAGCTCTGTGGAAACACTCCCGCCGCGTGAAGGCGACCCCATGGGAGCAGACCGTGCTTTCAAAGATATTCTATTTATAACCTCTGTATATTTACCCCCAACAGTGTAAATAAATACACAAATACCTACATAATAAAACTGCGCAAAGAAAACAAAACTCCATACATGGGTGCAGATGTGATCTGACTCCCTCCTTACTAAAACCTGATTTTGTTAGATATGTGGCACTCTTAAAAAAAGAAGGGGGGAGTCTACTGTATCATTAATGATTATGCAACAAATAATTGAGTGTAAATGTGAGGCAATCCATAGAGATTCAATACAAGTCACACACCAGGAACTGTGCGTCTTGAAATCTTATCCCTCATAAATCATGCATTTCACAAGTGAAGGCAATTCATCTAACCAATCTTTGCGATAAATCTGTCTCAACGTGTTTCCGAAACACCCCACGCTAGTGATTGCTCCCTTCATTGTTTGTCTGCCGTTTTGCTAAAAAAGATAACTCTTCCACAACCCATACAAACCCGACGGAGTTATTTGCAAAAATAGTCTATTTGAATGTGTACAACAAAGGAAATGAATGTGTACAACAAAGGAAGATCCCCCCGCGGGTTAGGGGGAAGAATTTACCTGATCCCAGCATGTCGTAAGAGGCGACTAACGGATTCTGTTTCTCTTTTTACCCTTTTTAAGTGCTTCTTGTATAGAATATAGTCAATTTTTGTAAAGATTTTAGTCAAGCAGTATGTAAGAAATGTTAAGTCCTTTGTACTGGAAACTTGCATTCTCTCAGTAAGGTAATACATTGTACCTTGTTGCAAGCCCCTGGAACAAATTTTTGATTAGTGCTTTTGTGAACAAGAAACAATTGACAAGTGGCTCTATCCCATCTCCCCCCTTTCCCCGTCGCGATATAACCTCCGTGGTTGAAAACGACGTTAAACACCAAATAAAGAAAGTAAAGAAAGAAACAAAGGAAGATAACTTACTTCTGCTGGCCCACCAAGGTCTGCACCGTTAAAACCGCCCATTCCACCCATTGAGTTCATCATCTGAAAGTTGAAATACATTTGATAGACATTTAAAAATAAATAAATATGGCTATGACAAGTCATTACCATTTGTGTGTGAGTGTGTGTGGGGTTGGGGGGGGGGGGGGGGGGAGGTTGTCAGGAAAGGTTGGAAAGAACAGACCGCTGTGATAGCTTCTTCTTCTTCAGCGTTCGACGATGGGCTGTGATAGCTAATTATGATTAAGTTAATCACATTCCCAAGGTCATCAATTCCAATTTTAACTGTTTATAATCAAACTGCATTTATGCATTTAGCTGTAAACTTCTCTCCCCTCCTGTTTTCAATGTGTTTTTTTCTTCTTCACCACCAGTATAAAACTGTACCTGTCAACACATAATCTGAAGCACTAAAGATAAAGATTATTCCACTTGTGAAAGAGCACTGGCAACCAAATCAAGACGCACATTTTTTTCCTGGGTATTATACGGTATATTTGTTTTCCTGTTGTTACTGTAAAGATATTGGGAAAAAATTACCTCGTCTAAATTGAAGTCTTCTTTCTCTTCTACTTCTTCTTCAGAGTCGTCCTCATCTCTCCACCGACTGAAGTCTGTCTTGAGGAAATGGAGCTGAAAAGAGAAATTGTTACTGTGAAAATGAGACTTGTCGAACCAGTCATCTATGTCTTGTACCACACAATGATTCAAACTGAAAAAAGCCAGCATCAGTGTCAAAAAAGAGTGTAGAAAAAACAAGTCGCGTAAAGCGAAATTACTACATTTAGTCAAGCTGTGGAACTCACAGAATGAAACTGAACGTAGTCCGCCGCTAGTGCAAAAGGCAGTGAAAGTGACGAGCCTGTTTGGCGCGGTAGCGGTTGCGCTGTGCTTCATAGCACGCTTTACTGTACCTCTCTTCGTTTTAACTTTCTGAGCGTGTTTTTAATCCAAACATATCATATCTATATGTTTTTGGAATCAGGAACCGACAAGGAATAAGATGAAATAGTTTTTAAAACGATTTCGGAAATTTAATTTTGATAATAATTTTTATATTTTTAATTTTCAGAGCTTGTTTTTAATCCAAATATAACATATGTATATGTTTTTTGGAATCAGAAAATGATGAAGAATAAGATGAACGTAAATTCGGATCGTTTTACAAATTTTTTTTTTTTTTACAATTTTCAGATTTTTAATGACCAAAGTCATCAATTAATTTTTAAGCCACCAAACTGAAATGCAATACCGAAGTCCGGCCTTCGTCGAAGATTGCGTTACAAAAATTTCAATCAATTTGATTGAAAAATGAGGGTGTGACAGTGCCGCCTCAACTTTTACAAAACGCTGGATATGATGTCATCAAAGACATTTATCGAAAAAATGAAAAAAAACGTCCGGGGATATCATTCCCAGGAACTCTCATGTCAAATTTCATAAAGATCGGTCCACTAGTTTAGTCTGAATCGCTCTACACACACACACAGACACACACACCACGACCCTCGTCTCGATTCCCCCTCTATGTTAAAACATTTAGTCAAAGCTTGACTAAATGTAAAAATCATGCTTCAACTAATATGATTTAAGCCCATACCTTTTTCTGTTCTTTTGTGAGACGTGGCCAGTATGAAGCGGTTCCATCTTTCTTCATTATCGTGAAGAAAAGTTGCCTGTCTGTTTTCTTGCACGTGGACTTCTGAAAAATAAAATGGTAAGGTCTGGTTACTGACAGGCCACTTTTCTTGTCATCATTCTCATTTTGTCATTTTCATTCATAACAAGCTGGGGAATAAAAAAACTCATGCTCCCCATGTAACAAATCGAGGTTGTGAATGGGTTTGAGCTTTCAGGTGAAACGTGGATTGTCAAAGTAAAAGCCAATCAGGCTGATTGTTTGATGTGTGGAACCATTGCAGCTTTGGATTTGTGTTTCCAAGGACAACGATTGTAACCATTCACTCTCAAAGACCCGATCAATGTTGAAAATTACCGCGGCGACTCTTGGTCTTTTTGTAACTTTTCTCTGTAATCGCAAAATCCACAACGAAAAGTCATAAAAAATGTAAATGAACAGAAATATGCTCAAAACTTACTAAACTTGTAAAAGTGATCGCAGCTCTGTACATTTTCAGACAGGTGGAAAAGCGACAAACAAGTTGTGTTTGACGTCACAGACAAGTATGACGCGTTCTCTTGAGCTAGTGTGACGCGGTTTGCGGCCCGGAATTGGATTCTAAAAATGTGTCTCCCAGTGGCAGACCTGTTTACCCCCATAAGTGTTTTGGAGTAATGCTCAGCCCCAAAAATAGTAATCCTGGCACAAAAATAGTAATCATCCAGCATTCGTCGCCAATTACAACGCACATGACAAGTGTGTCTGCGAAACGCAGTCATGCACATATATCCATCATTCACAAACAAAACATATCAGTCAGTTTTTGTAGTCATCATAATTTCAAAGAAGATCACATCAAAAGCACATGCATCACTGATTCTTTTTCTTTTGCTCGTAGTAGGCCTTTTTCAGTGTGTTAAGCGCTTCTCTACTGTACTTGCGCTTGCCGAATGAGTGAGGGCGAGACTTCACCACTAGAATAAGGCTCTCCAGCGTCTCATCAGACAGACATGATCTCTGGTCAGTCCTGTGCTTTTTCACCCCATTTTGCCATTGAACAAAACAATGCCAAACATGTGAATTGATTAAAAAAAAAATGTAAATTTTTATTTTTATTTTTTTATTTATTTTTTATTTATGAAAATCGTAGTCTTGACACGGATAGCGGAATGGCGTATTTTTTGCAGAAAATCGTAATAAATTACGCCAAAATCGTAAGGGTAAACAGGTCTGCAGTGGGTTATTGTGCGTTTTGTTGCAATACCTTCTTCTTCTTCTGCGTTCGTGGGCTGAAACTCCCACGTACACTCGTGTTTTTTGCACGAGTGGAATTTTACGTGTATGACCGTTTTTTACCCTGCCATACGCCGTTTTTGGAGGAGTTGCAATACCAAAATGATGACAAAAATGATTTTTGGTGGCTTGCTGTGTTGTTGGTCCTCGGGGACCATATCGCCTTTTGTCACATATTTATCAACTGCGGCCTTCCCCTTGGACCAACAAGAAAGTGGGTCTGTCAACATGCCACCAAACATCTTATATTGTTCACAATCACAATGTTAAGAGTGTTAGATATGACCTTGGGTGCAATATAGAGTAAACTATAACATTTACATCATTTCAAATATAACATCTAGTCTATACCTTTCTCCTACTAAACATAAAGGTGAACCATACAAAAATGACTCTTCATTTGTCATTTACAATTAATATAATTATTATAATAATCTACATTTCAGGCATGCTTTTTGATAATACTATGCAGGAATTCCACCAATACTACAAATATTGTCAGCTGCTAAAAAAGTAAAAAGTAAAAAATAAAATGGGAATCAGCAACTGAACTGCTAAATACCATCACCAAAACATAACCTGTCATGTGCATGAGAGATAACCCTTTAAAGACACATAAAGTGCACGTAATGTTATCACAAGATTTATGATTATGACTGGAATAAACTTATTTGATTATTACACGTATACTCTTCAGGCACAGACACAACCCATTCATAATAAGACTATTGGAAATAACTGTCACTGCTACATGACGGTTCGGCAGAGTTATATGCCGCTTGAAGCTCGGACAAATATTTCAACTTCGTGTACAGGAACCACGTGATGTTTGTCTGAGTAAAGCAAGGGCAAAGGTATTCACTCTTTCACAAGCCTTACAAACCCACAGAGTTATTTCCGGAATTCATCTACTGGGTAAACTTAAAGACATGGATGAATATTACTTGCCTCTGGGTCGATTTCCCCGTACAACTCTAACGTGATCTCATGGTCCAAGTTTTCTGTACCTCCTTTACCCCTGAAAAAAAGAAATCAAAGAAAACATTATAATCATGATATAACAAAACAAATTTGTTAAAAAGCATCATTAAGCATCATGTACAATGGATTTCACTGCAATTAAAAAGAACTGTCGTCACAAACATGAAATGGGATAGATGTGAAACTTCTTTTTTGAAAATGAAATACCTTGTCAATTGATATCTAGTGCTATGGTAAAAAAAGAAAAGATATAACTTAAAACTGTCAGTTCTGTGGAAGTCCTGGACAAAGAAGTCGAGCAAGCTTCTGCTCCGTATTTGATAACTATACAGCATAATATTAAACAGAATGAAAATAGTGCAGTATAAACATTTCTCAGTCTCACAGTGATACTGATCAGCTGCCATACTTACTTGAAGAAGAAAGTCTTCTCTTTCAACTCATAGGTTGGGTTTTGGCAGTTTTCTAGGATCACAGTGAGCCATACTCTGTCTCGTCTCTGGGCCCACTCTAGGTGAGGGTGAAGAGCACTGCAACAATCAAAGAAATCATACAAATTCTGACGCTTCTTGTACTTAATCTTAACGGATAAATAACAGGTCAGGGCTCACTTTCATTTTAAATGGATGAATTTTTTTATTTTGAGGCGACATTTGCCATAATCATCAGACTATGTGTAAATTTAAAAACAAATCGGTCATCTATTCTTCATGCGGTAAAAGACAGTAGCGTGCAACTTCAGTCTTGCAGAAGACACAGCAAAAACACAGGCTAGGAGTAGGAATGATAGGAAGCATTTACTGATTTAGTATTAGTAAAACTCATTCATTCATGATTCACTCACATGCCGACTCATTCTGTACTCAGAAATCTTATTTCAAATTTAAAAACACTAAGACTGAGCATTTTTCTATTTGGACTTTCAATGATTAATCTCATGGGGATGCAGCACGCTGGCTAAAAAGCAATCGAGTTGGAACAAGCACATTAACAGTAACACTAATGGGGCCGTCACACAATGCGATTTTCCTACGATTTGCAGTCAGACGGCCGACTGACTCGTAGAAAAGAGCTACGACAGAGCTGCGACTTTGTCGCAAGAGATTCCCTCGTAGCTTGGGGAGATAGAATTTGTTCTTTTCCCCGCGAGACTGTCGTAGGGCAGAGCCAATCGGAATGCACCGTTGCGGCCTTCACGCCGTGACTTGAAAAAATGGCGGACATCAGCAGATAGCGTCTCTTTGAGTTTGATTCAAAACTTTTCGGAAGAACAGTTTCTTACTCAGATATAAAGGAGACATTTAAGGCGTCGAACGCTGAAGAAGAAGAAAGGCGTGTACAGCGGTCGGGAACCATGATCATCAGATGCAACTGTTTGGGAACTTACGTTCTCGCAAAGGCACAATGCTGAAAGGTATTTTTTGTAGAAAGGGTGGAGCGATGTTGGAACATTAGCAGAACCAGCTTCTCCAAAATAGCGTCTGCTCTCGCGCAGTGCATTTGCCGTGTTGCGTGGAGTTATCGTTCGTCAATCGTTCATAGTGTGACGGCTCAATGGCCTATGAATTGATCGGCGATCGGCTCCCAATCGGATCGCAAGAACAAATCTCATGATTGAATCAGGTGTGTGACGCCAACTTAAGTCTAACAGTTGTGCAACAGTTGCTAATCTACTTTGATCCGCAGTTTTTTTAAATCCATTTTGATTTATGTTTTCTGACACACGCACAAGACATAGGCATGTTAAACCAGGTTCATGTGCTGCACGCATGCATGGTATGAGTAATGACCACAAAACTTTCAAGAGCGAACTCTTCATTCCAAAAGTTGCACCGAACTTAAGCTAGTTTTTCCCTGGAAATAATCATGGATTTTGAGACCAAAGCTTGAATCACAATGCACAGCTCTGGTAGGAAGGAGGCTTTAAAATGTTCTATTCCCCGTCTTTCGTTTATGGACTTACTAATAGTAATACAGACTAAAAGTAATAATACTAATAACATTTTTATACACCTACCAGTGTCCCATACAGGCTAAATTCTGCTTACATTTTGAACTCTGATTACATCAACACTTAAGATAAATTGGTTACCGGGTATTCCACTAAAAATCAATGTGTGTAAAGCAACATAAAACCTAAACGACCCAATTTTCGGTTTCAATCATAAGCGCAGTAGAGAACATTCCCGAAAGTGGGACGTTCAATTCCTGACCGTCATGCCTGCCCGGTTTATAGAGTTCTTCCAAGTTCCCTGTTTCACTAAAGCGCACAATGGAACTCATAAGTTAGACCATAAATTCTTCAACCAACGTATTTGCAAAACGACGTATAAAGAAGGCCGCAATCTACTCAAAGAAAACCGTAAAATAACTTACCTAGCGTCGCCAGATCCGCTTTTTGTAGAGGCCGCCATCTTGTTTCAGCACGCTTGTAATTTCGACACACAAAAGACGACAAAATATCTAAAATAAAATATTCTAAGAAGCTAATTTTGTAATTTTCTGATAGTAAAGTAAATTTGTGACCGTACATATATTGTTCCATTAGAAAAAAATGACAGAAGTTTGAGGAAGTCTACTCATTTTGTGAGAGTAATGGAAAAGAAACGAAATAATACGTACCTAATACTCTAGACTCTTGAACATTGCGATACAAAAATAATAAGAAATATCACCAATAAAATGTAAAAGTTTATTGTATCATTTTCATAGAGTATTTGTCTTTATAAGTATTTTATTTTCTGCCCAAGAACCGGCAGTTAGTAATCAAAAAACCCGAATTTGGACCAATTACGAATAGGTACATATAGGGATTTTCTGCTGCTGACGGAGTAGAGAACGTATAAACCAATTCATGTCCAATATAGGCAAGTAAGACCTGACGGACAATAAGCCCCTTAAATTTCTTCTTTAGTCAAGTTTTGACTAAATATTTTTTATAACGTTAATATGCTATACATCACCAGGGGACTAGAGAGATCAACTTTTATGCGTGTGTGTGTGTGTGTGTGTGTGTGAGAGAGAGAACTCAGAACGGTTTATTGTACTAAGGCCACAGACCCCATATACAAACCAAGGGGAATGGGAGAGGAACAAAAACAGAGAAAACACAACCATGAAATAAATACGTGAAAAACATTACTGCTACTTGAACTCCGAAACATTAAACATCATCGTATTCATTTACAATATACCTATGAAAACAATTGTCTTCGTCTGATTGCATAATATATAATTTTTGCAAGGGATCTACACTGTATGGAGTCTCTACATCTTAATGAGAGAGAGAGAGAGAGGGGGGGGGGGGGATAAGATAAATTTTTAATTTTCGAAGGTAATGGTGTAAGCATACAGTAGTGCTTCTTTACATCCAGCCCTCACCCAATATGACGGACTACTCCACCATATATATATATACATGTTCATAGAAACACAGGTAATGCCACACAAACAACACCACAAAGACAATGTAGAGAGGAAGAAAGAGAGAGCGAGTGGATGATCGACCCAGCTCTAAACTAAAAACTTTGTTAAACTGAAAAGTGACAAATCACCCCCACACGCACACCAACTGGCACACGCACAACACAATCAACATAAAAAGCAGTAAGAAAATATGTTGCACTAAGGCCCTTGTCATGGCTAAAAACTGACAAACCAGGTGCTACCACAACGACACCACCGATGAGGCCTTAACCCCCCCCCCCCCCCCCCCCCATCCATACCCAGACAAGGGTTATAAAATGGCAGGATGGTTATGCCTAAATTTCACACATTGCAGTAATTTGAATTTGTCAAAAGAGCTTGTCATTTTAGGGTATTTAGACAACTTTCATACGGATGCTGTTTTTGATTTGTTTATTCTCCTTGCCAAACAAAGTATATTTGGAGCCAAATTAAATAAGACAGTCCCAACACTAAATGTTTTTGTGAAAATTGTTAAACAAAGGTTTTTGATCGAAAAGTATAATGCTAGTGTAAATAATTATTATGGTAAATTTGCAAAAGATTGGTGTTTATATAGACACTTTTTTCATTGATGCCATAGGATAATTGTATTGATTGATTTCGTATGTGAGTTGTTCTTTGCTACTGGTCACAAGTGGGGGTCAGCTCACACGGACGCATTGTTCAATACAGTCTAGGGGAGAAACTGGTCACAAAGCACCCAGTACATGCCAGAGAGATAGGAGAATCGGCACAATCAAAGAAAATACCAAAATCATTCAATAGATATGGAAATATTAAGATTTACTGTGAAAATGCCAGCAAAAATGGCGTCCAAAAACGGGAACGCACACTTGGTGCGTCTTTGAAGACTTACCTCCCGTTCTGTGTTGTTGATAATAGTCGTGTTTGTGCTGTTGTTGTTGAAATAGTATCTAATAAAACTGATGCAGTTCTTGAAATGTTGCAAATTATTGTTGTCTTTGTGAAATGCGAGAGTGTTCTGAGGCGTAATCTGCATACGGCTGATGTCCCACATAGGGTACCCCACTTCGATCAGCGTATCACTCCAAATGAGCTTCATAGCAGAAAAGCAGATACACTACCAACACACTGCATAACAGATCTACAAGTCTGAGCCAGAATCATTGAAATTTACTTTCTGTATAAAATATTGCAATCAAATTTGTTCACGATGTCCCACAAATAACGCAGGTTACCCTCGCCTTCGATTCAAAGTAACTCCAATCTGACTTAATTACAATCGAAACGCAGATGACGAACTGATTCACCACAAATTTGTGGTATTTTACACACAAATTTCAACTGTGTTGTTTCGCGATAAACAGCCATAAACAAACAAATGTGGCGCCGTCACGTCGCCTTGGAAGGAATAACGCAGGTGACCAAGGCTTGTTTCCGATACCTGTCTGATTAAAATCATCGTTTTTTCACGAATGACGGCTCTTTGGCAGATCTGGTGAGTTGGAAACTTTCTATGAATGTTTCATTTAATGTCAAATGCGTACATTCTTGTCGATATTGTTACCTTTGGGCTCATAAATTAAGTCAATCGTCGTGTTGTCCGAAAGTGACTTTTGTCAGCATAGAACTTACTGTGCTTTGATCATTGACTGAGAAGAATCTTCCGATGACACTAGTTCATTTCACTACGCGACTGCAGATCTGCAAGGAAACTTATGGCAGGGGAAATAAGCTTAACTGAAGACGAATAAGCGGAGTAACTGTTCTTCAACGGATTGCTCTCACTGATCTAAATATTTAGATCTTGTCGTCTGCTAGTCTGCTAGTAAGTTGTCTTCGGTCGTGTGAAAGTCACATCTATTTCGACTGTGTGCATCGATCCGTGTAGTGAAATGTTGATCTTTGATGATTTGGCAACATAACTTCGCTAAATGTGCTTCGAGTGTATCTCCCCGCCGCATTTGAAAACGTCTTTTAACAAGACCATGTTTCGACAGCCCAGACGGGGAGGATCCTCGATAGCTCACAGGGTATATAATGTTTTCCGCCGTTTTTTGAAGAATCCTTTCAAATTTGCTATTCCAAAAGTACCTTATGACACGACTCGAGTGGCAAAGAACATTCTCTGCAATTCCTGTCTCAGTCCGTGCAGCCGTTTCGGGTCATATCGTCATCATACAAACATACACACAGACACACAAGAACCAGCTTTAAAAGTTAGATTATGTAGGAACCATGTGAACCAGTGATTTTTTCTTATGTACAACAGATACTACAGTATTTCTGCTTTATGAAAAGCAATATTTCAAAAACAAAACTAGAGATTTGAATTTTGACCACTTTTCCCCCTTTCTGTCACCAGTACTGAAGAACAACTCATGAACATTTTTGAATGTGATACCCCCTGACCCATTTATTCATAACAGGTTATACAGTACTTTTATGCCGATAATTAAACCCCATGTATACTTGGAGGCTAAAGTGTGACCACGTCCCCACCTACCCCCCCTCCCCTCCCCCGACCTCAGTTACCCCCCCCTCCCCTCCCCCAACCTGTTTCCCCCACCCCCACCCCCCCACCCCTTCCATGTCCCCTGTCTTTTCAACAACCCACCCTACTGTCTATGTCTGTGTCTTGTCTAGGTATGTGTGTGTGTATGCGCTAAGACAGCCATACCTTATGTTGATAAACTCTGTGTATGCTGTATGTTATGTTGTGTTTATGTGTATATAAAAGAAATAAAATTTAAAAAATAATAAAACATAAATAAAAAATAAATGGCAGGCCACCACTTTTAAATAAAACAAACCTTCTTATTTAATAAATACACCTTTTAAAAACCAACCCTTTTACCCTAAAAGTACTTTTAGATACATGTCAGTATATATATATGTACTCGGTGCCTCACCGAGCTTTTGAGTTATTCCTGGCACAGACACCCATGCCACCTGCGCCATTGGCTGACGGCCGGGGCGTAGGCGGAGTGCCTGGCTTGCCAGTAAATGTAGATATACATATTTGTGTGTATGAATGTTCGTTGTGTCACTGTGGCATAGCCTTTTAAAATGTAAATATAACAAGATGTGTGTACTGTATAAACTGGTTCTTATTTTCTCTCTGTATAAAGCTGGATCATCTTTTTTAACCTTTGGTCTAATATAGGTCTATGGTTTTATAAAGTGGATCTGAAATTTTTATCTCTTTAAAACATATTCTTTTTTCGAAATGAACGTTTTCTTTTAAACAAAAAACAAACCCTACCCCAAAAACGCTTTTGAAGACAATATACACAGAAACGAAGAAACGAACCGAAATCTTTTAATAAACTTTTATCACCACTCTTACCCGCTCCGACATCCTCCCTCCCTCGCTCCTTCCCTCCCTCGCTCCTTCCCTCCCTTCTGCTCCCCCCCCCCCCCCTAACACATTACCTATTTTCATGTCCCGAATAGATATTAGTATCTGTGAGGACGTAAAGGACCCCCATAGTATAGTACCCCCCGCGGGGGAAGAATTTACCCGATGCTCCCCAGCATGTCGTAAGAGGCGACTAACGGATTCTGTTTCTCTTTTTACCCTTGTTAAGTGTTTCTTGTATAGAATATAGTCAATATTTGTAAAGATTTTAGTCAAGCAGTATGTAAGAAATGTTAAGTCCTTTGTACTGGAAACTTGCATTCTCCCAGTAAGGTAATACATTGTACTACGTTGCAAGCCCCTGGAGCAAATTTTTGATTAGTGCTTTTGTGAACAAGAAACAATTGACAAGTGGCTCTATCCCATCTCCCCCCTTTCCCCGTCGCTATATAACCTTCGTGGTTGAAAACGATGTTAAACACCAAATAAAGAAAGAAAGCCATAGTATAGTATATTAGTATGTTGCACTAAGAAAAACAAAAAACAAAAACACAAGATAAGGTACTGCACAGGTTCTTGGGTGGCAGAAGACAACCTGTTATTAATAAATCACTAAGTTTAATGTAGAGTGCAATTAGTATTTCATACCATCTTGGGGTTTTCATTCTGACACTAAAATTCAACGAAATATATTACTTGTTTACTACAATCTCCTGCCATCAAGAAAATATTTCTGAATTGGCAATGGAAGCGTGAAATAAAAGTGACAGTTGGCAGTTGACAATGTCCGTTCATTTAAGAAAGAGTAACTGGGCAGTAGAGAACTATGGTAAACATGTACCCTCACACACAGAGTTTCCTCCTACTTTCGGTTTCTCGTTTGGTTCGATTCTCACACAGCACGAAATAGAGCACAGAAAAGAAGACTAAGCTTAGCCACAAAGCTTCCTGTTTTCATCAACGATCAAGTGGTGTGCTTCAGTAACGCGTGGACTCGCTGTGTATCTTCTATCGTCTGTGTTTCCTTGGAATGAACGACGATGCCAAGCTTTGCGGATTGTTTTTGGGTGAGCACATGAAAAAATTAGTTGCACCTGATGTGATTTTCTCTCATCGGGTACATGTAGGCCTACCCCACACAGTGCTGCAAATGTGCTGGAATCAGTAGATGTCGAAACAATGTTTCGTAAAGTAGAGAATGACGATTCACACTACATTTTTCCCACTAGAGCTAAAGGCAGCGGCAGTTGTTTTGTTTACAAAGTTAATGACTACAAAAAACGGGTGGAAGTACTCGGACATACAGATGAAAATCAAGTTGGCTCCTCTGTCAGTGTCTGTATGTTGTGCGTAAAAGTTCAGCATTTTGTACCTTTTCCTCTTTAAAAATGTATTTATATTTTGTAACCATATTAATTAAATTACATTTTACCTGTACACGTTTTGTGACGATCCACACGCTTGCACATTGTCTTATGTTAACTAATTAGTGTTGTGTTATAAATTTACAACTTCTAATTCTACCAAATTCAAAAGACCTCCACTATATAGAATTCCACACTTTCTGAGTCTTCTTCTTACATATTTTCTGGTCATTGAACTGAAGATTTTACTTATTTCATGGACATTATGAATTTCGTAGTTTGTATAATATTATTATTAATATAATTTAACCTTCACCGTGTTTTATGGTTAAAAGAGGGGAAGTCTTGAATTGTTGTTCCTGTCTGTGTGTAAGTAGGTATCACTGCACGATAGATCTCCAAAGTTTCGTGAACAAAAAAACAAAAAAAAAAGAAAGTTAATAAGGTCCCACCGAGATTTGAACTCAGATCGCTGGATTCAAAGTCCAGAGTGCTAACCATTACACCATGGGGCCTTGATATCCACTCCAGGACCAGTAGGGAAAACGTTCAGTTGAAGCACTGTAGACCCCTTGTAGATGTAACGTTATACCTTTTTCTCTCCTTTTCCCCATATGGCTGAGAGTGAGCAAATGTTGTTGCTGCAATCACAGTGCAGCAGTATGCTTGTGTGTGCGTGTGTGTATCACTATCAGTGTATGTGCGTTTGTGTGTGTGTGTGTGTGTGAATGATTTGTTACGTAAGATTGCTCACTGATGTGCACCTATGTTTTTTGCTACAATGTATTAAGTGAATCCCCATTGTGAACTTATCCGTGGATACAAAGCAGTTTTTGTGCTTTGAGTTTGAACAAATACTCAACTGTTGATGCATGAGGTATGATGATTCATGCGTACTTTAGCAGTGACAATAAGTTGCTCCTTCTCAGTTCTGTAGATTTTCATCCTGTATGAGAATATTTTTAAACGAGTTTTATGAATGACATTTTGAAGGTCAACAGGCACTTATGGAAATGACTCTGCATTGCTAAATTGGCATGTCATGTCCCATTTGGAAATTTATAGTTATGCCAACAAAATGTAAGAATTTATTGTATAATTTTCATAGAGTATTTGTCTTTATAAGTATTTTATTTTCTGCCCAAGAACCGGCAGTTAGTAATCAAAAAACCCAAATTTGGACCAATTACGAATGGGTACATATAGGGATTTTCTGCTGCTGACGGAGTACGAGTTAAGAGAACGTTTTGTGTTGCACAGTGATCGAAGGGAGAATGCACTGTTTTTAGTACGTTAATATGCTATACATCACCAGGGAGAGATCAACTCTTATATGCTGCATTGGCAAACACTCGTATGCGGTCAGTCAGTCATGAGTCATTAAAAAAAATGACTGCCCGTCATGAGTCATTATAAAAAATTCTTTTTCATTGCTACTATTTTCATTTTTTACATTTAGTCAAGTTTTGAAATTTTACATGAGAGTTCCTGGGTATGATATCCCCGGACGTTTTCTTTATTTTTTCGATAAAATTATGTCTTTGATGACGTCATCCGGCCTTTTGTGAAAGTTGAGGCGGCACTGTCACACCCTCATTTTTCAATCAAATTGATTGAAATTTTGGCAAAGCAATCTTTGATGAAGGCCGGACTTGGGTATTGCATTTCAGGTTGGTGGCTTAAAAAATAATTAATGAATTTGGTCATTAAAAATCGGAAACTTGTCATTAAATGTGTTTTTTTTAAACGATCCAAAAACAATTTCATCTTATTCTTCGTCATTTTCTGATTCCAAAAACATATACATACATGTTGAATTTGGATTACAAACAAGCTGTGAAAATTAAAAATATGAAAATTATGATTAAAATTAATTGTCTGAAATCGATTTAGAAACAATTTCATCTTATTCCTTGTCGGTCCCTGATTCCAAAAACATAT
Organism: Littorina saxatilis; assembly: GCF_037325665.1. Classification (NCBI taxonomy): domain Eukaryota; kingdom Metazoa; phylum Mollusca; class Gastropoda; order Littorinimorpha; family Littorinidae; genus Littorina; species Littorina saxatilis. Next base: position 37,623,846 of record NC_090256.1, read on the forward strand.
AGATATGATATGTTTGGATTAAAAACAAACTCAATACGCTAAAAAGAATAGAGATACAGAAAAGCGTGTTATCCTGCTCAGCGCGACCATTACCGCACTATTCTGGCTTGTCGATTTCACTGCCTTTGCCACGAGTGGTGGACTGACGAAACTACGAGTATGCGGTCTTGGTGAAAAAATGCAGTGCGTTCAGTTTCATTCTGTGAGTTCGACAGCTTGACTAAATGTTGTTAGGCCAAAAAAAATAATAGGTGTGGTTACGGTAACATAGCCAAAAAAAAATAGGGTAGGAAGGTAGGCAATCACTTTTTTTTTTAAAACTTTTTTTTCAAATGTGTACAAATTAAACCTACTTGACAGGGAAATAAGTGTGCGACTCGGGCGCTTTCGCTTTCATTGCGTTTTCTGCACTCGTTTACTTGTTTTTGGGGGTATTTTTTTGACAAATGTAATAAAAAGTTATAGGGTCGGCCCCCAAAAATAGGGTAGGTCGGGTTACCGTAACCACACCTATTTTTTTTTTAGGCCTTATTTTGCCTTACGCGACTTGTTAACTTGGTAGGGTAGCTTGCTATCCTGGCTGATAAAAAAAAATGGCAAAAAGTTAAAATTGTACTTGAACTGATTTATAGCCATTCTTCAGTTGTTGCTTGTAAGTTTGTGTCTTTTTTTTCTGAAATAATACTTTCTGTTTTTCTGGTTATGAAACAAATATCACAGGTTTTTTCTGCCTTGCAAGATTGTTAAGAACATTATTTCTCCTGTGAGCTTTGTTGGAAAAGTCTTATGCCTGTTGGAATGGGTTACACAAATCTTGACCTGTACTGTTCCCTAGTTGTCAGTGTAAGTGTCGATGTCACAAGTTCATCTGTGTCTAGTTTAGTGTCAGGTTTCCTGTACAGATGAGTCACTTTCCATGGCACTCCGCTATTTCTTTGTATCTGTGGTCCAGTTTCACAGCTGTTAGGGGATGTTAGGCTGTGCTGTGACTTGTTTAATTGTAATCAGCAATTACCAATTGCATGAAAGACGTCCTGGCTAAAGTATTAGAAGTGGGCATTAGAAATGGCGTCATCATTAGTGGATTAAGATGTCAGTGCTTGTGGAATGTTGCTTTCCTTTGCAAAATTTTGTTTTTCAGGATTTGCCCTGGGATGCTTAAAAAAAAGAGGAGTGCTATTGCAGAGGGAACTAAGATGAACTCTTTATAGTAATTATAACTTGAGCAGTTTCAACCAAGTAGATATTATAAATAACAAGTCGCGTAAGGCGAAAATACAACATTTAGTCAAGGTGTGGAACTCACAGAATGAAACTGAGTTGCAACGCAGCAAGACCGTATACTCGTAGCATCGTCAGTCCACCGCTCACGGCAAAGGCAGTGAAATTGACAAGAAGAGCGGGGTAGTAGTTGCGCTGAGAAGGATAGCACGCTTTTCTGTACCTCTCTTCGTTTTAACTTTCTGAGCGTGTTTTTAATCCAAACATATCATATCTATATGTTTTTGGAATCAGGAACCGACAAGGAATAAGATGAAAGTGTTTTTAAATTGATTTCAAAAATTTAATTTTGATAATAATTTTTATATATTTAATTTTCAGAGCTTGTTGTTAATCCAAATATAACATATATGTTTTTGGAATCAGCAAATGATGGAGAATAAGATGAATGTAAATTTGGATCGTTTTATAAAAAAAATATTTTTTTTACAATTTTCAGATTTTTAATGACCAAAGTCATTAATTAATTTTTAAGCCACCACGCTGAAATGCAATACCGAAGTCCGGGCTTCGTCGAACATTACTTGACCAAAATTTCAACCAATTTGGTTGAAAAATGAGGGCGTGACAGTGCCGCCTCAACTTTCACGAAAAGCCGGATATGACGTCATCAAAGACATTTATCAAAAAAATGAAAAAAACGTCCGGAGATATCATACCCAGGAACTTTCATGTCAAATTTCATAAAGATCGGTCCAGTAGTTTGGTCTGAATCGCTCTACACGCACGCGCACACACACACACACACACACACACACCCACACACACACACACACACACACACACACACACACACACACCCACACACACACACACACACACACACACACACCACGACCCTCGTCTCGATTCCCCCCTCGATGTTAAAACATTTAGTCATAACTTGACTAAATGTAAAAAGCATGGATGATGTTTACAGACTTAAACAAAAGTGTTTTCTGATTCATGAAAGGGTCATGAAAAAGAGGAAGCAAAAGAAGGAAACATACCAAGCCAGTTATCACATACAGTGGATTCCTCCCTTTTAAAGACTCTTGTCTACCACCTTTTGAGGCTCTACTTTTCTAGATTTTCTATTAATAGTGTCGGTAACTTACAGACTTTTTCTCCTACATACATGTATTTATGTTTTTATGAGAATTTTGCTGTGACCTTTGGGATATTTATCGTGTCCATGCGTGCACACGGGGGTGTTCGGACAGCGAGAATAGTCTGCGCAAAGTTGACTCTTGGAAATAAATCCCTTTGCGAACGTGGGGATCGACCCCTCAGAGATATAATATATATCAACAACTGGTTTCAAAGCAAGCCCTGTACTGACTGAGCTATCTCCCTGCCCCTAAATCTCTAAGTGCCTGTAGTTTTGTAACACTACACATATCTATCTAGCTTTAGATCATTGATTCCCGCCTGGTGGCAATTTCTATTGAACACCTTCTCCTGGCGGATGCTGGTGCCACCGGGTAGATAGTGCATCTTCTCAAAGAATGAGGCAAAGTGCTGCTTCCAGCCTTTCTATCAGACTGAATTAATGACAAACAGTTTGGAGAGCTTTTTCTCCTCTCCTTCAATGTGATGAAGAAAATGCAGCGCTGCAGCTATTGGTACAGGCATATGAATAGGTTTGATTTTTGTTTAGTTGTCTGAACTTCTTTTTTTTAATGACTCGTGTAAAATAAGCCACAATGCGTGAGGTAAGAGTAGCCTTTAACGTCACACCATATTATACACAAATCTGGCGCCTGTGTTTTAAATGCTAGTTTGCACTGAACATCTGGAGAAGCAAGTCTATCGTTTAAAAGCAATGTTTGTGCCACACAAAAACAACACACAATTTAGATGTCTGTCTGAGAGTGACTTTAAGTCTTTTGCACCTAATATACAGATCAGGCGCCTGTGGTCCAAAAACGACTTTTGTGCCACACAACGCAAACTGTGGTCTAAAATCTACTGATGCGCTACTTAACACAATGCTTTTGTTGGGCGCCTGTGTGTTAGTGATGTAGCTCGCCTGGAACCGCGATGGAGGGTGGTGCACGCCGTATGACGGTTGCAGAGCCAGCGATGATGGTGGAGCAGATACAGCTAAGCTCAGCGCTTCGTAGCATCATAGTTCTTACTCATACTCTGGAACTAGAGCGGTTGAGTGTTGCTTGCATCTTTACATTGATGTGGATGAACTTGGGAGAAAAGAGAAGAGGGGCGAGGTTATAGAGGGAGGATTGGACTGTATTAGCAGCCCAGCTGTGTTTGGCATCATCGCTGAGAGAGCGAAACAATGCAGCCAAATGTGTGGTGTCTAGTGTTTGCCTGAACGGGCCCTGTGTGTGTTGTCATCGCCCAACCCGTCCCCATCGGGACACAAGAGTTTCAAAGTGCTTAGGGCATTTCGGCGATGGATTGGAAGTCGCACAAGAAAAACGGACTGTGCTTGGTTCGTTGTGATTTCATTCTTTCAAGGTTTTTTTTTCTGTCGCTAAGAGGAGTTGATTCTCACAGTTGGATGTATGTGTACACTACATGGTTCTGGAAACGTTGATGCGTTGACATCAGTGGTTGTTGTGATGTGCTTGGGTGTTCTCTTCGTGTTTTCACGCAGTTGTGTTTTCTCCGTTTTGTTCCGCCGCGAGGTGTTAAAACTGTGGTTGCGTGAAAGTCACAGTAGTGCCGTTTTTGAGACATGCCATTTGTGTGTGTGTGTAAGTGTGTGTGTGTGCGCGCACAAGATTTCCTTGAATTACAGTCCTGTCTGTGTATGAGAGGGAAGTGCTTAATTTCACTTCGGGATAATTGCAACCCCACGGTGTCTGTTGATCACTTTCTCTCAGCGGGTGAAGGGCGAGAGAATGAGCACGCGAACTGGTGATATTTATGCAATTTGTACCTGCGTCCGCTGTCGTGGGTTGGAGGTGCCCACGCCCTATTGTCCACCTCTCCGTCTCCTGACACACAGACACTGATGAAGCGGTCAGACAGACACGCCTCTGTGTGTGTGTGTTTGTGTGTGTGTGTGTGTGCGTGCCGTATCAGTGTGTGTGTGTGTGTGCGTGCGTGCCGTATTAGTGTGTGTGTGGTGTGTGTGCGTGCATGCCGTATCAGTGTGTGTGTATGTGTGTGTGTAAGCGTGCATATCAGTGTGTGTGAGTGTGAGAGAGGTAGTTGAGGGGGGGGGGGGGTGGAGAGAAAGAGAGAGAGAGGGACGAACCTATCGATCAACTAAGAAGGCCGACGGACGGTAATGAAGACGCTTTACTTTAATCCACCCTAATCAAGGGCATGACAAGTACGACTGTCAGAGTACCACCTCCAGTAATGATGATAAACTGCCATCAACACGTAGAAGGGAGGTGATATATCCAGTGATGATGGATTAAGTCTTGCACTACTGCTGGCCTTAGTCAGGTCAGTACAGTTCTGAACATGGTGCATTTAACGAATATGTCGCCAAACTGCTGGGAGTATGTGTAGCTAACGGCAGTAACAACGATCAAAAAGTTTCATTTTGCAGTTTTAATTCAAACCTGTCCATAACTTTGATCCATTGTGTCATCGATGTGTTGTGAGGTCAGAAAATCATCACCAAGTAAGGCACAGAGCACTAGCTCGTGCAAGATCAGAGAAACAACTTGGGAAGTAAGCGGTTGAAATATATAGACAACAACTGGTGATGCACGTTGCATCATTGTGTCTTCCAACGTCACCCAGCCAACGGATTTTAATTTTTTTTTTTATAACGATTAATGTGCTTGTGTGCAAAACTATTATACGTGTGGTAACACTGTTTGCTTGTGAAGCGAGAAGGTTTGCCTTGCGTTGCATTGAGAGTTGTATCCATTGTATCCGCCGCAGACGATCGACATCTGTGTATCTATCTCAGTGTTTGCTTAGTTTGTGTGCGCTATGCGATGTATGCCAAGAAGGCACAAACCCCATTGAAGCAGCGTACTCAAGGAGAAGAGAATTGATGTGGTAGGTCTGGTTTCTGAGATCTATCTCGTTCCAGCAGCAGAAGCTTTGGTTGTTATCCAGTGGCGAATTTTTGCATGATTACTTCAGATGCCTTTACGATAGACCTGTGTGTACTGTGAGTGTGTGTGTGTGAGAGAGAGAGAGAGAGAGAGAGAGAGAGAGAGAGAGAGAGAGAGAGAGAGAGAGAGAGAGAGAGAGAGAGAGAGAGAGAGAGAGAGAGAGAGAGAGAGAGAGAGAGAGATTCAGATTCAGATTTCTGGAATCTGACCTTTGTGAGCTGACTATGTACAGAGCAGTTTTTGTGATTCAGACTCGGAATGCCCTATGTTTCTCAGGCCAAGAATATCGTTGCTATTTTGAACGTAAATTTCAGATTCTTTGACACGCCTCATAGTTTCCTGACTTATTGGTCACTGTCAGGCTTTCTTCTCTCTCTCTATCCCTCTCTCCCTCTCGTACTCGCTTACTCCAAAGATCTCTCAGTCTCACTCACTCCCCCCCTCTCTCTTTCTCTCTCTCTCTCTCTCTCTCTCTCTCTCTCGATTATTGCTTGTATTCTTTGATTTCTCAAGTCTACAGTCCGGTACACGGAATTTTTGCTAGCTGAACAGTTTACTTCGGTTGAAAACGACGTTAAACACCAAATAAAGAAAGAAACAGTTTACTTCTGTCGATATATGACAACCGCACCTGTTGCCATACTGTTTACATACTTGTAACTATAGTACGTGGTGTGAGTACTGTTTACCTGGAGGGGAGAAACTGATGTTTACTGATTCTGAACTTGCCATTAATGGTGCCGGTACCGCTGGTTAATGTTTACCTGAACGATAAATGTTCGCTGGCATCGGGTCTTTGGGAACATAACATCAGCTGACGTTTACCTTACCTTGACCAGCAATCTGTATATAAATGGTTTTTTGAGATTCTGGATGTTTTGAGAGAGAGAGAGAGAGAGAGAGAGAGAGAGAGAGAGAGAGAGAGAGAGAGAGAGAGAGAGAGACTCAGACTCAGAACTTTATTACAAAAGGATAAAGGTTTTAGGCAAAGCCTATTCGAGAGAGAGAGAGAGAGAGAGAGAGAGAGAGAGAGAGAGAGAGAGAGAGAGAGAGAGAGAGAGAGAGAGAGAGAGGGAGAGAGAGACAGAGACAGAGACAGAGAGACAGAGAGAGATATTGTGTGTGTGGCATAGTTTATGTGGTGTCGGCCGTTACATAAATGATATTGGTGCCACATTTTACCCTCTCTAACTTACTGTGAACCTGAAACCCTGTCTTGATGCAAGGTTGTAGCGGGGTTTATGTCGCCATATTATTGCAGGATATCCAACTCAGTACTACTAAAGTTGTCATTTGAGACGCAACATGTAAACTAATACCGAAGACAAGAAATTAGGCGACAAAGAGATCAATTAGAAGATAGAACTCTCGGAAGAAAGAACTCCGACTGAGTCCGAGAAACCCTTCGTTACAGCGTTGTTTTACATGTATCCATGGCGATCTTAACAGAATGCTATGCATGTATCGCATTTCGCCAGGCACTTCTTGCTTGTACGCCGAAGCTAATTTTTGTAGATCGTGACAAGTTTCAGAGAATGACGAAATATTGCGCCCAGGACTTTGCTTGTATTGGGCATAAACAAAACCGTTTAATATTACATTTGCCCCAGGTATTCGAGAATTTTTGGCATTTTCAAGACCTCCAAAATTCTTTGCCATTCGGGTCTTAGGAAGGAGGTAGTGTTTACAATGGAGGTACATTTACATAGGTTATGGGCAGAGAATACTGAGAAACAAGGTCTTAAAGAGGTGGGTTCCACTGTATAGCGTTTGTGACCGTCCCTGGTAGCTTTTAGGAGAAATGCCTAATTGTGCATGTTTTTGCAGCATATTTATGTATTGATGTTCCTTTTGTCGCCGCTGCATTCATTCCGCGGTTGTTATTGATTTTGGAGGCGTGCCATTTTCCTCTCACTGACACTCGGGTGAAAAGGGCTGGGAGGAATAGCTTATACGACGAACTGAAAATTCTCTCTCTCTCTCTCTCTCTCTCTCTCTCTCTCTCTCTCTCTCTCTCTCTCTCTCTCTCTCTCTCTCTCTTTTCTTTATCTCTTTTTGATGATCGCTGAATATTAGTGTCGTCTCCTTTCAGAGAGAGAGAGAGAGAGAGAGAGAGAGAGAGAGAGAGAGAGAGAGAGAGAGAGAGAGAGAGAGAGAGAGAGAGAGAGAGAGAGAGAGAGACGCAGACGCAGACGCAGATAGTTTATTCAATAGGCCATAGCCCCTTATGAAGGGGTGTGAACAAACGGTTCACATTGCATATAAATTAAACTCAACAGGTGCACACAAAAAAGGTACAAAATAATAATCGCACAACACATACATTACACGGCATTTAACTAGGAGGTTACAACATCTCTTAATTTAAAGGCTTTATACAAATACAGGGATACATTTCGGACAACAGTTTCTTGAGGTGATGCTAAAAGCAAGCTGAGTCGGAAAATGCTTGGGTTCTTATAATATTTAAATGGGATCAAATTTTCTCTTAATTTGTTATAGTATGGACAACACAAAACAAAATGGACTTCATCTTCTTGGTTTTGTTTACAAAGAGGACACATCAAATCATCGGCATTATGTTTTCTATATCGGTAAGCATGCACTGCAATTTCTGAAATGCCGAATCGAAACCTGGTCATAATAAACTTTAAATGCCTATCCATATTCGACAAAAGATAGGGTTTAATGTCATGTACAGTACAAAATGTCCGATAAACAGCAAATCTATCACTATTTTGCATATGATAATCCCACTCTTGCCATCTGCAATCGACCAACCTTTCCCTAAAAACACGCAAAAAATATTTTTCATTAACAACGCCCTGATTCCACCACACAAAACCAAAACCGTACTCATACAATTTACAACGGACACCTGAGGCCCAGTTCGTTTTACCACTTTCATCCATTTTATACAACATTTCATAGGATTTACGAGGAAGTCTGTGCGCCTCCATCTTTAACAATTTCAACCAGTAGCTAATGCATCTTAAAATAGAATTCAAATATATCGGATATCTGTTTGTCTCGCCATATACAAGATCATTAGGTGTTCGCATTCGAACTCCTAAGAACTTCTTCAGTGCAAATAAATGGACTTTTTCACACTGCAGAGCAGCCTTATCCAGTCCCCATATCTCAGCACCATACTGTACTATTGGTTGTACTTGGGAATCAAACAACTTCAAAAAAACATTCAAACTATTATTATTAAGCACAGATAATCTTTGTATAATACACATCAGAGAGAGAGAGAGAGAGAGAGAGTAGTCGAGAAGACAAGAGAGAGAGAGAGAGAGAGAGAGAGAGAGAGAGAGAGAGAGAGAGAGAGAGAGAGAGAGAGAGAGAGAGAGAGAGAGAGAGAGAGAGAGAGAGAGAGAGAGAGAGAGAGAGAGAGAGAGAGAGAGAGAACCGCCTGTAAACATCCGGGTGCCTGTGAAGGCGCATCTCCCATGCCCCACGTCTCGGTCAATCACTAGATACATCGACTGTTAATTTTAAGAATCGATGCGTTCAACGTGAGTGCAAAGCACTTCTTACTTACGCCTCCTCCGACTGGCACCCTGAGTCATGGGATAGAAGAAAAGCCAGCTCAGCTAACACAAAGTTCTGTATTGATCCGACATTCAGCTACCGAGAAGGGCGCACATGAGCTATATTGGGCTTGAGAATTATACAGACTACGTGCACTTCTTCCAAGTCAGTAACATCAGATAGTTTGACTTGGGGAACTCTACAGACTACGTGCTCTTCTTCCAAGTCAGTACTATCAGATAGTTTGACTTGGGGAACTCTACAGACTACGTGCTCTTCTTCCAAGTCAGTAATATCAGATAGTTTGACTTGGGGAACTCTACAGACTACGTGCTCTTCTTCCAAGTCAGTAATATCAGATAGTTTGACTTGGGAAACTCTACAGACTACGTGCTCTTCTTCCAAGTCAGTAATATCAGATAGTTTGACTTGGGGAACTCTACAGACTACGTGCTCTTCTTCCAAGTCAGTAATATCAGATAGTTTGACTTGGGGAACTCTACAGACTACGTGCTCTTCTTCCAAGTCAGTTATATGAGATAGTTTGACTAGGGGAACTCTGCAGACTACGTGCTCTTCTTCCAAGTCAGTGATATCAGATAGTTTGACTTGGGGAACTCTACAGACTACGTGCTCTTCTTCCAAATCAGGAATATCAGATAGTTTGACTTGGGGAACTCTACAGACTACGGGCTGTTTTTCCAAGTCAGTTACATCAGATAGTTGATACCGTGTCTGGAAGTCTGTGCCAGAGACGGACGTGGCATTTTTTTCTTTTTGAAACTGAGACGTTATTTTTGTGTACCACGAAGAACAAGAAAGAGGGGTCCGATGAGTATGGAGGGGGGGGGGGGGGGGGGGTCTGGGAGACAGTGTGCCTTTCTCCAACCTTGACAGTTGTCCATTCTTTTTCCTTATTATAGCTTGTATTTGTTCTTTGAAGCACCACGAAGAACAAGGAAGAGGGGTCTGTTGAGGGGTGACGTAGTTTGAGGTGTGTGTGTGTTTGTTTTTGTTTTGGGAGGGGGGTGATTAGGTGAGGAAACGGGAATACAGTGCTCCATTATCCGACCTTGACAGTTTTCGAAATTTTCTTTGCATATATTTCTTAATTTGTTTAGTTCTGATAATTCCTTTTTGATGACAGGCTTTAAACAACGTGTGAGGAAATCAGCTTTGCGTGTCAGAAAGTTTCTAATACATAGCATCAACGAAAGTATGAACTGGGTAATAAACAAAAGAACCCGTTGTCTCTGTAACCAGACTCTTTAAAAAAGCACGGCACACCCAGATATTAGCGACGCATGTTTATCGCAAGATAAGCTGTCTCGCTGCAACACATCACTCTGCAACGTCGTTAGTGTATACAAAAAGATGTCTTGATCATACAAGCTAATGAGAAGTAGTCGAAACTACCAAAGTTTATCGGAATGTAAAACCTCTTGCTCGTTCCTGATCATAAAGATCACTTCGGAAAAGTTGTTCCTGTGTATGCATTACACTAGCTTATAGGGCGCGGAGGCAGTCAACATTACATTACTGGTGCATTTGTATTGAAAGATCAAACACCTTGCCAGAGGTTGTAAGTGACGGAAAAGAGCACTTTATGTATTATGTTATACTGGGGGGAGAGGGGGGGGGGGGATACCAAGAAACCAGCTTGCCCGATCCGATGCTTTTACTGATGCTAGAAATCACTTTGTTTACAGTGGGACCTCCCTTTTAAGACATGCAAAAATATTAGAAAATCAGGTCTTAAAAAGGAGGGAAACTTAAGATAGGGGTCAATTTAGAGAGGTTATGAACAGATAATCTGAGGAAACGGGGTCTTAAAAGGGATACATTGGAGGGTCTTAAAAGGGGGGTTCCACTGTATCATGCAGGCTAACATGAGGGAGGCAGTGTAAACATATATATATATAGTTGGCCAAGTCAGACAGGTGTGTGTGTGTGTATATACACTGATCGAGACTTTTTGTAGGCAAACTGTTCCCCTCTAGCTAGCTAGCTGCCAAAAGCCCCAACCTATATCATCCTGTCAGAAAAGGGACAAGCGTCCATTTGTTCTCGAAGGAAAGTAACACTCTTGTACACATTACACGAGGTCACGGAAGCAAAGAAATGCCAAATGGTGACTTTTCACTCCATCGACCAGCGCACTGACCCGAGTGTCATCGCCTGACAGAAGGGAGAAGAAACTTAAATTGAGGTGTTCTGTGCTTGCACTCCACTCCTCACAAGCGAGTGTTGTTCCCTACGTATCGCCCTGAACTGACCCTAACCAAAGCATAGACCTGCTGCGCATACTCAATGGAGCTTCGTAATAAACGATTGTCGGATATTATAACTCAGTCGGGTTTGTTGTGAAAGAGTGAATACCCTTGCTTTCCTTTGACAAATAACTTCACACGTGCTCCTTGTCCACGTGTTTCCGACACACCCATCGCTAGTGATTGGCCCCTCCAATGTTTGTCCGGGCAAAAAGCAAGGGTATTCTCTCTTTCACAACCCATACAAACCCGACAAAGTTATTTTCGGAATTCGTCTTTTCTACCGTTAGTTGGAGAGAGCTAGGTCTCTGCGCGGAGTATTCAAGTACCTCTCTATTATCTCGATACTGATGCGATATTTTCCGAAACACTTGTGCCCGTGAGGAAAAGAGGTGCGAATGTGTGTTGGGTTTTACCGACAGAGAGAAAAGAATCCTTTTCAGTCGGAATAACGTTGGATGCTGGGGGTAGGGGTGGGAGATCGGGTGTGGTAGTGGGTGGCAGTACGAGAGCCAGTTGGAAAAACGTCGGATGGTGGTGGTAGGGGTGGCGGAGATCGGGGGTGGGAGTGGGTGGTAGTGCGAAAGCAGATATTTTGTGTGTGTGGATGAGGAGATATATATGTTAACTCAGAAAAGGGTTAGGCCTTCGTCGCACGTCTTTAGCATTTGACTTTTAATCCCCAGGGCCTTTCTATCCTTCTGGTTGTCTTCCTCTCTCTTTTTATGGTACCTGTCTCCCTCTCTCCCCTTTTTCGTCTGCCGTGTTGTGTGGAGTTTAAAGGTTACCGGGGCGTTCGTCTGCTTTGGTGTGCATTGTTTGAAAAGGGCAGAATGTCACAGTCGAGGAGTTTTGGAGACATTAAATCTATTGACCGGAGTCATGGCCGTGAGCTGAAGAAGAGGTCTGGGATTTTTAGCTGGCCAACGGTTGCGCCCGTTTATGGAGGTGGACCAAAGCAGAGACTGAGGCGGTCGCGTAAGCACATAGGCACATAGACGGATCAGATAGACAGACAGATACACAGTCAGACAGACACACAAACACACACACACACATACACCAACACACACATACATAAACACATTCCTTCTATCTCTATCTCTCTCTTTTTTTTCTATCTCTCTCTCTCTCTCTCTCTCTCTCTCTCTCTCTCTCTCTCTCTCTCTCTCTCTCTCCCAAATACAGCTATATTCCCACTGCATTTGAACACTGCTTGCTTCCTCTCTCTCGTTTTCGTTCGCAGAAACTCGTAAAGTCAAATGGACAGACATAGGCAGACAGACAGCTTGTAACAGGACAGACAAGTGGTGGGGTGGGAGGCAATGTTTTGATGTTGTGTGTGTGTGTGTGTGTGTGTGTGTGTGTAAGGGGGTACTCTCTGTTCGTGTCTGAATCGTACACGCTTCAACAGCTTCTTCTCAGCATTGGGCTTCTACCATCACGCGAAAGTGGTATCCTGTGTGACCGATTACTCATCGTTTTAGTTTGGGTACGGGGTTAAAAACCGCACACACACAAAAGACACGACTTCCTGCACCTACCACTTGCTACATTTTGATTTCAGAAGCTTCTGCGTCCGGTTGGGCTTCTATTCTGTGCATGAGTAAGCATACGTAGTAAGACTTAGAGAAAGTAGGTATGTGTGAAAGAGATACAAAAAAAGAAGAGAGAGAGAGTGTGTGTGTGAGAGAGAGAGAGAGAGAGAGAGAGAGAGAGAGAGAGAGAGAGAGAGGGTGTGTGTGTGAGAGAGATGGATTGATGGTGTGAGAGAGAGAGAGACGGAGAGAGAGAGAGAGGGGGGAGAGAGAGAGAGAGTCTGTGTGTGTGTGTGTGTGAGAGAGAGAGAGAGAGAGAGAGAGAGAGAGAGAGAGAGAGAGAGAGAGACGAGAGAGAGACGAGAGACTGTGTGTGTGTGAGAGAGAATTTCCTTGATTTTCGTTTCCTTTGAACACGATCCTATGGCCGCTGTAAATAAACGTGACTGATTTTAGCAGGTGGTGGTCAGTAGGACGAAAGTAAACGTGATGTCACCAAGCACTTAATAATTAAACAGTAGCATCCTGTTCTGACTTCATACACCACAATCTGAAAAAGGGCGTAAGCATAAAAATCGCAGTTGCAAGATATATAACATTTGTGTATGTACAGGTGTACTTCCGTGATTGAGCCTGAAGTTTACTTCGCGAAATCATTTTAACAAATATTCAGTGTCAAACTGTGTGCACCGAGTTTCGTGAAGTCTACGTATAAAGCTTTACACATCCGATTACAGAATAGGATGATTATGACGATGGCAATGATGATTGACGATGGTTCTCCTAGCAATGACGCCTATCACGAAAAAGGGCAACATCTTTCATCAGGGTCAGTAAAAAAACCACCAATGTTTCTACTGTAGATTAAAGGCACAGTAAGCCTCCCGTAAACCATCACAGATACGGTCAGGCTTTTACACACAGTACAAACACCCTTTCATTTAAACACTCACCGATTGAGAACATCCTAGGTGCCCTCCGTAAAGAGCGAACAATTTTCAAAGAATTTATTTTTGCGTGGTTTATCTTACCCCTGCGCCATCGTGAACCCGTGTGATCCAGTTTCCCTTTTTCACAATGTAGTCGTCAGTTAGTCATTTGAATGCGACTCGATGTGAGCTTATCTACAATAGCACGTTTTTATGCACGAAACAAACGGCTGTGGTTCACAAGAACTCTAGCGATGGCTTTTGACTGTTGAGAGGAACGGCGATATGCATAAACCGTCGTCTGCTACGACCCTTGCGTGACCCTGCTTCCGGTCTTTTCTTTTTTCAAACTTTCACAACTTCGAATTGTACTGATCTTGTCTTGATGAAAAAAGAATTCTTTTATGATTAAAGAATGTTTGTGTAACAAACTGTCAATTTATTATTGAGTCACTTGAGAAAAAGTGACTCTATGTAATCGGTCAGTGTTAGTCTGTCCGGCCGGCCAGCCGGCCGTCTGGCCGGCCGGCCGTCCGGCCGGCCGTCCGTAGACACCACCTTAACGTTGGACTTTTCTCGGAAACTATCAAAGCGATCGGGCTCATATTTTGTTTAGTCGTGACCTCCAATGACCTCTACACTTTAACGATGGTTTCGTTGACCTTTGACCTTTTTCAAGGTCACAGGTCAGCGTCAAAGGAAAAATTAGACATTTTATATCTTTGACAAAGTTCATCGGATGTGATTGAAACTTTGTAGGATTATTCTTTACATCAAAGTATTTACATCTGTAGCCTTTTACGAACGTTATCAGAAAAACAAGGGAGATAACTAGCCTTTTCTGTTCGGCAACACACAACTTAACGTTGGGCTTTTCTCGGAAACTATAAAAGTGACCGGGCTCAAATTTTATGTGAACGTGACTCCCAGTGACCTCTACACTTTGACGTCTGCTTTGGTGACCTTTGACCTTTTTCAAGGTCACAGGTATGTCTTGAATTCTTCAGGTATGCATTGTGTTGTGAATAGCAATTTCTTCCTGTCCATCTGATGCCTCATATAATATTCAGAACTGCGAAAGTGACTCGATCGAGCGTTTGCTCTTCTTGTTTAGATTTTAAAAGTTAGGTCCAGCGCAAAAACGCACCACGGTCCAAAAACATTCTGATAATCATCGATCCACGGCTATGGCCAGTTTACATCGATAGAATGAGACCCGAAGGGAAGTAACTCATTTTTGACCTGAGTTCAGGATGGGTCCAAAAAGTGTTCGAGACAATCTGCAAAATTAATTCTTTAAAAATTGCTCGCTCTTTACGTAGGGCACCTAGTATGTTCCCGTTTGGTGAGCGTTCAAATGGAAGGGTGTTTGTACTGTGTGTAAAAGCCTGACAGTATCTGTGATGGTTTACGGGAGGCTTACTGTCCGGGCGTGATTTCCGGTATTGAATATTTATAACAGCCGTCCAGCACCAAAACGAGGCGCCATTGTTGTAGAGGACCAAGTCCACGAAAATAAATTCTTTGAAAATTTCTCACGCTCGACAGAAAGCAGCCAGGATGTTCCCGTTCGGTGAGCGTTCAAATGGAAGTATGCTTGTACTGTATGTTGACGCTCGGGGAGCTCTGTGATGGTTTACGGGAGGCTTACTGTGCCTTTAAATTTAGTGACCAAATATGCCTAAGATAGAAAGGAATCGCTTATTACAGACGATGATAATAGCAACAACGACGAATAAAACCCCGTATTTTTCAACAGGATTGGTAGATAAAACTCTTCTTGGTTTACTTTTAGTTACCAAATATTCCCACAGTTTATAGGAATAAGAGGAAAGTATGCGGCGCTGAACGTAGCAACCACTCAACAGCATTGTTGCTATGCAAACAAGTATTGCATTTTTTCTTATTAGCAATTCAAAGCACAGCGAGCAACCCACACGCACAGTTCTCTGAAGTTAAAGTGAATGCGGTAAACAAATATACCTCACGGTGAGCATCTCTTCACCCCCCCCCCCCCCCACCTCGCGTCATGGGGGTGCAAAGGATGGCCCTCCTGTGTCAAGTCAACTGCATGCACTTCGTGTGCACTTCATTTTAATTGCGCTGTTAAAAAGTGAGGACGTCTCCCTGTAAGACTCACACGTGAGCCTCTGACGTCAGCTTGATTGTGTGAGGATGTAATGTTTCTTTTTGGGTGCCTCGTGGCGACAGAGATGTTGATTTTTATTTCAAGCCGTGCTTACAAATGAGAAATGTTGTCTTGATTTTATTTAAAGCTATGATTAAAATATGAGAACATTTTTGTTAGTTTTATTTTAAGCTATGCTTAAAATATGAGAAATCAAATGTTGTGTTGATTTTATTTCAAGCTATGCGTAAAAATGCGAGGTGTTCTTAAAATTTACAAGCGATGATATCAAACATCACAGTGATCATTGTCATCATCCCTTTATGTGCTTGTATAGTGCCATATTTTCTTCAAGTTCTTTCGCGATTTTTGTTTTTTGTTTGTTTGTAGCGTGAGAAATTTCTATGGCAGGAACAAAACTTGTACGCAAAAAAAAAAAAAAAAAAAAAAAAAAAATTACTGGTACCAGGCCCTCTCTTTCTCTGTATCTTCTACTGTCACCTTAGTCCTCAACACAGTCAACTCAGTTAAGACAGCGTTTACACGGGCTACTGGATTTAAACCAGACACATTCGTGTTGTACGTCACCCGTTGCCGTCAGATCGTGCTTGTGGAGGCTCAACCGTCAAGTCTGGCTGTACATCTGTGTGCACACTCGTTGTTTGCGCTTCTGCATCTTCGTCGCCCACTCGAGTCGTTTGCATCCTTGCGTTGCCAAGTCAGAAAAAGAAACACACACATGCACACACACACACACACACACATACACGCACGCATGCACTTACACACACACACACACACACACACACACACACCACACACACCACACACACACACACACAGCGAGTGAGGATAGTCAAAAATGGAGAGAGAGAGAGAGAGAGAGAGAGAGAGAGAGAGAGAGAGAGAGAGAGAGAGAGAGAATTGAATTGAATTATTATTATTATTATTGTGATCATTTTTATGCGCCTAATCTAGATATAGCCCTAGGCGCTTACATATTAATTTCTGCCGTTTGAAATGGAATTTTTTTACAGACAGACAGACAAACAGAAATTTTGTACACACAATATATAACAATTGAATTGAACTTTATTTAACAAGGATTAAGATTTAAGGCTACGCCTTTTCTTACAATCTGTCCTTGAGAGAGAGAGAGAGAGAGAGAGAGAGAGAGAGAGAGAGAGAGAGAGAGAGAGAGAGAGAGAGAGAGAGAGAGAGAGAGAGAGAGAGAGAGAGTAGTCGAGAAGACAAGAGAGAGAGAGAGTAGTCGAGAAGACAAGAGAGAGAGAGAGAGAGAGAGAGAGAGAGAGAGAGAGAGAGAGAGAGAGAGAGAGAGAGAGAGAGAGAGAGAGAGAGTCAGAGAGGACAGCCAAGAGGATGACAGAGACACGGAGGAAGACAGGCAATGCAAGGAGTGTTGCTGGTCTTACTGTGGTTAACTGCAACAGCAGCTAGCTTTAGCATCTTCTTCTTCTACTTGGGTGTTTGAGGGGCCGCCAAAACAATCCTTTGACGCCGCCTGCAAGCCGGGAGGACAACATTTGCCCAGCATGAGGCGAGCGGGGGGAAAGGAGGAGACTAGAGGGACAGGTTGCACTGACAATTACTGTATTAGGACACCGACGTTTGACTAGTTCGGCAGTTATGACTGGGCTGCTGGCGTCGGACGCGAGGAAATTCCTCAGGAAAAAGAAAGTATGATGATCATGGTGGATTTCATTGATAGTATGATGATCATGGTGGATTTCATTGATCAGTGTTATATAATGAGTTGTGCAGTTTATTTTTGTGTGTGATTCTGTTGGATTTTTATTATTGTCAATTCTGATGAGGTACAGTGCTGTGCGACAGGCTGCCGAACAGTTGAAGAAGAATTTACCAAAACTGGTTTCTGTTGTGTTTTCTTTGTGTTGTGGAATTACGGTGCAGTATACTGTGATTCTTGTTGGATGATTGTTTTCTTCTGGACAGTTGAAGCTGTAGTTTTGGGTGTTGGAGTGCTCGATGGTGTGTTGATTGTGGTGATCGTCTATGAGGGAACAGAGATCTCTGGACATCGGTTTGTTTGCTGTGTGGGCAAAATTCGACAGGCTGGAAAGTGCGACCGTGGAATTCATTAACTGTCCTGCTCTGTGAAGTTTACTAAGATTATCTTGTTTCATATTTTTTCCTGAGCGATGATGATGTCTATTTGGAAATGGCAGCCCTTGTTTTGATAGTGATGATTTAGGTGAGGCAACAGAGCCAGACTGGTGTATTTGAGTTTTGGACCGACATGTGTTTATGTAAAGGATAAAGATTACGAAAGTGCGATTCTTTTCGTTGAATTCTGCTGCGGATTGGTGCCCACTTTTGGTCTTTTTGGAGATGTGAGCGTGTTTTCTGCCATTGGGAAGTTGTGGTATTTTGATAGTGGTGGCCTACGTGACAACAAAACTTCATCGGTGTACTGTGTGTGTGTACGTGTTTGCTTTGTAGGTAGGCGTTGATTGAAGGAATTTTTTTCATTGTATTTGTGGGTTTTTGAATCGTGACTGCCTGAATTGTTTTAAACTTGAGAGAGAGAGAGAGAGAGAGAGAGAGAGAGAGAGAGAGAGAGAGAGAGAGAGAGAGAGAGAGAGAGAGAGAGAGAGAGAGAGAGAGAGAGTTTTGAATCGTGACTGCCTGAATTGTTTTAAACTTGAGAGAGAGAGAGAGAGAGAGAGAGAGAGAGAGAGAGAGAGAGAGAGAGAGAGAGTTTTGAATCGTGACTGCCTGAATTGTTTTAAACTTGAGAGAGAGAGAGAGAGAGAGAGAGAGAGAGAGAGAGAGAGAGAGAGAGAGAGAGAGAGAGTTTTGAATCGTGACTGCCTGAATTGTTTTAAACTTGAGAGAGAGAGAGAGAGAGAGAGAGAGAGAGAGAGAGAGAGAGAGAGAGAGAGAGAGAGAGTTTTGAATCGTGACTGCCTGAATTGTTTTAAACTTGAGAGAGAGAGAGAGAGAGAGAGAGAGAGAGAGAGAGAGAGAGAGAGAGAGAGAG